>NC_092814.1:166170300-166512800 GCF_023375885.2 Dermacentor andersoni | reverse complement strand
AATTTCAGGGCAGACACAGACGTTATGAGCGCAAGTTGACGTCATTAAATCAGCCTCTTTATTTCCGGTGATTCCTACGTGTGAAGGTATCCACTGTGCAATGAGAGATACCCCACGTGATGAAATTTTCTTTGCAGAGTCAGTAATGCTGCACACAACTGGGAAATCAATCTGACTGCGTTGTAACCTGCTAAGGGCAGTGCGGGAGTCCGTAAACATGGCAATCTTCGAAGTGGTTAACGCCTATTACACGTATGTCAGTGCAACATTAATCGCTACTAGATCCGCAGTTATTGACGAAGTTGGATGCGGTATTCGAAAGATACATCGTACTTCAGTCGAAGGGCACAACAAAGCTGCAGAGGCACCTTGGTCATCGCTTTGTACAGATGCATCTTTGACTACTTGAAGATAATCTGGAAACTTTTCGAACATGTGAGACTGAGCCAATTGGAATATTGCCGAAACAGGCATATCAGACTTTTTGTGTATGTCAGGGAGGTAAATGAGGAATACGTGTTTCGTGATATCTTTTGGGGACGGAGGCGTAACTGAAGCAGCATTTTCAGAAATGTGAGTGATATTCATAAATAATGCCGCCATTGTTCATAAGTGCAAGCTTGATGTAGGAAGGAGTGGCGGATGATGACGAAAGATTAACTCACGGAGCATTCACACTGGCGTGACGCTCATAACAAAGAATACAGCTTTGCTTGAGGCTTCGCTACATCAACTCACGTTTCATAACCGAACACGTAAGGAAGGTATATATATGGTCGTTGAACTCTGATCTCATTACGCAAGGGAGCTGGACCTCTGGCCTATAGTTTCATACAAATCTACTCGAGCACTCATCTTTATGCCGAGATATTAGCGAAAAGTTTGCTTTGATTGTCTAGCTGTTTCACTACCGTGTGGCTAGCGCGTGGCTACCGCGACATGCAAAAATCGAAATGCAGATGATGACGCAAACAGTGCCGTATATCAGTGTCCCCCGTATGGACAATCTATAAGCCTAGCATCCCACGCGGCTAAAAAGTAATAGCACATCGAAGGGAAGAATCATCGGAAACGAACTCGCCTTCCTCTTACAGCAATATCTGTTTCGGGCTCACAGAGACCGCTCAGTTACCGCTTGCACGAGCTCATTCTACCACGAACAGGTTCACTGTACCTTAATTCCGATCGCGATTTCGTTAGTACAATTGAAAAACTAGACACTTCCGAGTATTTTAGAAGCGTGTGTTTTAACTACCTAAAAGTCTAATTTCTGCTAGTCAAATCCCCATTTTATAGAGCAGTTTCTACGGATATCTTTCTTTCCTTTTTTTTCATATATGTGACTACAAATTTGGGAAAGCTTTCATTAATTCCCGCCATATTAAATTTTCAGTATGTTCGGAACACGAAATGGTCCTTAAAATTTTCTGCCGCCTAATGAATTATGCGTGTCTTTGGTTCTCGGAGCTATTTCATCTGGCAAGTTCCGCTTAAGTTTGCCTGTGCTCTGTTTCACCTACAAGCCCGATTGTCTCAATCACATCATATACATTTTGCCCTCTCCTCGTTCTTTCAATCTCTTTACCTTTCGTCTCAGAATGAGTGGTGGTCGATTGCAAGGGGGTATAATTAAGAGATTCCTACGTTCACACAACCTATAATACTTAAAAACAAAGTGAAAGGGGATTGCGTAAAAATGAAGGTATTTGTCTGTCCCCTGTGCTGGACGTCGTTCGCAAGAACTACACGTCACTAACACTGATGAGGCACGACACCATCAAGAGGGCCCGAGGGGTCCGACACGGAACGGCGGAGCTTCTGAGAGACCCCACGGACGCGAGGACACACGCAAATCTCTGAATAACCCTATGAAGGGATACTTCTAAACAAACCAATCAAGTCACATTCATGTCGACGCACACTCGCTGAAACGACCTGTCTCTCTAACATTTGTAGCAAACAACACTCTGAAAGGAGTTTTTATATTAATTTATAACTTCTAATCGCTGGGCTGGCGTTGTAAGAGCATATCATCTGGAAAGCGTCGGTCACTGTGTTGGTACAATTCCCGAATACCTTATCGTAATCAAATTTTAACTGGCCGTCTGATGGGAAACATTTAGCGCCCGGTCTTGTTTGCTGTGGCTTGGGTCAGTTCAGCTTTGGCGACGAAATATACGTCAGCAAGGTGCCCTATCATAACAGTATAAGATATAAATGCATTCCTATCATAATTTGCGAAACGAGGCTCAAAGATGTCACCTTTAACTGAGCCAGAAAGCCGTTTCATGTCAAGGCTCGCTGGCAAAGTTTTCAGTGAGACTCGCAGAATTGCATAAGCTCGAAGGAACCGAAGACAACGTGCATTTACTCACGTAAAGATGCATTGCGGTCTGTTGAAATGAGAAGAGCGAGGCTTATCAGACTTTTCACTGGTAGGTTGTGGTACCGGTGCCCGGTCTACCCACCTTATATACGCTAGAATTCGGCCTTAAGAATGGGTGAGAATATGGAGTTGAAATTGTTGACCTGGTGCGGCTTGTTACGCAACAAAGTTGGCTTTCTGCCCCGCATTCTACATTCTTTGTTCTCTTTTTTCATTTTTTTTTTTTTTTACAAAGCCGTCATTAGCAATTTTCAGGCGGGGAACGCTTATTTTTACTCGTGCGTGTCCATTTATGAGTCCCATTAACCCGGACTCGCCGCGTTAAGCTTTCATTACCCCCGCATTCGGAGACGGAAGAACTACTCTCACCTCGAAGCTCCGGTCAGCGGAACGGGTTACGAAATCACTACGGTGCGAACACAGACCCTGCATGAGCCCCCTAAAATAATTTTTCTCTTTCACTTTCGCCTGAAAGTAATTTTTTTCTTACATTTCTAAAGTAATGAGAACTTATTACCTAAAAAATTAGAACCCCGCTGTGTCCTGACTGCAACGTACTTGCACACGTGTCATGTTCATGGACGCGCGGCACGCATTCTGTTTAATCGTCACGCCATCCTGTGGCGCACCGTCGACTTTTGCTCTGCCGTTATGGAAGGGCAGGGGCTGAGAAAATAGGGGGAAAAATAAATCCAAAAATGCCGAGAGCGAATTGCAGGAGCAATCGCTCCTGCAAAACTGCCACCATGGGCAGGAACGGTGCCCATGAGTCTGAAACGCTTTACGGAAGAAGAACAGGCGAGCAACCGAGAAAATCTGGCAAAGCTCTGCGAGTGACCGGGCCAGAAAAAAAGTTTGTCACATATGGTGAAACCGCGCACCTCACTGGTTAGCCTATATATTGGGCGCGAGGACGTATACCTCGGCATCATCAACCGCCAACGTCCGAGCAGCGTGTATACACTTCGATCTCGTGTCCACAAGTTCTATCACGTACGTAGCATTTGCTTTGGCGACGCCGGGAGCTATGTTTTTCATCATATGGACGAGCAATTGGATCTGTTGTAACCATTATTCTTAAGCGACCTTTTTGTGTGGTTCAACTGTTATGTACACTATATGAGAAAATACTGTGTTTTTCCGTGGTACCTTATCAAACATTGCTGTTTGTGTGCTGGAGCGACCGCTAAAACTGGTAGCTTGGCTTCAAAGCAAGCCATATGCGCACAAAATTGCGACGTTTGAACCTCGAGAGTGACGCATTCAGATATGGCAAAGGAGTCAAGCCATTGTCCCGTGCAGCCAGCAGTGCGCGCCGTATCGCAACGTATCAAGTAAATCTTCAGCGTTTGCGTCAACGCAGAAAGGGCATTCTTCCTACGACGTTCAAGAGCTCTTTGTTGGTATACAGTTTTTCGCTGACTACACCAACAGACCTCTGTTACTCCGTCAGTTCAGTCTGATCATCATGTTTGCCTGTCTACTGACAGGCATTTTCATATTAGCATAACTATGTGATGTAAGCGTCTAGTGTCTTCGTTGTATTTTACCCTTAGCCGCAAAATGATTGAATCCGAAAATATTTCGAGTGCGAAGTTTTGCTATCCTTTGGAATGAGTGTCTTATTCATTTCTTGCGGGTACCCAATAAAACATTCTACACCCTTATAGGTATCAAATTATTGTTTTCATGTGTTACATCCTTCATTACATCTATTTAGTTAGCACCTATATTTATCTCACAACACCCCATAATAAGGGCGTGTGCGAGAATAAGAAAAAATGACGCTCATAACGGTTGTAAATGAGTACTGAGCACCCTTTCAACACCCTCTACGCTAGGTATTTGAACATTGTATTTCACAAAGATTGAGTCATCTAACATTGTACAAAACGAAAATAGGCATATAAATGAATCATTTGTTCCTGTTTAGTATTTTTAAGCACTGAACTTACTTGTTTTTAATAATTGCGTTAAATGACTTTGCGTAATAACAGTATTGTCCTTGTTTCATGTCGTTTTACAATTATTTTGTCGTATACATCTATAGTGACTCCATGTGTTATAGCTTGCAATACCAAGAATGTTTTGTTCCTTTTTGCTGCTACAAATTGTACACGAATACGTGCCTAAACTAGCTTCGGCTATTGGCGCAACAGATTTCTGCGCACTGCATATGTGCGCTTTGAAGGCAATAAATGAAATGAAACGAAATGTGCATTCTGTAGTCACCGAACGGCGGTCGGTAATCGTGACATGTTGATGCTCATGAGCTCTGGTTGACACAAAAAAATGAGAGTCAATATAGTTTTAGGCTTTCGGTACAGTGAACGTCAACAAAGGAAACTAAAAAAAATCGCCGAACAATGGTCATATTTTTGCATTGCAAGCGGTCGACACATATAAGTAGGTAGCAGCCACCGAAAGAAGAAGGTAGAAGGCCCACCAGATCAAAGTACACTTGCGCGAATCTTGCGCCAGGGGACCGGAAAGGAGAGGCCGGCGTGACGATGTGCTCGGTAATCTCTACGCGTTGGCACTGGAGGCAAGGACGAGGCCCATCGACTCTCGTCCGCGTTCATAAACGCGCCAGAAGAAACGGGCAGTGAGGAGCTTCTGGGACGCACGGATGCCTGGGTGGCTCTTGTTGTGGCGGGTGTTGAAAAGGACTATATAGTCGAAAATTTGGTCACACGTGCGGGCGGGTCACACTTGTTTAAGTCTTGTTGGTAAGGGATGCCGTGGCGAAAGGAAGCTGGAAGTTGGGGAAGATTAGCGACATCGGTGAGTCAGGAAAATGCACAAGGTCGACGCGTTGCGCTGCAGCCTGGACTTTCCACTTGACGGGGTTGCGCATCGAAGACGGATAACTGACAAGGGGAAACGCGTCAGCTGCCGCACTGGTGGTACCGCGAACGTGTCGGAGGTCGATTGAACTCCGAGATCAAACACAAGTGCCGAAGCTCAGGCGCAGTGTAAGAATCAGAATTTCGTGTGACGACGAAAGTCAAAGACACGTTGACCCGCGGAGAAGAATTAATTCAAGAGGTTGTCGCACGATAAAGTAATTTACACCCTTAAAAGAGAGAAAGGCTGTAAATATGTCTATAACTCACACCTTTTCTGGTGTAAGGGTGTGAGTCATAGACATGCACTCTTTTTCACATTTAAGGGCATGAATTACTTTACAGCGCAGTTGGCGGCATCCTGCTGCAGAAATGCGCCCACACCGACGGTCGAAGTGCCGGTAATAAGACCGAGGCGAGCGTGGGGCGCGAGATGATGGAGTATGGCCACGTCTGCGAGAGCCTTTTTTGCTGCTGTGAATGCAGGCTTTGCGGCCTCATTCCACGAGAGTGGCGCAATGGTAGCTTTTTTTTTTTCTTCCTCTTTTTTTACATTTTTTTAGCATGCATGTCCATCAAGAGCTTAAGCAGGTGAATGCAGCGGAGAATGAAGCGGCGAAGAAAGTTAAGAACTCCCAGATAGTCACAGAGCTTCTTCATTGATATTGATTGCAAAAATTCATTTGTGGCTTTCTTTTTTGTGTCAGGTGACTTGATGCCCTGTTGTGTGACAAGGCGGCCCAGAAACTCAACACTTGAACCGCCGAAAATACACTTCTTGGGATTGATTATCAGCCCGTAGTCATCAATATGAGTGAGGAGAGCGCGCAAGTGCTCTGTATGGTCACTATGAGATGGGTTGGCAACCAGAAGACCATCAAAGTAGGAGAAAATGAATTTTGAACCTCTGGTAACTTCGTCGATCCACTGAAAAGTCTGTGCGGAATTCCCAAGCCGAAAGGTATCCTTACACGCGCGAAGAAGCCGAACGGTGCAGTAATAGCCATCTTGGGAATGTCAGCTGGCTCTACGGGAGTTTGATGGTCCGCTTTAACGAGGTAGGTCTTCGAAAAAACGGTGCAATGCATTGCATCATGTTCATGGTACGCATTCCATTCATACCATACGGATTGCATTGCATACATGCATTGGATGCGTTGAGGATATTGTATGCTTTTAATCATACTCTTACGCACATAATTTGTATTCTAATTTCTGCAACTGGCGCGAGACAATGTATTGTCACAATGGTTTCACTCTAGTCCCTGACCCATTTTCATTAAGCGGAATCCTTCCAAGGTTCGAAGGAGCGTGCGATTCTGGTTTCACCCCGTTGCCTCGCAGATAGCTTTACGCTTCGGAAACGGCAGCTACGTGTGTGCGCTTGCGAGAGAGCATGTGAGCGCGCATTTGAAGGTTGAAAATGATATTAGCCGGTTCGCAGGCCTTCCCACCCGGCCACTTTCATATCACGGTGCACGTGGCAACGAGTGATGTGCTGAGTTAATTGCCTCTGAAACGCGTTTATTACTTTTTTTTTTTTGAAACTGGGCTTGTCTTTTCCGTTTGTCTTTCCGTTACGCTGACGACAGCCATTGTCGTCCTCTTTATTATTGTGGAGTCGTCAGACCACCTCCTCACCCTCAGCTTCAAGATTGCCATGGGACAGCTACAGACAACCCAAGCCCCGGCAAGCCAGCTTACATAGAACAGCATTTTGATCTACACAGTGGTTCCAGTGAGCACCTGTCTGTTCTACGTAAACAAAATATAAGTCACTAAATAATATCTGCATAATATATAACCGGTATAACGGTTTCAGAATAGAGGAGGAACACTTAAGTTCCAAAACATTGGGCGTTACAAACAATGGATTTTAGGATAGGTATTCTGAGCGTCCCCTTTGAAACGAGATAGCTGTGGATGCCACCAAGCTCTTTATTCTTACTTTTCTTCTGGCCTTTTTATCAGCCCTTCGGACCCATAGTTCGTATCTACAAATATTCGAGCCGTGGTAGAAATTTATTGTCTAAAATCTATTCTTTATGTTTCCCGATTTTGTGCCACCGATATTCCAGCCGTCTTTTGCTATTCTCCACAGCAGCTTCATCGTATAACCTAGACGAAAAGCGCGGAGAGTCACCAGATAAACGTGTAAACAAAACTACGCCTGCCGTCGTCACTGGAATTCGAACTCATGCCACTGCAACAATGTGCATTAGGGAGTTAGGCCCGCAAACCACTGCGCTATCGTACAACAACAGCGCTGGGAAATAAGTGCACGTTTTCGTGCTCTACACAGGCTCTGAGAGCGGTGGCGTTCGTGCATGTTTTTCGGAGGCCAGAAGAATCAATACCGATAACGGTAGAGGATGACATTGTGTGCAATGCATGTATAGACGTTGTTCCTGAGAACACGGCAGTGTATTGGTGTGGACTTCTTCGTCGTCATAGTCGTGATGACAGCGTTGGCGGCACGAGCGACACGAACAAGGAGCACATGATAATGATGATGATAAGCCTCCAACGTGGTACATGAACGGAGGAGCTCAGATTGACAGCGGCCAAGTGCCCGATGCATTAGCACTGCAAATGTACAGGGAAAAAAATATTCCTTTCGCGCAAATCTCCTAGGTGGAACTGGGAAAATTTTCTCATGGCATCCACTGCAGAAGTCACGGCTTTCGAGGTGGATAATCCATATCCGGCGTTTTCTAAACGAGTTTGTGCCGTGATTTGCAGCCCGAAGCACCGACGTGTGGAAAGAAAATGACGAAGGGTTAGCGAAAGAAGGAAAAACACGAGCACTAACTACCAACTGGATTTGTTGGTCAAGAACACACATACATACACAAAAGGTGATAGGGTTATCACACACTGTATCAGAGACACACGTCACATCGGTAAGTCAATGAACCCGCAGTAAAATGTTGTAAAAACTCATGCATGGCAATAATTTTGATAGATTAAACCCAGACTAGATTAGGGCTGACATGGGCTCAAAATCGGGAACTCCTTATCGTGTAAAGCTACTCATGGTTGACTCACGAACCTGTCACCATATTTCTTAATAGGCCTCGGAATTTCCCCGCGTTCCCCGAACGTGATGACGATTCAGCGCATTCGCTTCTTCAAACCGAGGCTTAAAGCCGCAGCTATTTCAGTGCAACACTACGTTAGATATTCTTCCTTTCGTTAATCAACAAGGGGGCTGACAGATGGAAGAGCACACTGTGGTATAAAAGTTTTAAACAGGGATAAGGTGCCTCAGAAAGGCTCGCAAATGTTTTGATAGGAGATAGTTCCTCCTGTCGAAATGTTAGCCCGCCTTTCTAAGGCACCTTATCCCGGTTTATAACACTCCTTTCGTTAAGTCGTTTTTGTCTTCCTTCAGCCTTTTGTTTATACAGTCCCATATTATTACGAGGCGCTGCAGGAGCGAACGATGATGAGAGGACTGACGAAGACGACGATCGCCGAAAGTCGTGCGCACGGGCTCCATCTTGTATGCCTGTCACCTGCCCGTTGTATATATCTTGTAAATATATTGTCAAGCGTCTTTTCTCCCCGCAACAATATTTGGCCTATATAACTGCAGCAGCATGTGAATGTGATATTCGATATACAGCCCTATATGCAGCAATCCACAAATTTCTTTTCATGAATAATTGCACACGTCCAGCTCCCTTTATTTGGTGTCCCGCTAAGGCGTTCGTTATTGCATGGGGCTGATTAGACTATACCTCGACACCACATCCCGAGCCGAATTTGTCAAACCATGGTGCATGTTTTGCAAACATAGGATAACTGCTGCTTGTTTCTTTTACAGCGAAGCTGTTTATGGCTAGGGTTCTGTGCATTCTTGTTCTGCGTGCGCAAAAACCGTGGGCCGATGTCGGAGATAGTGCAATACCGGGCCGACCCGAGGAAGAGGCGAAGCAGGCTTCAAGCACTCCTTGCAATAGGAGCCTACTTGCAAA
The DNA here is from genome assembly GCF_023375885.2 of Dermacentor andersoni. NCBI lineage: Eukaryota > Metazoa > Arthropoda > Arachnida > Ixodida > Ixodidae > Dermacentor > Dermacentor andersoni. The sequence continues at coordinate 166,503,588 of NC_092814.1, read as the reverse complement.
AATAAGTTTAATATCTTGGTTCCAAATACAACCCGTATCAGATATTAAGCTGATAAGGACAAATACTACACTTTGACCCGCGTCGGCCATGTCTACGTTCGAACCGCTCTCTCTTTGTCGGCATTCCAAGCGGTTGCGTATCTCCTTTCCTTTCCTTCAGTTCTCCCCTGGCGGCGGTCCCGTCGAAACGTCACGCGTGTCTAGTTTTCTCCGGCTCCTCGGGCCGGCGGTCTCCTTGTCCAAGCGAATGTATAAGAATCACGGTAAATGAGTTTGTACCTTTGTTCAAAATTCTGCGTCACCTCTTTGTCGTGTGCTGAACAGCATAGCTGGTCATCCACCTTCACAAAGTGGAATGGCTCATGATATTTTTCTTTTGTGGCCCCGCTTTTTTTTTCTATTTGCAAAAACTTTTCGCAAACTAATGAAATGACAAACCTGGAAAATCCCGCCGTAAGAAACGACGGAATTCATTTCATTCGTTTCAAACGACACCGCGTTTAGTACAATAGTTGCTGCGACATATACGTGTAATTTTTGTTAAACTACATAGAATTTTTTTTAGAAATCACATGTTTTAGATAGCACAGTTATAGTCATTAAGCTGGATTACTCGAAGAGGCGGAAGTTACTTGCACAAGAAATCGAAATGCATAACCGACTAAATAAGAAAATACTATTAATTGAGTTTTAGCTAATTGCGGCACATATTGCAATTTGCGAATTGTAGCCGGTGAGTTCTGAAAGGGACATATAGAGGGTGTCCCAGCTATCATGCACCAAGATTTAAAAATATGCAATTGCCACGTAGCTGGACAGAACCAAGATAATGTTGTTTGCCGTGGCTTCGAGATACTCAGATTATTGTTTTGCACTGCGTCCGATTACATAATTAGACTTAATTGATCAATCAACTTCTCAAATATCATAGTTATATAAAAAACGTCAATCAAAACATTTTAGAACAACATTGAAATCTTCCGATACAACTTTCTGCTTCTAAACACGTGCTACATAAAAGCGTTTTTTCGAGCGTGAATGAAGCCCGCGAATACACGCAAAGTGCCTCGAGCGGACAGTCGGGCGGCAATTTTGCGTGTATTCGTTAGCATTGCCTACTGGAAAGAGAAGCAATACTGAGACACATATAATTCGCCTTCATTTCACATACCGTTTATAAAAGACTCTGCCGAAGGAGGCACTGGTGTCTGCAAGGTTTTCTTTTTTTTTTTCAGGGTCAAGAAAACACCCAAAGGAATTTGAAGCAAGGTGAACATACAGCAACATATTCATTCTCCAGGCATATGCTATCCATAGCATTAGAAGTAATTGTTAGTTGGCTACCCCCTTCTCTTTACAAAAGAACATAATAGACTTTGTCCTGTGTATATACTTAAATATACTCGTACATGGTGTTGACAGTGCAAGTAAAAAAAAATGTTAAAACGAAAAAATTGTTGCGCCTCGGGGTAGCGTTCAGGCCAGGAATCCTCCAGGCATAGGGATGAGTTCGTCCGGCAGTAGGAGCGGAAGAAAAACGTTTACTTGCATATGGAAACAAGTTGTCCGATCCTAGTCGGAGCTCTCTCAGTCCCACTCGGGCGGTCTTTTGTAAGCCGCTCTTCTTTCCCTATTACACAAGGAAATTCGATAACCTTATTGCGGCCAATTAGAGGGGTCGTACACTTCAAAGAACACCGCCTCTGATATCCAACCTCCGAAGCAAGGACGAGGCAATCCGGAAACAAATTTCGTTCGTGCTCCTTCCAAGAAACAGTTCACGCTCTCTGCCCAAAAGTCGTCGACTTGGTTCCTTCTCTACGTGACGGTCATCTTGTCAGGGTCAGGAGATTACTCTTCGCTCTCGTTACCACTCCCGCGGAGGGCGGCGAATGCCGTCGCTTCCGTTGCCAGATAGGTAGGCGGGCGCTGATGGAGGGGGCTGCCCAGGGGGATGCACCCAAAGTATGTGCACTGCCGATTTGGGGCACTTGTTTGCTCGTCACAGTCGGTATAAGGCACTGTCGCTGTCTGGGGGGCACTGCTGCCTCGCAGAAAACACCCAAATAATGCGCACGGCCGATTTGGGGCGCAATAAAATATGGATGAGGTAGCCGCCGCTTCTAATGCGTTCTAATGCGCTTGTCCTCCTATTGTCAGAATTTGCGGAAATAAAGCGATAGTATGAATTAAAAGCCTTACAGGTCCGTGCAATATGCAGTAAGCCTTTATCCACAATAAAATTTTAAAAGGAAAGGTAGCGGCAACTAAAAAAGATTCACCGACGATTACGTTACTCCCTAATTCAAAATTTGATCGCTACTGTATACGTGTTTTCATTTCGCGATATATTTGCTGGCGTGAACAATCTTTCTCGTGCGGCACGTTGCAAACGGAGTGAAGTGTGGCGCGATTGCCTCGCTAATCAGAAGATCGCGAGATGAAGCGCGTGGTGACGTCATACAGCGCTTCGGTTCCATACAGACGACGCGCGCTACTCTGGCGCCATCTCGTAGCCATCGTCGCCGCAAAACCCCTCGCGCGCGACACTATGCTTTGCCTCTCACGCTTTCGCCATACCCTCCTCTACTTTCCTCCTCGCGCTCTCTTCGCTCTCGCCGCTTGTTTCATCCCCCGCTACGCTTCGCGCTCGCCCTAACCTTTCGCTGTGCTCGTTCGCTCGGTTACGGGGTCGGACGCCGACACTCGCCGCAGGAACGGGCGCCTAAGAGCTGCGCTCTAAAAAGAAAAAAAAACCTCAGATGATGTGGAAGACAGAACTCTGTTAATGACAATTTAGGGAGGGGGTAAGATTTCCGCATCGTGGTTTGGAGAGAGGGGGGAGGGCTGCTCTGCCTCTTCCGGAAAGCTTCGGAGGGGGCTCGGGCCCCGGAGCACCTCCCGCCCCCCAACCCCCGTAGACGGCGCCTTTGGCATGTATACTGCTAGCGTGGCAGCGCCAGCTAGCGAAAGCCGCATGTATCCCATTGCGTAGCACGGGTGCGCGACAGTGCATGCGCGCGCGGCAGTCTCCCATACGCCAAAGACGCAAGAATGCAATGGGCAAATTTAATGCATTTGATTAACCCCTTCGCGGAAGCTTCACTTCGCATAGATTCCAAGATGTGCGTTGGATCTCGATAGTTTTTTTCTTAGCATATGCAATTATTATGTTAACCTAGCTTTCAATGAACCTTCGTTGGAGTCGGCACCTTGTTTGTAGTAAGTGTTGCTTTCGCTGCCGTCCTGTCTTAAGCGCCCTGTTGAAAGTCTCAGCATGAATAACTAACTAGCCCATATCCGCATCCTGTTTTCAGCAGAAACCCGCTCAGGCGTTGGCAGTGCGTCGGCACATGATCTGCGAGGCCATGTCGATACCACTTCATTGGTTATGCTAAAGCGTTTGACTTAAATTGCCACAACAAATTTATTTTGCTTAGACGCAATCATGATTAGATGCCTGGTCGCCGGAGCGAAATATTTAAGCAATTTCTTTGCTTTGCTTAAAACCCGTTCACCTCAATTAAAAGCAATATTTTGGAGTGTTTTACCTCATTTCAGTGCCGCGTCAGCGAAGCAAATTTCACTGTCAATCTCTCTCAAAACTAAAAAATATGCGAAGTGTCTCATATAAAAGGTACCCTTATTACCGGAAAGTATTCTAATATATTTAATGGAGCCATTAAAGTGGTTTCTGGCAGTATAAATATGTCCTGCCCTGTTTCGATTTCTCAGTGCTACATATATATAATGCCGCTAGTGAGCCGGATATATCTAATATGCTCTTAAATTTTGATGCTCAAATATCGCCTGAGCCGGATAACATTCAAGACACGTTTTTGAAAAGTTATTTCGAACGTATCGTAAAGGCAGAAGACCTCTCGTTGTCCGCTCAGGTTATTCAGGCTTCAGGAGAGCAATGAAGAACAATATGTACATGTAGATGTAGATCCTTGGAAATACTGCCACGTACCTACTCTTGGGGACTGGCTAAGAACCGGCCAGGCCAAATTAAAGTACAAAATAGGAGAAACAATTTTGTAATAGGTAAGTTAAAATCGAAAAATAGAGATTGGAGAGGCTGGTTTCATGGAAGTGAGTAAGTACATGAGAATCATGAGAACAAAACAATTCAACTTCAATTTGGTTGAAAGAAAACTAAGCTGAAAATTTTGAATTTAGAGTTTAAATCTCGTTGAACCTAAAAGAAAATCTTGGATGGCAGCGCTAACCTTCCCGTCCCTGTGCCCAAGCGTTGAGGCACCCAAGGATTGCAAATTTTGAACAGGTAAATCTAATCCTAAAAGGCGGAGTGGTTTTTCTAAGGTTCAAACGCAAGAACGAATCCCAGAGCCGCACGTCTTCTTTCACCGTTTATTCCACAACGAAGACGACAACCCGCTCCCGCGCGTGGCACATTTTTCCCCTCGTCGGTATGAGTTATAAATTTATGAGGCAACAACATCATCAACAACGTTTTATTTTCAAAATCACATCTAGAATGTCAAATGCCGAGTGACTTGGTGACTGCAAGGCTATAACCACTTCAAAAATCTGGAAAAGAGCAATGTACTATTCGTAACTATACACCGTCCGATACCACCAATATCAGCAGTTTGCAAGCTATAGATACACTTCATGCATACATAACCGTATACCAGAGTTGTTGAGTGAATACATCCTACTGCCTGGTTAAGAAAATATATTTATATAAATGGCTAGTTTACTTGCACAAAGCTTATTCAAAGTGTACTCGCATTTGCAAACTCGATAAATAACTAGAACAATATCGGCACAATCGTTGTGGGCTTTTCAAAAGCTTTCGACAAGGCCCTGCACAAAATATTGCTTTGTTAGGTTAGACAATGTATACTTCAGAACAGGCAGCTCGTAACCTCAACTACCTTAGTAATGGGTAACAATGCGTCGTCTTTCGTGGACATCCCTCAGTCAGACTTCCTTTTGACTGTGGCGTCCCTCAGGGCTCTATATACTTGGCGGGTCCCTACTTTTACTCATATTTATGAATGATATTATAAACGACATTCCTGTTTTTATCAACGTATACGTCGATGCCTGTGTGATGTAGTGCGATATCAGTAATCCCGCACTTATACACAAACCTATGACACCGTATGTGCTATGTCTTCATTGCGGAGACAGACTTGCGCTATGGGATAGCGAGCGACGGTCAGAAAATTAGGCTTACGGGAAAAGTCTCTCGCAAGACTGATCGACTGCGTGTGGTTGCTATGAGCTTTCTTGTTCTTCTTGCACTGTTATTCGGCCGAGCAACGACCGCGACACAACTTGCTAATGTTATGTGTGTTTCTTCTTTCTGTGGGGGTGTGTGCGGACACGTGTCTGTGAGTACGCGCATGTGTGTACGCGTGCGTGTATGTGTGTGGATGTGCTTGGCGCGCGTGAGTGCGTCCGTTACCACCAAACACTATGGCCACATATCAACGGTATCGGCAAGACGAGAAACGCTTGAGCCATCAAATGATAGGATGTTTTCATCTGTCTAATGAGATTTTTACCCCCGTAGCTGCTTAAGGCACACCCTCTGTTTGCACAGCATTGCATGGAATTATCTTGAAGACAGCACTTGCAGGTCCCTGCCTCGGGCCAGGCTGGCTGGCCCCGGTTTCCCAGCGTGCGGGTGGGCTGGTGATGCGTGGAAAAACGAGGCCAGTGGAACTTTTGTTGGCCCACTGCAATGCCGCTGACGACTGGGAACGCGCGCTGTAGTTTCTCCTTTTAGGTTGCCCTACGACGCGGATGCCACCGAATGAGTGTTTCCTCGCACCGTTTTGACTATAGTTTGCTTGTTTTTGTTTTTGTTCTCATGTGCATTACAAATGAGGATTCAAAGAAGAAAGCAGGAACGTTGCGTTGTATGGCGGAGCGAAGCGACCTGAATACAGATTGCTCGTTTACCAGACAATGTCCCAGCTCCCTTTCACGTATGGCCGGTCGCGAAAATGTGTAAATGCGGCCGAACTGATAGCGAGCTTTTTTTAAATGTCCAGGGAAGACGTAAAGCGCTTCGTAAAGCCAGTCCTTTCTTGTCAAAGAGGTTGTATTGGTTTACGCATATTAACAGAAGAATTCCACACACAGCGACCACTGATGTTGCACGTTGCCGTTAACAATTTTGAGCATGCACAGTACACTACTGTTTGATGCCTTCGCTTATAGTTGGACCAACGGTGGCCATACCAGTAGCATGCGCTGACAGCTCGCAGACTTCGTAGGTCTAAGACATACTGCATTAAATTTCCTTATCTTGAAGTAAATTGATAATAACGCAATTAAGTGAAAACTTGGCTACATTTGGAATTTTAGGTCAATTCTATGGATAAGGAAAGACGACTGGGACTAATTTTGTGGCTTGGCCACAACCTCCAGACTGCGACCGTGTTTGCTCCAGTCGGTTGAGGAGGTGTTAATTACCATCTTCATGGACTTCATCAAAAACAAGAGAACGTAGTTGAGATCCCACGCACTAAGGGAACTTATGTTATGCGAAGCCCTTTGCAAGTACCTGGCTATCAAGCATTGTTTGGCGTTTCGCAAAACGATACCAGCTGCGCCAACGTGTTCCTGTAAATTGATCAGTTGAGCGTGTATGTGTCGCGACCGTGCGTGTGTGTGACGACAGCATCACGATGACAACCACGTCGTATACACGATCGTATGACGGCAATGGCATGATTTCTACGCCGGCCGTTCGACGCGAGCCTACGACACGGCGATTGTTGGGTTCTACACAAGTAGTGGATGAGCGTAAGCGAGAGAAACAATAATTGTGACATAATCGGCCACTGCGTGTTATACAATCGTACGTACATATATTTCATGTGGTGTATGTTAAAACGACTATGGCATTTGTACTTCGGCAAAGAAGTGCTAAAACTTGATTAACGTGAGCGATCATGAAGTCTGTACAAGATCGCACAGTTTCTACGCAGGGTATATGCTGCTACAAGGAAATTATTGGGCGAAGTGGACCTGTCCCAGAGGTAGTCTAACACAGTGCCTCAAAGCGCGAGCTCTCGCAAGGAAACAAGACGACAAAGTGGCACTGAATGCACGCGCCGGGTGTTTCAAAGAGCTGCCGCCCGACTCAAATCTGATCCCCCGTAGTAGTTTGGTGTCATTCCCATAGTTATCAAACTTAACCAAACCAAGCTGGCTGGCTTTGGCAAACGTCGCTCAAGAATTGCTGTTATGGGGATTCCTAAAAGAACTTGTTGAGACTATTTAATCTTGAAAAACCAGATTCACGCTACAATATTTGTTTTGTGTTGAACGAACGTCGCTAAATATCGCATTTGTGCAGAACCTTTTCCCTGAACCAGTGTACCGAAAGCCGTATGCGCCTCGATTTGGCCCGGATGTTCTGTACCGTTAAAACTTAAAATTAATTAAATTATGCAGTTTTACGTGCCAGAAACACGATCTGATTAGGAGGCACGCCGTAGTGGGGGACTCGGGAAATTAGGACCACGTGGGGTTCTTTAACATGCATCTAAATCTAAGTACACCGCTGTTCCCGCATTTCGCCCCCATCGAAATGCGGCCGCTGTGTCCGGGATTCGATCCCGTGATCTCAGGCTTAGCAGCCCAACACCATAGCCACTAAGCAAGCACCACGGGTATTCTTTACCGTGTCCGTAAAATGTATATAACGCCAGCAGCGAAAACATTTTTCGTTAACCTGCACACTTCCACCTTGCCAACTAAAACATGGCGTTTATAAATAAGGAGTATATTTACTCTGGAATTCAAATAGTAGACCTTCCCACCAACACGAGACAACAGAACACTGGTTCTTTTTTCTTTGTCATGATACATTTTATTTTTGGGGACATTTGTGCAAATAACTATTTTTTTTTTAAATGCTTGCTCTCACGTAATCGAGAGTAGATGTAAGCGTGTAAGGACAAGCAGATTGGTTGGAGATGATACTAGCCACAATCTTAAAATGGGTGTAGTGCATGTTCGCAACGGCACACCCCACCACACCACACCGCACTGTACCACGCCATACTGTGTGTTGGCCCATATGAAAGCTGCCCAGCTAGAAGAAGAAAATCGCCTCAATGAGGCGATTTTCAATAAGGCGATTCAATGAGCCTCAATGAGGCGTTATCTCTTGAGGCGACGAAAAACCCCCACCGCGAAACTCGCGGAGAGCCGGCGTTTAAAAGAGCTCAGGCAACCCTGCCTCAGCGCCAAAAGACGACAATGAAGTGTATGATGTCCTGTACTGCTTTTGAACGTCGCTGTTGGAAATGACAAATAAAACTTTAGCGTACTAGAAGTTACAGCTTGAGTGATAGTGGGAACAAACATTAGGAAGAACTCGGAAGCAATATATTTTGTAATTTGTTTGAGCAGTAGCTAGCGTATGCAAGGTGGTCCTGTACAGAGGGTTTGGGGCCAGAGACCGCACTTTCTTAAGTTTTGACTCATTGCCCGGATGATCTCGTTTGGTTCTCTCAACATGCATGGATAACGGCTCTCGCTTTTGACTCAAGGTCACTTGAAGGTCGCCGACAACGGGAGCTAAAAGCATTTCATGCTTAAAAACTTTTTCTCACATCTTCCGACATCCGGTTCCTTTCCTTCGAAAAGACAATCAGTAAATCACTATATGATTTTGTTATGTTATTAAGGATCTATACATTATGCAGAAGCCGCATGATCCACAAACATGCCGAGCCATCTCGGTCGATCAGGTCTGTTTTTCGAGAACAGGCTGTTCAAGTGCGCAGTGTGGTTGGAACCTTTGATCCGGTTCCTGAGTGGATTCAGCACCTGGACGCTTGTCTTTGTTTGCCCGATTTTGTTAACTTTCACTGGACTGCGTAGCATGTGTGCGTTTGTTCTTTCGTGCGTGTGTGTAAATGTGTAAATATAGTACAAATAATTCTCGCATGACGTTACTCATATTGCCATGTAACAAAGGAAAAAACAAAGTGGGCTCGTGGCCTAATAGAGCACCCGGCTGCTGTGCTCCTTGGCAGAGGCTCGATTCCCACATCGGTCGCACATTATTTTATTTTTCTTAATGCGAGGTGAGACAGGACGCTACCTACCGTAATGTGTCACGAATGAGGAAAAGAATGTGCTTCGCATTAAAAGACTGACAAAGCACAAAGACAGCTCTTCCAGGCGCGTCGCTCGCAACCGTTTCGTTTCAGGAGTTTCATATACTGTACTGTCCCTGAGCTTACTATTATGGAAACGGTAGTAAATATAACCCCAGCCTGCCAAGCTGAAACGGACGGTGACCGGAGGCTGAGCGTAGTATCAGCGTGTCTTAGAAGGGGCTTTACTATTATTATTTCTTTTCAAGTGTCATTCAATTCCCAATCGGCCCGGAAATCCACTAATGGTCCTGTTTTGATGGCGCCACGTTGTCCTTCGGGATACTGCTATGAATAAATATTTTGCTTGTATTGCGTACGTATTGCCGGAGTTGGCAAATAAGCAGGCTCGATGCGTAAAGTGCTCGATGCTAGGGAACAACGGTCTGCTTTTACTTTTTCAACGCGGCTGGCCAGGCTAGCTGTCTCCGACCTGTCAATCGCAACCTCTTCCGGCTCACCCGACGTTGGCAGTGGCGTGTGTTCGAGGGACGCGGCCCGTGGGCGGGATAGACTGCGCGCATGAATATTTCTGCTTCGGCTTCGCGCACAGAAATAGGCCGTGTAGTAATCGCACCGCTGGCACGAGTTGTTGGGGTCTCGGTGCTGACGCCCGTTATTGCAACTGGGTCGCAAGCCCCAAGGGTAGCGTTGGCCTGGCGGCCTGGGGCACTGGAAGCATCCGAAGGTCCCGGCAAAGCAAGAGAAGACTGGTAACAGAACAACTTGTTTATTCTAACATAGCAAAAGAGCGGCCGGTCAGGTCGACCGAATTGGAGAGACGGGAGAGCACGTAACTCAACAGTACAAATCGGAGCCTCTCTCCTGGCGTCCGGGGGCAGCTGCTCTTATACCCTCGGCGTCGCGGTCCAAAAGAGAAGGTCACGGGATGAAGGTCACGGGATGAAGGTCACGGGACGGCGGAGCATGACCCCACGACGGCGCGAACTGTCGAGCCGAGAGACCTGCTGAACCGAGTGTAGTGACGCATCGCCAACCTTCACTTGGGGAGCTCCGCTCCCCTGATGCCGCGCTTTGACAAGCGTGGGCACACACACACACACACACACACGAAGACACGTGGCACTGAAACACGCCTGGACACGCTTGGCGGGTAGGCGTTGCGGCGGCGTCGGACGGGCCAAAATGTCCGCCGCTTTGAACAAAGCCCCGGCGTCCGTTGCATCCGCGCCGGCATTACCGCGCGTTGTAGGCGAAACGTAACAGCCGCAATTCGTAGCACCTCAGCGTGGACGCAAATAACTTGTCGCGCGAAGCAAACACTGCCGTCATTTGCTCCGACCACTTGTCATGAAATTTCAATATGAGTGACGTAACACGCTGTTTTCGCCAGAAGAAAAAAAAATATAATTTCGTCGACTTCAAAGTGCACCGCCCCCAATATATATCGCGGTTCCGGAAGTCATTACTTTGCTGGATTTTTTTTGTTATGTTCCTAAGCATTACTGCGTTCCTTCCTTCAAAGGTAGCCCTTAAGCTTTTATTGTGTTGGTGGTTGCAAGCCAACGAACAGGAAACGCGCACGTAATTTTTATGCCAAAATTTATTTATTTTTCTGTTTCGGTAAGGTCGGAATGGCGTGTATTCACCAAGAAGTTCTTACGCTTTAGAACTGTTCGTAAAAGTCAGCTGCCAACCAGTTGTCACGTTGGAGATTTTGTTAGCGAAAAGAACTGGCCGCAGGTGGGATACGAACCCACGTGTCGCATAAAGCGTGCGATGCTCTTACCAATTGAGCTACCGCGGCGCTGTTTTCTTATCCACTTTATGGAGTATTTATGCCTACCTACTAGAACTAACTAACCCTGGGAGCCAGCGCCACCATTCATGCCCTTGGCAGGGCATGTGGAACATCCTTCCTGCCGCAGGCGCTGCGTCTACATTAACTTTTTTGGATGAAAGCAACTGCTCAATCAACCAACACATGCTACCTGAAGGCATCAAAGCTGCCGGATTCTAAACCTTCGCTATGTAGTAAACGACAAGAAAGGAAACCGAAGGGACCGATTTTTGTCAGTCAATTCATGAGAAGCCAACAAATGATGACACCAAGGACAGCATAGGGGAAATTATCTGCAGTTCTGAATTTGAAATAAATAATTGATAAATAAAAAGAAATGACAGTAGATAAAAAAACGGCTGGCTGCAGGTGGAATACGAACCCACGTATTCGCATTACGCGTGTGATCCCTTTATATAGCGCCGGCGATTCCTCTTAAAAGAAAAATTAATCTAGTTAGTCCTGGTGTGTTGTAGCTAGCGATGAGGTATACCACGGAAAATATGTTATTTTTTGTATGCTAGCCTGATTTAAAGTCATTGAATAGCCTTGTTCAAAGTTTGCAAGCAAGGATCAAGTTACGATAACTGATGCACATTGTGGCAGATTGTAATAATTCATCACTGATTTTGTTTTACGAGTGAAAAGAATAGTGCGTAGTGCTGTGTTTGTGCTACTTTAAAGAGTCTCAATGTTCGGATGATTACGCGTAAACTGGCCATTGAGTACACCACGTGAAATTTCTAACACCCGGTGTGCTGTTCTTTTCTTCTTTCAGACTATACATAATTTTTTATAAATATCATTCTGTGGCAGATAGCACATTGAACTGGGTTCTCGAAGAGGTACTTGCGCAAGCAAGGCAAATGTATAATTGACTATTTAAAAATCACTAATTAAGCTCTTAACTACTTACTTCGCGGTGCATATTGCGATTTACCCATTGGAGCCGGTGAGCTTGCGAGGCATATCCACTGTGTAGAATTTCTGAGGATGACATCGGTTCTGCGCATGCGCCGTCAAACTTTCCTTAAAAAATGCACTGTTATTCCACTTACACTTTTCCAACAAAATGCTGCTTTATGCATTGAAGCACAAAAATAACTGGAACGCCAATGCATTTCGTTGCACACTTTAGCAATGAATATATAGAAAGTAGTGTCATTATCGGAATTGTATTCTCGGAATTGTAGCTCACGAGCTACAATTCGTAAATTGCCATATGTTCCGTAAAATAATTCGTTAAAAATTCATTAGTGAAATTTTGTTATCCAATCGACCATGCATTTTGATTCCCTATGCGAGTAGTGCCCTCCTCTGTGAATGGTACAGCTCAATGACTAGAATTGTGCTATCTACCACAGGTGATTTTAAAAATTTCTGTATAGTCTAAAGAAAAAAATGACACGGTATATTAGGAGTGTACCCCGTAAACGCAAACATTAAACAATTATTTATTTAACATTTAGGTAATTGTACACTCCGTGATTATAATTTCTTGCGCGCAGTGTGTATGCCAAAGAATCTAAATAACTGTGCGAATGCCAGCTGGATTGATATGGTTCGGTTCGGCTAGCATTTTTAAATAGTCAGTATTTAACTTCTACGGCATGCTATTCGAAGGCAGTTTAATTTGTTTTTATCCAGTTCTGCTTGGCAAAATTTAAGCAACTTCCCACATTTTCCTTATTTTTAGGACTTCCCACCTTTAGGAGTGTTCTCGGTTCGGGCGACCTAAACTGGTTGACGTAGTGGTCCCATTCATACATGCTCAACCTCACCATGTGGATGTCATGGCGAATAACCAACATTTCTATCATAAGAAGGCAACAAACACTGACACCAAGGACAACATAGGGGAACTTACTTGTGCTTAATAAATAAAATAAAGAAACGATAAATTAATGGAAAGGCATTGACCGGTTGTCTTCACCCAAAAAGATCACGCTCTCTTGACGCCTGCGACAGAAAGGATGTTCCACATCCGCCGCCAAGGTCTGTGAGTGGTGGCGCTGGCTAACACTCCCAGGGTTCCACTATAGGAAACATAGATACCCAAGAAATTGGATGGGGAACGGCGCCGCGGTAGCTCAAATGGTAGAGCATCACACGCGGAATGCCAAGGTTGTGGGATCGTTCCCCACCTGCGGCAAGTTGCTTTTTTAATACACTTTCGTTTCCATTAATTTATCGTTTCTTTATTTCATTTATTAAGCACAAGTTATTTACCCTATGTTGTCCTTGGTGTCAGTGTTTGTTGACTTCGTATGATATGACTGGTAAAAACGGGCCCCTCAGTTAACCCCCTTTCTTCTAGCTTTCTAACAGCGCATATCTTCGCTAAAAACAGGGCCCTAAAAATGTACGTATGATAGCCTTTGTGACCAAAAGAACTGCGAGAACGGGCATCCTCCTTCTTTCGCGTTGTCCTAGCTAAAGACTGTTATGCCTTCCCGCAGTGCTTCGCTGTGTGCAGGAAAAAAACAGCTTGGAAAGTCTTTCTCCTGTGCTCGTTTAGAGCCGATGAAGCAGCGCGTTCCGCCCACGAACAAGTGCAGCTTGTGCATGTGCCATTGTCAAGGACTGATGCGGCGTGGAAACTTCGCTTGCTTGGAGGTCGCGGTGCTTTACTACATTGGGATTCATCGGAATGTGCCAACACATGACTGCGCGCTCTTGACGCTTCACTGCAGCTTCGGCTACCACCTGGTCTATCTTGATGCGACGAAGCTGTACTGTGTCGCTTGTGGTTGGGCGTCGCCTTTACGAACGCATACTGTTTTCATATCGGCATGATGGACAGTGCTTCCTGCAGCGCTTGTGATTGCGATGAGACGATCCACCATACCTTATTGTACCGTCCATCTTATGAAAATGAAAGACATGCATTGAGCGCCGCTTTAAGCCAACTGGACGACATTGCGTGCACGGAAGGAACAAATACTGGGACCATGGCCTCGACCGTCATCCGCGCAGGGGGCCAAAAGAGCGCTGCTGCACTTTTCGAAACCAACTGAACTCTCCAACCATCTCTGATAGCTCGATGAACGCTGTTACGCGTGCGCCCGCGCATCACTTCTTCCTTTTCTTGCCCCTTTCCTGCTTTTCCCTTTCTGCCCGCTTCCCCCTCCCCCAGTGCCGGGTAGCAAAGCAGATGCAATCTGGTTAACCTTCCCGCCTTTCTTTTACTCTCTCTCTCTCTCTCTCTCTCTCTCTGTCTTTTTTCTTCCCTCATAATATTTCCCTATACCCTTCTTTTTCGTCTTGTCCTTCTAAGGATAGTAGCAGGTTTAATGGCTATTAACTCAAGCCAACCTCTCTGCTTTTCCTAAAATAAATTCTCCACTCGCTTTTTTTTTCTGCAAGAACTCTCTCGGTGCCGCGATAATTCGCGCTGGGCCCTTTTAGCGCCCATGAGCAGCTGCTCAAAGGCACTAGGAAGTCGGCAGCACGCGTTCAAGTTCTCTGATGGGGAGAGTGCATTGCTCTACATTGCTATGCCGCCCAGACCATTGCAAGCATTCAAGATCGCCATGGCCTACAAACATGGCTACGAGTGCTCTGGTGTCGCACGCTCCTCCTTCACGTACGGGAGGGTGGCCGCTTTAGACTGCCTGCTGTGAGACAGTGAGCTCTGCGACATCTATTGTGCCCGTCGCTTTGATACCTCGATACCATATCCTTTGTCAATGAGAACTATATTACTGCTAACGCAGACCAAGAAGCGACAGCAAAGAATATTTTCTTTTAACCATAGTGTAAAGAAAGTATCAAGGTTTTAGCTCGTAGTCAGACATGTTCTCGTATTCACCTACGAGAACATGTCTTCTTCCTTTGTCTTTACGAGTTCAACAAACCGCGCTGTACTACTGATGCTTTTAGCCATTTCATTATTGGCGTTGCACGTCTCGAAAGGCCGCACCTACCTTTAGAGTTCGTTGAGAGTTCTCTCTCTCTCTTCATGGAAGTGGGGGTGGTGGTTTTGTATTCCTGCGTGTGTTCTACTTGAGAGTGAGGCACTATCAGCCGCCTTCAGCACAGAAATGCCCCGCAGGTATCACTCAGACGACTGGTTTGTAAGGACACGTATATACACATTTTATTATTAATAATCGTATTAAGCCTAAGAGTTGAGCAAGATGAGGTTATGTACAGATGAGGTTCAGTTTGTCCTGAAAAATGAAAAAGAAAACAATAATCAATCACCAAAATGATGCGCAATGCATGAACAATGAAATTGTATTTCGTGCTGATCTGTGTCTTTCGAAGCCGGAAGCCTTTGTCTAAACATTATAGCTTATTGTGATTTAATATTAGAGCCAGCGACTTATCCAGAAAAGAAATGTGTGGTAACCAACCGCTAGTCCTCTATATACATGTCAAGAGTTATTTCCGCTTTCTTTTTACCATTATGTGCAATTTTTAGCAATGTCACCAGGTTCTTTTATGCTTAAAATGAACAGAACTTGTGTACTTACGCAAGTCATGATTCATCGAATATAGGCCCCTCCGTTGCTTATATGCACTTGTTTTTGTTTGTTTGTGTGATTTCTTGCTTATGGTTTGTTTTCCTTTCTTTGTTTTTGAAAGTGTCCCCCATATCAGTGTCAATGAAAGCTCTGCAATTATTGTACTGGGTTATTTAACCGAGTGTACAATTTCACGCATCTTACCGCAACCGTTGAGTATGACCAGGATGACGTCGCCAGCACGCACACCAATCACCAGAAACCATGTCCGTAGCCACCGTAGCCACCATGCCCGTGACCGTAGCCATGGCCGAATCCATGTCCGTAACCGCCGTAACCATGACCGTAACCGCCGTGTCCGTAGCCACCATATCCGTGTCCAAGACCAATGCCAAGGCCGTGACCTCCAAAGCCGATGCTGATACCCTTGCCGTATCCGTGACCACCATAGCCATGGCCGTGTCCATAGCCATGTCCATAGCCGTGTCCGTATCCAAAGTATGGGTGACCAACCTTGACCTGATGGGCAACTTTGTAGGTTAGCACAGGCCTAATGCCAATGCCGACGGTCTTGACGGGCACCTTGACAAACTTCACCACCTTCTTGGGCACATAGCCTGCAGGTAGAACACGTGTAGCAATTACCACGCGGTCATGGCTTTTATCACTAACAGAATGACTGGATAGTTCGTATTACACTCATCATTACGCAACAAAGCGTTATCGACGATAATAATCGAATTATTATTTTTATCTGCAACAGAATCTGCGGCAACACCCTAGTATACTCCAGTGTAAGGCATATAATTTGACGAGGGAAGTCTGCACTACTAAATACCAGCAAGTGACCGAATACCAGCTGCCAAATCTTCTAGTGACCAACTGAGGATCACATTGTTCAAGTTTTATATGATGAATGTGGCATTTAGAGCTTACATGAACCCGAGCGCCCAAGAAAAATGCTTTCATGAAAAAAATAGAAATAAATAAATAAATAAGTAAATAATAAATAAATAAATAATGAAAAGAAAAACAGCAGCATTTAAAATCCTGGGGCATCGGCTGGACAGATGCGTGTGCTCACCGATAGACACGTAGGGTTTCTTGACGTAGCCGACTCTGACAATGGGGACTCCGTGACCACCGTAGCCTCCTCCGTAGCCGCCGCCACCACCGCCGCCGCCTCCATGACCGGCGTTGACGGCGCTCAGGGCGTGTAGCGCGTTGATGTCATATCCACCTTGCACACCGCTGGTCATCGTCGCTACTAGCGATGCTAAGACGAGCACCTGCGATGGTGAAGAAACCCCGTGGTACGACCGCTTGGGAGCCGGGCATCCAAGCTTGAAGTGAACTCTACTGCCGAGCATGCATGCTGCATGTTCGCTAACAATACGTCATGCAATCTATGGTAAACAGGAGTGCAGCGGCCACATCTTACGCGTAGACACATGTCGGTGCTCAGTGTTCTCACTTCAGTTAGCACCAAACCCTGGCTGTAGTAAAAATAGTAATACACGCAGTTCTAGCCTCGCACTACACGAATTCAAGTCGGAGATCACGGTGAGCCATCCATATGTCTCTGAAGTGCTTGTAACTTTATATGACAGCCGGCTCTATGCTGATGGTAAATTTATAAGATCGACTGCAGCTTTACAGACAAAGCTTTCAGCAACCTATTCAATTAATGGAAAGATATCTAATGGAAAAAAGATTAAACTACCAGTCGCACAATATTCCAGAACCTTTACGAGGCTATATCGCTCTTACAACGCTCATCTACTCAAGAGCAGCCGAGTCCTACTAGTATTAATATGGCCAGAACAAGGTGCATGAAATGGTAATTAATGATAAATGAAAGTTAATTTATTAAAATGTGCCACTGACAGCATAGCCTTCACTTTTTTTAAAACAATAAAGGACAATTTGGGCTTTTAACTGACTCAAAAAAGTTTACTCGCAATTAGTCTTTCTTCAAAGACATCCTCAGCAGGGGGGCTTATTGAACATCTCACGGGGACACTGCTACAGACTTACGTTGTACATTGAGAAGCTCTTGATTGTCATAAAACGTTAACCCTTGAATTTACTATTCTGCTACTGGCAAGGTCGTTCATTCATCTTTCCTGAGTCTTTATAGAAAACATCGAAAAGTGTATTACAGAGCTGCATCCTTAGTGACCATTGAAGCATTTTGCTGATTAACATTCCTGCTTTCCCTCTCTCTCTCTCTCTTTCCTCAATACTCTTGTCATTAGAATATGCGGGCGTGTTAAATTACAGCAGGTGAACTCAAAGCAAGATTCCGCAGTTTTCGCTTTTGATGTCTTCACTTTTAATCGCAGCCGAAACCGGAAATGTTACTACAAATGATCAGCAACTTGAGTTATTGCAGTTCTACACTGAAATGCTGACTGCATACTAGTGACATTAAAGAATGCAATCCAGTGCTGTTCTACCTGCCCACAGAGGCCCATTTCTTTTCACAACTGCCTTTCACCGCACAACTGGATAACTCAGTAAGATCACCATAAATAAACGTACATCAAGCTAAATGAACCCCTTAAAAGTTGGGCATATTCTCCCTGTCGTGGGTTGAGACAAAGAGCGTATAATACTCACTAATTAGGCTATTTGCCATAGCGAACGCTAATAAATAGCTCATCTCCTGATCAACGCAAAATTTTTATTTTATAAGGAATTCAGGGGTGGAAAAAACTTGAGGCCTCAGATATAATTCAAAACAATGTTGACATAACGTTTAAGGTAGCTACTGTCAGCGAATTCACTGACGCCAATTTAACTGACGGTTTCATTCAGTGTTGCTGACTGCCAAGTACTCTTGAGGAAGCAAGTACTTAGCAGACATGCTTGTGGAAGGGTCACTCGCTATTGCCGAATTTGCTTCGGTAAGATACTTAGCTTAAATTTCTCTCTCAAGCCAAGTCCTTTACGCTATTCAAGAAACTTGGTTTCGACTGTAATTATCGCCAATGGGTTTGCATATTCAAGGTTCACTTTAACGTTTTCAATCATCGCATCCCATTCACTGTCAACAGAAGGTCAGTTATATATATGCGACGAATGCATTAATTACTAAACAACTTCCCGCCTGTCGGTCTTCTCAAGGGTTCAATGAATTCGTTATCTTTGGCCTGTCTATCGATAAAATTAGCCTACATTGAAATCGCCGTCGCTGAACGCCGTGAAGCCACCGACGAAGCCTTCGTCAAGATCGCGGGTTGCGACACCTGCTGAGGAAGGCAGGGTCGAGCCTGCGACCTTGACTCGGGCCTGCAGCCGGCTCTGCGTAGCACACGGACCGCGAGGCGGCGTGGTGGGTGCGCCGTAGCACTAGGCGCGTTGGCACTTACGATCGTCTTCATGGCTACAATCCCTGAGCTGCTCCGCTGGAAAGCACTGAGTGCGTTGCTCGATTCGGCTCGCAGTGCAGGCTCTGGTGGCCTTGCAGGGTTTTATACCAGAGTGGGCAAGAAGGAAAGAAGAGCCGAGCCGCGAGGAGGGCTCGGAGCTGGGGGGGACGCACGCAGGGCTTATCGGCCAGTGATGTCAGGCGAGGGGGAAGGCGGCGCCGCTGAATGAGCGCGTCCATTTCGAAGCTTGATAAAAATAGTCGGTCAAGTCCACTAGGCGGCCGCAGAAGCCCATGGCGTTTCCGCGAGGAGAAGGTGTGCTTGATCTACATTGGAGCGGGAAATCTGTAAACTTGCTCCTTTTCGGCGAGAGAGGAATACCCAACGAGCGGCGGATGCGCGGGCGGAGAGGAGGGAGAACAAGCCCCTCCACGAGAGCCTATTTCGGTCGCCAGACGGCCGCGAACACGCTGCCCCCGTTTAAAGGGACCGACTGGCCCAACACGAAGAAAGGATACGCGCGCGCCTGGGACAAGTTGGTCCCCGTGTCGCAGCTGCCGTGCAAGGGCCGACGGCGACCACGTCCCGCGTCCCATGC
Organism: Dermacentor andersoni; assembly: GCF_023375885.2. NCBI lineage: Eukaryota > Metazoa > Arthropoda > Arachnida > Ixodida > Ixodidae > Dermacentor > Dermacentor andersoni. Next base: position 166,484,188 of record NC_092814.1, on the reverse strand, counting down.
GTGCCGCCGATCGCGCCCGCAATTTAGGAAGTAGCCTCGCCTCTTGCGAGGGGGATGCGAAGGCGCAGACAGGCCGTCAGGGATCACCCCAGCAGCGTCACGACGAAAGCCTTGACATTGAGATCCGCCAGTTCCGCTCTCCCTTTCCACGCTGCGCGAAGCCGCGGGGCACCCTGCGATGGGCGCTGATTGAGCTTTCCGACATCGGGCCCCCCCTGCCGTGACGAGCACTTTGATGCTCCGATGCGGACCGTCTATGCCACCACTTTGACAGCTGTCATCGCCTTGCGCCCATTTAGGCCCACCAGTCGACGCCTGTCTCTCTGCCTGTGAGCACGCCGCGCTTTCGCTTGACCTGCTCTTCGCCGGCGCTCAACACAGCGCCGTATATTTGCACGGTGCTCGTGGGGGACGGTGCGCGCTTGTTAGAGCGTTACTTCATGTTGCGGCACACCACTTTAATGCACCACTAGAACGAAGGTTGTTATACTGTGGCGCAGAGAGTGCGCTTCTAGGTTTCCTTAGGCTGTCTTCGAGAAAGTGCACCGCTTCTCCAGAAGGGCGCTGCCTTGAAACTTGGCATTGTCGTGTGTCGTTCGTATAGATATTTATAAAGAGAATTACATTGTTGTCGTTTGCGTGATTGTTTTTTCATCGTCCCTGAAAGCGTTAGCGGAGGGTGGAAACTGAATGGTCGTGAGCCTTTGAATTGCTCACAGAGAAATTCGGAGTGCCGTTACGCCTGCTACCATACGCTTCTATTCAATGACTAAAGTTACAACTTGGATACGCAAGAAGGAGCTACGCCATTTCAATTTCACAATGCTGCTCTTCATCACAGGTGTTTTATTTATTAAAGAAAATATGGGACTGAATGTTCCAGTGGGTAAGGAGGCGCTGCTACAGCTATGCAAAATGTGCAAACTATCGTTGTGAGAATTGTACAAAAAGTACAATATAAACATTCTGCATAATGCAAGGCACTTTCGTTTTGTAGCATTGTGCCACAAAATTGCTACAGAAGCTTTTCAATGCCGAGAGGAATTGCACCAATATGTAAGAAACCAACAACGAGCATTTGTGACTCCGCTTACGAATGCTGACTGCCGTCCGTATAAATTATGCGTTTCATCGTTGGTCTGTGTGATTGTGCGCCCACACATTCTAAACAGCAATTGCCCCCTGTGTAAACTGCAACTGAACTATGAGTGGCACGCTTCCTAATTTTTGTTGGTAGGTCATTCTGTGGTGTGTGCATAAAGTCTCGTTTTTTAATATTTTATTCAATATACAATCTTCCTAAACCACTATTTATTTATTTATTTATTTATTTATTTATTTATTTATTTATTTATTTTGTTTTTAATGTGCGCCAAATAAATAGGCCGTCTTCCGATGTATCCGCTAGGTCCAATAAACAATGCCTGCAGCCAGTGGCACTGTATACTTACGCAATCACGGAAGCAATTACAGCCACAAGCCAGAACCAGGCGCGAAAGTGCAAAGAGACACGAAAGAGAGAGAGAGAGAGAAAGCAGGGAGAGAAGAGTCAGGGAGGTCAACCATCCGGTTTGCTACCCGACACTAGCCGCAAGGGGGAATAGAAAGACAAACAGTGGAGGAGAGTGAGCACTGGGCGCACACCGTACACAGGATGCAGAGCAGGGCTACAATCGGTCACTAAGGCCGCTATTCTCAATAACTGCAGTAGCGCGCGAATAGCTTTCTGCGCCCTCGACGGATGTGATCAACGCTTAATAATTTTTGTTTTGCATAATGTTATACTAGAGCCCAGTCGGTTTAGTGCGCTCTGTAAAGAGATGCGTGGGAAGCCGCATTGAGTGCGTGTGCACAACAGGTGTTCAATAGTTTCTTCAGAAGCGCATGTGTCGCACGTCGGTGTATCGGACAATCCAAGACAGAAATAATACGCGTTCGTAAATGCCACACCAAGCCATAGGCAGTAAAGGAGTGTTGCATCGCCGCGGGAGAGGCTAGTTGACACTTGGAGCAGTACAAAAGTGTGCAGGGAACGTAGGTGGCAATTAAACACGCTCGGAAATCCCCAGAAAGCTTATGTCGCTGTGCGAGCAAACAAACGAAGTTCTCTCACAGTGCCCCCCCCCCCCCTCCTCCCCGCGTCCTTGTCAATGGAATTAAAACAGCCTGGGTGCCTCCGTGAGCAGACCTTGTCAGCGTGTTTGTGACTCAGAAGCAGCTCTTCAGAGCACCACATCGCCTTTGCATCACATTGCATAAGATCAGATGATACCTGAAATAAGGGGAAGTGACGATCATGCTTCGGAAAAAAATGGCACGATCTCATCTTTCAGTCGCTTCCGGTTTATTGCGTTATTGTCGGTAACGGCCTCGCTGACACTAAACAGAAACAATAAATCAGTTTAGACTGATAAGTATTCCCCGACACTCTATTTTAGTTAATTTCGTGGAAATTGATTGATTATTAGAAAAAGCAAATGAAGGCCATAGTGCACTTTGTTTAATTTCACGCCAGTGCCGGAACGTCAATGTGACCTCACGAATTTCAAAGTACTTTCTTTTCTTTTGTATGTAGGCCTCGGTGGGCGAGAAAATGTTTGTGAAACTTGCCAAGTTCAACCTTTCTCTTCTTCAGAAGAGCGTGCAGTCCAACTTTACCGATAACAATTAACCTACTAGCGTACACCTTCAAAATATGCGGCGTCACGGTGTGCTGGCGCGGAAACTTCAAGGGGGCGTCGCGAACCGTCTCTTATCTTTACGGCTTTTCTGGCCTCTTCTCAAGGCAACAGTGGCTATTTTCAGCATTGCAGAGGGGTAATTTAGTGTCGCTTTGAGGTAAAGCTTGCTCAAGTTGGGATGTGACACCCAAGCAGTGCTGCCAACTCTAGGGAAATTTGCCCAGATGAAGGGATTTGTACGCTTGGTCAGGGCTCATAATGGTTCGACGCGGATGGATAAGGCCCTAAGGAACGATAACGGCTCATAATGATCGGAACGTCTTCAGCGCACCTAGCGCAGCAACCTGCAGTACTTTGCTTGCGTCGGCACTTCACCTCGCGCCGCCGTCCGCACCAGTTCGTGTCGCCGCAGCGCTGTCGTTTGTACTAGCAGGATCAAGTTTCATAACACTGGTAATGACACCGGGCTGCGTGGAGATGAGCAAGTGGCACAATGCTCATGCATACTTAGACAACTCCCAGAGGAGTTCCTGCATGAATTTTTTTTTATGCCGACTGTAACTGTAGGTGTTCTATGACCATAATCATAAATCTCAGTAGTGATACGTAGTCATAGGCATTGTGATACATATACACTCTAAGAAAAGTTTACACCCTTTGGAGTGTATATTTGCCACACAACGATAATCGTCATCTGTCCTGCCCGCATTTCCTTTCTTGAAAACGCTGCGCTCGTTACTTTCCTGTCGGGAATGCTATGTCATGCTGATAACGCGCATGCCGTTACTATTAATGCAATTTCTGTAAGACCATACACGTCAGCGAACTCACCACAATTTCCTTCTTTCCTTCCCTCCTCTCTCTCCCTGTTATCTTTGTTTCCCCTTTCCCATTCCCCGGTGTAGGGTAGCCAACCGGACGTTATTCTGGTTAACCTCCCTGCCTTCTACTTATCTCTTTCCTTCCTTCCGTTCGTTACTGGAAAGTACCGGGCTCGCCGCGTTAAAGAAAGGAAATGCGGACAAGGCAGATGACGATTATCGTTGTGTGGCAAATATACACTCCAAAGGGTGTAAACTTTTCTTAGAGTGTATATACTAGGACTCCGTTTAAAACCATGGAGCGCGTCGTGTCACGCATTACAGACGGACGCACACATTTTTCATTTCATTTATTTATTTTCACCTTAAAGGCCCGGAGGCATTACATAAGGGAGGGCTTTAGTCCTTGCGACAATGTCAGAAGAACAAATGTACAGAGCGGAGGAAAGTAGCCCTAGAATGCATTAATACGCTTGCCTCTGTTGCCACTGGTGTGCTCTTTACTCCCCATGCGACTGCAACAAAACAGTTGCACTTCTTACGTTTGCACTTGGGTTTCATATGATATGGAGGTGGTGGTGCTGCCATCATAGTTAAAGATTCAGTCCAAGCTTCTACGATTGAATGTAATGTTTCCGAATGTGTATGGTGTAGGCTTACATTCGAAAACAGACTGTACTTCATTGGCGTAGTATACAGACCACCTGCCTCTTCACCAGAGTTTCTGGATTTGCTAAGCGAATTCTTGGCTGACGATGTTAATTAACAGGAGCACGGGGCTGATAATGGCTGGAGACTTTAATTTGCCGCACATTAACTGGCCAAGTTATTGCCCGGCGAGACAGAAACAATTAGCTCAGAAAAGCTCTTGGAAATAAAATTTTGCCATGGCTTGGAACAAATTGTGCAAGAAGCAACTAGGGTTACAGAAAAGTCAGCCATTATTGGATCTTGTTTTCTCATCGCACAGCATAAGAGATTATGCATTAGATATCTTGGAGGGCATATCAGACCATAAAATGTTGTCTTTAAACATACAGACCAGCGTGTGCAGTGTAGAGAGACCGTTTCCTCCGGTAAAAGTAAAAGACTTTAAAAAAGCAGATGACACCTCCATCATCGATTTTTTAGAATTATCATTTTAGTGGCTTCGAGCAGGCATCAAAATGCGAGTCTGTGGAGCAACTGTGGCAAAGATTTAAATGTAGCATCATAACTTGCGTTGGGCGCTTTGTTCCTACTCGTATTAAGAAAACGCGCGAATGAAACCCCTGGATAACACGCAGCATTATCCATATGAAACGGAAAATTAGAAGAGCTCGAAAACAGAAAGTGAGAGCGATGGAAGTTGCAGCTATAAAAATTCAGATGACACAAGCTCTTGTGAATTCGAAAAAGCAATTCTTTGATCACACGCTTGCCCCCCCCCCCCCCCTCCCCTCGCTTTTTTAAAAGTTCACCACACAAATGTTGGTGTTACTTCAGTGAAAGAAAGGAAAAAATTGAACAGATCGAACATGAGGGAGAAGTCCTGGCAGGAGTTGAAGACTTAGCTGATACTTTCAATCGCTTCTTTCAGTCTATTTATACAACAGACAAAGGTGATAAGATAGGCGAATACATCAACGACGACATGTGGACCGCAATGGAACCAGTTATAATCAGCCGTGAAGGTGTTTTACTATTGCTGCTTGAATTAGGCGCGAAGAAGGGAAGCGGACCGGATGATCTACGATATCATGCACTAGTTCAAGCGCCTGGTAAAATGAAACTTTTTGCCGATGATTGTTTGATTTATTCCCCAATAGCTTTCGAAGGTGACCAGATTAATCTGAACAGACGCTTACAGGCATTAGATGAGTGGTGTTTAAAATGGGACATGGAAATAAACTATAGGAAAACAACATTTACGCATATTCACTCAAGTAGGAGCGAACTTTCCTTCATGTACCACATCGGAAACCATCCTTTGAATAATTCAGCTTGTTGCAAATACGTAGGAGTCAGTATTATGTACACATTGCAATGGCACTCGCACATTGATAATATATGTTCCAAGGCAAACCGAAAACTATACTTTTTAATGAAAGAGCTAGAATGTGTTACAGGGGAGGTGATAATAGCAGCCTACAAAACCTTCCTACGACCAGTCTTGGAGTACGCTTGTGTTGTATGGTCCCCTCATCAGAAAGTCCTGAAGGCAATAATAGAAATAATACAAAGAGTGGCAGTCCGTTTCATGTGCGGTAAATACCGACGCACGGAGTCCGTTACGGCCTTGTCAAAATCGTGTGAACTAGAGCCTCTGGAGGAACGCAGACGTAAACATAGGCAAACGTTTCTTTTGAAAATCATGAGTGAGCGAACAAAAATAAACAAGGATTTATACCTACAACCTCCAGGAAAGAGATGCGATAGTCTAAACAATAGCAGAGCTATTCAACCTTATTTAACACGTACTGATGCTTTTCTTTTCTCCTTTTTTCCTGACACTATTGAAATGTGGAACAGATTGCCTAATGCAGTTGTGAGCAAAGAGGGGTCTGCTGACTTTGAAAATGCGTTAGATACTTTCTTTTGCTAGGATGTATACAAAATTTTGCTACGAGCATTTTTGTGGAATTTTCTTTGTATAACTACTGTTCTTTGCTCCTTGGGTTGTTGTTGTTGTTGTTGTTGTTGTTGTTGTTGTTGTTGTTGTTGTTGTTGTTGTTGTTGTTGTTGTTGTTGTTGTTGTTGTTGTTGTTGTTGTTGTTGTTGTTGTTGTTGTTGTTGTTGTTAACTACCAACAGCGGCGGTGAATTTGTGTGTTACATAGAATGAAAATTATGTTTCATGTATTACGCATCACCCTCCCTGTAATGACCCCAAGAACGGGGTTGACAGTATCAAATAAATAAAATAAAATACATGCGCCCTTTCCGTGCGTAGTGTGAACGTATAGACCCGCCGTGGTTGCTCAGTGGCTATGGTGTTGGGCTGCTGAGCACGAGGTCGCGGCATCGAATCCCGGCCACGGCGGCCGCATTTCGATGGGGGCGAAATGCGAAAACACCCGTGTACTTAGATTTAGGTGCACGTTAAAGAACCCCAGGTGGTCGAAATTTCCGGAGTCCTTCACTACGGTGTGCGTCATAATCAGAAAGTGGTTTTGGCACCTAAAACCCCATCATTAAAAAAAAAAAACGTATAGCTTGAGTGGACTCGCGTTCACCGCGTCAAACACGAAAGGTGGCTGGCGCAAAGAAGACTCGACTATCGCATAGCCGATGCCACTGCGCTGCCGTTTGTACTCGCTTGAAGCAGTCGGCATTTGAGCGACATTATCTGCGCGGTACCCGCCAGTTATTAATTGCCAGATGGCAGCTCGGAAGCGGCACTATATCGAGTGTACGCAAAGGCCGCGGTATTGAACTAAATACGGGCAGTGAAGTTCACAAAATATATGCGTTGCCAGTGGTTCTTAGTTATCTAAATTACGCTCGAAAATATTATTGAGGTTCTTCTGATACCGATGTTAGGCGACATTATGTGTCCGTTGTGTGAGAAAGCAATCGCTATATAAAAATGAACAAAACGTACACGCATCAGTAATCGCGCTACAAATGATCATTATGATGTCTACTTGCAATGTTGCTTCTGGTCCCTTTCGTTCTGCGTTCCTTTGGAGAGACATAAATGGGATGGGAAAAGCGTGGAGGCTGAATCGGAAGACAAACATCCAGTGTGCTACCCTGCGATGGGGAGTGGGGAAGGGGAGACAGAAAGACAAAAGAAAAACACATGCCCAGAGAGAGAGAGAGAAAAAACGTATACAGCGCGCACACATAAAAGAGAACGCGAGAGTGTCGGAGTCGTTCAACTAGGTCACTTGAACGGAGGAACTTCCGTAGGGCCTTCGCCTCCTTTAGTGTGAAGGCCGTATAAGCCTGTATTCCAAGATCGTCTGCTCAGAAAGCGGTCGGTCGTGGAGGTGTGCCCGCGCTGTCGCGAGCCACTGCCTCTGGCTGCTGTAGCGAAGGCAATGAGAGAGGACATGTTCCATGGTTAGTTCGCTGCCACAGTCGTCGCAGGGAGCATTGTCGGCCATTTCGATACGGCTAGCAAAAGTATTCGCAAAAAACGCACCAAGCTACAGTCGGCAGAGAATACTTGTGTCGGTTCGAGATACTCCAGGTGGGTTGCGGAGCAAGAGGCATGGGTTCAGGCGATGGAGATGGGTATGCCATAAACCTGGCGTGCTCCACGTGGATCGTGTGACATCACGCGCGAGCGCGTGAAACTTTGTTTCTGCAACTGTTGTCGACAGCGGGATGAGTGTTTCCTGCGCGACATCCTCATGAGCACTCTTAACAGATTCGTCTGCATGCTGGCTACCCATGATGCCACAGTGGGCCTACAAGTCACTGAAAAAGGACGTCAAGCCCTTTACCTGCTAGTTGATTATGCACATCTAATTGAGCTGTTCGAGCAATGCAAGCCGGGGTTTATGTGACATCGCTTCGGCAGTGCCGTCGTGCCTACTGAAGATCGCTGGCGATGGCCCGTAGTTTATACCCTTCGCAAAGGGTAGGTCGGTGGTTCCTCGACAGCTACGCTCGAGAGTGCCGTCCACGATCCGTCCGAGGCTGACGATAACAGCACCGCCAGCATCTGGTCGAGCCACGCGTGTAGCCGACAGGCTTGCGTGCCAAGATACGTAGATCAGCGGCACATGTTCGAGCAATGCAAGGCGGGGTTTATGTGACATTGTTTCGGCAGTGCCGCCGTGCCCACATACCTTGGGAAATCATGTCTCGGAACTGATGTCATCCTGGAGATTTATTTCAAGTGGATACGTCCTGCATACTCAACGGCTACCATTCGTAAATGGCAATATGGACCGTAAATTAGTTAATGAAGAAGTAAATTAGGAAATTTTTGTTAATTAGTTGAATATGTATTTCGATTTCTCGTGATAGTAATGTCCGCCTCATCGAATAATACAGCTGAAGGACAAGAATTATGCTATCTGCCACATGCGACCTTTAAAAATTGCATAAAACAAAAATGCTCACCCCGTGTGTGTGTGTGTGTGCGTGCGTGCGTGCGTGCGTGCGTGCGCGCGCGTGTGTTTCTGTGTGTGTGTGTGTGTGTGTGTGTGTGTGTGTGCGTGTGTGCGTGTGTGCGTGTGTGCGTGTGCGTGTGTGTGTGTGTGTGTGTGTGTGTGTGTGTGTGTGTGTGTGTGTGTGTGTGTGTGTGTGTGTGTGTGTGTGTGTGTGTGTGTGTGTGTGTGTGTGTGTGTGTGTGCGTGACTAATCGTATGATATACGATTAGTCTTACAATTTCAACGCCCACTATACTCCTCGTACTTGAATGAACGTGTTGCATTTGTTTATTCGGAAACCAAAAACGCTTACAAGCTTTATGCCCTCCTTCGAAGCATCGTAATCACGCCTGGCACGGCGTAATACCACGGCTAGCCGAAGAGGGAACCAGACGGTCAATGCCACAGCGAGCGACAGCGGTCACGCGACAACTCTCATCCGCACAGGCACCGCCTACATCCGCGCCTTCAGCAAACTTTCGCCGCAATATGCTCCAGTCTGCGCTCGCACACGCGGCCGACACAGTGGCCAACGGTGCTTCAGACTCCACGCTCAAACTGCACGTAAATTCAGTGTTTCCACAATTACCACCCTCCCTTAACGCCATACTACTGGGGCCGATCGCGCACCAAGGAGACGTTACCTGTTGCTTCCTTCCAGCACCTCTTGCTTTCCTGTTGCCTGCCACCCCCGCTCCAAAATCCGCGTTTCTTTTTCTTCCTTTTATTTTTCTGTTGTTGTTTCTTTTTTTCTTCAAAATCATCTGGGCCTTCTGAATTTGAAACGAACTATCGCCCTTAGTTTCCTTGTATAGGCATCCCCATATATCTTACAAGAGACCGTTACAAAACTGGCGTTATGAGATATGACTTCATAGAACTGGCGGCGCCAAAAGGCGCGAAGTCGTACAAATTGAGGTGCCGTCTGTTCGAAAAGGTGTAGTGCACTGCGGCAGCGATCAGTGCGGTCTGACTGTCTCAAGCACGAAACACTAGTGCGCAGCAACTATTCGACCAGTCGTACGAGTAGTCGTTACCAACAACACATACAAAAAGAAATTGAGGAGCCATTGCAATCTGTGACGGTGGACGACAAGCGAAGTTGCAGCACATCACACAGGTTTAGACAAGGGTACACGTATTCATTTTCATCATTTGGTAATGGCAGTGATGATAGCTTTGTGATTGATTCGGTTAGAACCTTAGACAGAATATTGACCAAATTCAAATCTATACTCAACCGTAGTTGAGTAGTTGAGTGACTTGGATTGGTGTGGTACTTCAAACATTGAAGTCTCCAACGATGATCACAGGGGTAGTGTCATCACGGCTAACCCATGCAAAGTGCGCGGTCATGAACTTCTCGAGATAACACTTGGGTGTGCCTGGAGATGTAAACACAGTGGATGTCACCTTTCCGTCTCTCGTTTGTACGGCACAGGCATCCCCACAGCCGGTGGCATTGTCCGCTTGCGAATCAAGGCTGTATGGTTGTACATACATTTTGTCACTCGCTTATATGGCAACGCCTCCTGCTCGCGAGTCCATGGGCTGTTCGCAAACGATTACATTATACCCATCGACTTGAAACAATGCGTTATGATTTATTTATTTCGTTCATAATAATAGTAACAATTACTAATTATTATTATTATTATTATTATTATTATTATTATTATTATTATTATTATTATTATTATTATTATTACTACTACTACTACTACTACTACTACTACGGGCGGAGTGCTTCGGCATCGGCCCACGCTCACTTTTTTTATTGTTGACGCATTCACTCGAAAAATGCATCGAACCCTAGCCATATACAGCTTCGGTGTAAAATTTCATGAAAATTTCCACAAGGTTCTAGCATAACGTACGGCAGCCATCGTTCCGACGCGTCAAATCTGTTTACCACTATATGGCGGGACCCCCATCGTCAGCACCGGCTTTTTCGATACCGTAGCAGTTGACGAGGACGTAGTAATTTCTGCTCACCTAAAGTGGACCCAGTTCCAGTGACCTAAACATCTCTACAAAGTCCCAAGTACAGTCCTACCGCGGTCACAGTTGTTCTGAAACATGAACAAACATGTGATTTGTTCTTCTTAGTAAACAAAAAATACTACTTGTTAAAGTAATACTGAAGCGGACCATATTTACTGAAATAAAACCGCATTATAGGAGCCATTTGGAAGTGCGCAATGAGCCGCAGCCGCGCATGAATCGAGAGCGTGAAGGCCAAGGACAGAAACCAACCGGGCGCAGGCCCATAAACAGCTGCTAGTGGAGCACTGTTGCGGCCCGTTACTGAAGTTGCTCCAGTTTGGAGAACTCGGTTTGATCTGAGCGACCTTGCACTCCGGCGAGCGGGTGGCGCGCGTCGTCCTCGTTAAACCCGCGGGCGTTTCGTTCGTCGAACTTTACTCGAGAAGGACGTTCGAGGAAAGGAATTTTTGTCTCGCCCGAGCAGAAATGATATCGTCGCCGAAAGAAATCACCAATCGGCCAGTCGACTGGGTAAAAATAACGTCGCCAACTCGTCGTCCGCGGGTGCTTCTCGCGTTGAGTCACGCACGGTACACGCGTAAGGCCGGAGGCAAGAGAAAGGAAAAGCCGACAGAGAGGAGGGAGCACCGATCGAGCCCCTCTGCCATATAATATCTGGCCGGGCATAAACGTCACTACGCCTAGAGCTTCTTATCGCGCGTCCAGGAACGCACCCGATCCTTTTGAGAGACTGGGTTGCCTCCGATTTCCTCCTCGGCGTAGACCTTTCGCACGGATCTCCAGGAACGAACGCGAGGTGTATAGAAAAAAAGGAGCAAGAACGAGATAACGGCGCGCTGCTTCTATTTCGCGCATAACCAGGGGAGTGGAGAGCGCCGAAAACACCGATAGATTATCCAGCGACCGCGCGGGCCTTCCTGGAGACCCACATGGGCTCGCTTCCTCACCGCGCAGCCCGTGCCTCGGCTTTGTTCTTTTCCCGCTTTCGATTTCCAAGCGTGCCCGCCTTCTTTGTTGCTTGCTTTTCTCCTGTGGACGCATACGAAAGTGGTTCGCTCCTGCTCGGAAAGGCGCGGTCGCTGCTGGGGCGGAGCCGCCGTGCTGCGTTCTGCTGCCGTCATTTCACTCACCACGAACTCGACGACACGAGTGAAAGTGGGGGAGGGAAGGTAGCTTTATTTTCCTGCGAATCACTTCGTGCGCATGCACTACCTGTCCTTGAGTGCTTGTGCTTTAGACGATCACAGCTTCTCTCTCACATCCTTCTGCAAATTCTAGATTTACGCTTTCTTTTTTCTTTTTTTGGGTGATGCACTTTAGGCACTAGATTGTTTAACGCAGCCGGTGCTGGTTTCTTTAATGGCGCCGCCGCTCCACCCCCTATCGCTTTTTCTTCTATTTCTTAAAGCATCTCTTTATGGTTCTTTGATTGTTTACGGTCGTATTGGAATACTTGTTCAGGCAAGCGAAACCGTGACCTGTCTGACAGACCTAAACAATAAAGGCTCAGTCGCTGATCCTTCCATTTGGCTGTCACGTCGAATGTCGAGTGTCGGCTTTGCTTCGTGTTTCGGTTCACCGCGGTTCTTCGGGGCTTCTCGGGAAGCGCGCCGTTGCAGCGTAAGACGATGATCACAGGAGGAAAGTCAGTAGTCGCATTTCGACTCGCACCGCTAGCGTCGAAAGCGAGCGATCCTCATGGGAGCTGATGGGCGGGCACAGGCGCGATCTACACTTGCGTCGGTGCGCTGCCGACGACTCCATGCGGCAAGCTTTCTCTAAAAAACGTTATCGGACTTACAGTAAATAACGTTGTACGGTCCCCAAGAACCGCGCCAGCACAAAACTTCAGACACGTGAAATGGGGGAAAAAAACTCGCTGTTAAATGCTACGCATGACTGCTAGAGGGTAGCAAACTGAACTAGCCGTGAAAATACATCCTGTACTTCAGGAGTTGCAAGTGCATAGATATGTAGTGCGCGTCAAAACTCCTCGTCGCATGTGGCGATTGCGCACACCCACATGCATTAGTATAAGGGTTACTCCATTACGCTTTGAATGAAGGATTCTTTAGTGCACACTGTTTGAGAGTGGTGTGATATACCTGCGGCATTTGTGGACCATCTGCCGCTAATTGAGCAGTGATAGTCACCCGCAAAACTTGGCAGGTGAGAGACAAACAGGTATTCCTGCGCACTAAACATGGTATTTATTTATTTTGTTTGTTGAAAGCATACTGCAGCCCGAGAAACAAGTAGGTGGACGTACAACAAAATACAAACGAACGTGGTGGAAGGGCAAGAAGGGGCTCCATTTTTGTTAATCACGACCATATAAAGCCAGCAGGCAATGAAGCCAAGGAAAGCGTAGGAATAACTAACTGTGATTGAAATTCGAATATCTAAAATAGTGAGGAAAAGGGAGAATGAAAGTGGACGGAAAGATAACTTGTCGTCGATGGGAGACGAACCCACAATCTCCGCATTACACGTGCGTTGCACTACCATTTGTGCTACGTCGACGGCCATCAATCTGTCTGCTATCTTGGGTATTCATTAGAACTTGATCTATCCCCAGAACTAGATTAGACCTAGGTTAGCCAGCGTCACTCAGGGTCATGCCGGGCGGATGTGGAACGTCCCTTCTTGCCCGATGGCGTTACGTAACACGCGAACTTTGAGTTCCCGTGTTACCCAATGTGGAGGACGGATTGATGGCCATCGCCGCAGCACAATTGGTAGTACAACGTACGCGCAATAAAGTTGTTGGTACGTCTCCCACCGGCGACAAATTATCTTCTCATCCACTTTCATTTTCCCTTATCGTCATTATTTCTTCAGTTAAATTTCAACCACAGTTATTTAACTCAATGCTTTCCTCGGCTTCAATGCCTGTTCGCTTCTTATAGTCGAAAAGGACATACTGCAATACAATACCTAAAGACATGTCAATGAAAAAGATAAAAAGAAAAAAGCCAAATAATAACAGTGAGGACCCTAGAGAACAAGAAAATTATGGCAAGAACTTACATATGCCATCAATATAAATGAAAAGAGTTCAATAACACACTTTAATAATAAATTAATTCTTGGGTTTTACGGGAAGAGAGAGAGGGACAGAAGAAAGGGAAAAGGGAGAGAGGTTAACCAGAACGGAAGATCCGGTTTGCTACCCTACGCTTGGGAAAGAGGGAAGGGGAGGTAAAGTGAAAAGAAAGAAGAGATAGAGAAGGAAAGCGAGCATAGAAACACAGTCACAGTCGGTCACTGCCACTGCATACAATCAACGCACAGCAAAGTAGCACTTGCAGCACTGTAACCATCCGTTCAGGCTACGGCCGCTTGTCCAATTCTGTTGTCATTAAAAACTACAACACAGCCCTCGTCACCCGCAGCTGCGATGGCTTGTGATGTCGGCATTCTAAAATAGCTTCCTCTGTTAATGGTCTTTGGTCCAAGCGCGCGATTGCGATTGCGAGCGATCGTATCTGTAAGTTGGGGCGAGGACAGTTAGAGAGAAGGTGTTGAAGAGTCTCCTCGCCACCACAGTCATCACACGAGGCGTTGTCGGCCCATCTGATTCGGAAAGCAGAAGACTTTGTAAAGGCCACTCCTATCCATGTTTGACAATTCAGGGTAGCTTCGCGTTGGCAGAGTCCAGCTGGGATGCAAAGGTGAAGAGAATAGTTTAGGTGGTGCAGCCGGTTGCTGTGAAAACTTCGTGTGTTCCACATCCAGAACGTGATTTCTCGTGCGAGCATTCGAATTTTCCTAACGGCATCTGTCCTTGATAACAGCATCGACTCCTCTTTTCTGCCTTGAAGAGCCGATCGAGCAACGTTATCGACGTGTTCGTTACCTATGACGCCGCAGCATTTTGGAAGCCACTGAAATGTCACCTGGTGTCCTTTCTCAGCTAAGGTATGGATTAGTTCTGTAATCTCGAATACCGGTTGTTCGTGTGGTCTGCACCGCAGGGCTGGGAGCAACGACTTCAGTGCTGCCTTCGAATCACTGAATATGGACCATCTTCGAAGTTCTTGGCTGACGAGACGAAGTGCAGTGCGAGGAGCTGCAAGATCCGCAGCCGTCTATGTAGTTGGGTGACACGTCTCGAAACTGATGGTGCTGGCTTTCGCTGAAAAAACCACAGGTCCAGAGGAACACTGGACAGTTTCTGATCCATCTCTATAAATATGTATGTGGTCGGCGTACCTCTCGTGCAAAAAGAGCAGAGTTAATTGTTTAAGAGTAGGTAATGACAGCTCAGATTTTTTTTTCTGATTCCTGGTACGGTAAGGCTCACTGCAGGTCTAGCCAACCACCATGGACAAATCGATGGCTGAGTTGCGGGTGAAGTCTGATGGAAGACGGGTGCAATAATCCGAAATTGTGTAACGAAATAATGCCTGCGGCCTTTTTGACGGTATTGTTGCAAGATGATGGGGACGGGCTAGGGCAAAGTTCCTGATGTGTACTCTCAGAACTTCCACCGCAATGCGTATTTGTATTGGTTGGTCCCGGACGATATCAATAGTAGGCGCTGTTGACGTGCATTTTGGCAAACCAAGGCAAACTCTGAGAGCCCGAACTTGAATAGCCTGCAGAGTACGAATATTTGTCCTGCAAGTGTTGGTCAGTACGGGCAAACTGCATCTCAAAAAGCCCAGAAAGAGGGCCGTGTAGAATTCCAACATTGCACGCACTGACATTCCCCAAGTCTTTCCACCTAGAAACTTGAAAAGCTTCGAGGTTGTTGTCAGGCGCTGTTTCGAGTAGGTAACGTGCGGACTCCATGATAGATATCTGCCAATGATTATGCCCAGAAATCTGTTAGTCTCCTCATAAGAAATGAACTGACCATTTATAGAAATGGCATAGGCTGTCATTCGTTTGCGAGTGAATGCTACCAGTGCACATTTGTCTGACTACATTTTAAGACCTTGGTTGTGGAGGCATACAGCTGTCATAGTAGCAGCTTTTTGAAGTCTTGCATATATCTGAGGACGTGTCATACCTGAAGTCCACACACATATGTCGTCTGGGTACATTGATACCTTGATCGCTGCTGGCAGATGTTGAACTAGGCCATTGAGTGTGAGGTTGAAAAGGGTGAGGCTTAGCAGTCAACCTTGAGTAACGCCTCGGTAGGTGTAGCGTCGTGTGGTTTGGCAATCGCCGGTACACACAAAGAACAATATCATAAATAGGTAATTAGAGATCCATTGAAAAACTGGGCCCCCAAGGCCAGCCATCTCAAGACTATCGAGAATAGCCTCGTGAGATACGTTATCGTAAGCACCCTTGACATCCAAGAACAAAGCTGCAGATAATCTTTTACTTGGCTTTTGATGCTGGACATACGCAGCGAGATCAACAACACTGTCTATTGATGATAGATCTCGACGAAAATGAGCCATGTAATTTGGGAACATGTTCTAGTTTTCCAGGTACCACTAAAACAGGCAAGGATCATTTTTTCATTGTCTGTTCCACAAAGCTGACAAGCGCTATTGGGCGGTATGAGGTAAGTTCAAGCGGAGTCTTGCTGTGCTTCAGAAGAGGGACCAAGCGGCTTGTCTTCCTTTCTTCGGGAACCATGCCATCTTGCGAGGATGCGTTGTAGAGATCTAAGAGTTCTCTCCGGGCGCTTTCACTCAGGTTGCACAAGGCGCGTTATGATACTATCCAGGGATGAAGAACGCCTACATAGATCAAGTGCCACCTCAAGTTACTCCATTGTGAAAAGAAGATCCATGTCGCAGTCACGCGAAGCAGGGATGTCACTGGATGCTGGAGAGCCTGGACCAGTTGCTTGGCCAGCGATCCTTTCATAAAGGTCTTCTGCAACCTCAAGATCCAGCCGCTTCTGGAAAAGCGCCAGCGCATGGAATGGGAAGTGTTCTTTAGGGAGGGAACACAGACCATGTATGGTTCTCTAGACGAGGGAAAGTGCCTTCCGGGTTTCTAGGGACTGGCAAAACATCGTCCAACATCGAGATGCTAATCTATTCATGTGACGCTGGATTTTCTTTTGTATTCGCCTGGGTGTCCTAAGGTCGTGGATGGATCTTGTACTCCGATATTGCCGCTCCGCACGGTGACAAAGTGCACGAAGCCGCTCCAACTCTACATCCAAATCCGTGTGCGCAGAAGGAATCGTGAGCGTGCGCGTGGAGTCTTGCATAGCACACTTGATTGTTTCCTCTAGTCTAGAAGACAAGCCCTCTCGGCAAGCATTTTCCATGGCAGAGGTAAAAGTAGTGCAGTCAATTAATCGAGTGGCGTTCCATGGGAAGGACCTGGACAACGCTTTGATGATAAGGTACGTGGGAATGTGGTCACTCTCATCGGTCTCTATATCGAAACACCATTTAACACATCTGGTGAAAGAGCTGGATACAAAAGATAAGTCAAGTCATCTGCCACAATTCGCACCTCGTAGGAACGCTGGGCTGTCGTCATCCAAGAGCGAAAGGCCGTGGTTGCAGGCGAATGTTGCTAGTCTTTATCCTTTTGCATTTGTCCTTGTGCTTCCCCATGCCATATGTGCATTAAAATCTCCAAATATGTCCCATGGAGCAGGACACACCGTCAAGGTATTTGTTAATTTTTGGAATCAAAATTGCTTCAAGGCGATACATAAAAACCTACAATTGTAAACATGAGTTTGCCCTTTTTAACTCTTGGCAAACATATTGATTGTCATCATGAGGCGGAATCGGCTGGTGAACATAGGTGAGTTCACGATAAAT
The DNA here is from genome assembly GCF_023375885.2 of Dermacentor andersoni. NCBI lineage: Eukaryota > Metazoa > Arthropoda > Arachnida > Ixodida > Ixodidae > Dermacentor > Dermacentor andersoni. Next base: position 166,466,837 of record NC_092814.1, on the reverse strand, counting down.
AAAAACTATGATTTTGCTGCATGTACCAGTTTTTGTGGACATAAACGCTTCATATACCGATAATCTGACTGGTTTTGATACGTTAGGCTAAAATATCACAATGATTGGGAAGATATTAGTATATATGACTTGACGAAAGGCTCAAAGGCATGACTTTAGTCTTCTTGCGTTCCACTGCATGATTGCCGCTGCCTTGATTTCTCGAAAGTATGAGTGATGGTTGGCTATACATCTATGCGAGATTCAAGCACTGGGCTTAAGGCGTCCAGTACTTTCAGTGCACTTCGAGCAGACGTGGTTCCAAGTTCGACAAAATCACTTGAATGGCATCTATGAGGGGCTGAAGCATTGAAATTACTTGACGATCTGCTTTGGTCGTGTCATCGGCAGCAGGAGTAGGCTCCCGAGTGGGCTTGACAATCTGTCGTTCTTTGGGAAGTCGCTGGCTCGGAGGCGCAGGCCATTCTTCTGGAGAAAGATTCCTTTCAGCTGATTTTCTTGTGCTGTTCAGCCCTTTTGTGGCCTGACTGGAGAATGTGTGTGCTGCAATGGTAGGGCCACTCTCCTTTAGTGTAGCTGCCTTTTTTGAGGAAGTTCGGTGGCGCCGACGCCGACGGTGGATCGTTTCAGCAGTCTACCTGTCTGACAAATTGTCCCGAACCATTTGCTTCAGAACTGCGAGCTCTTTCTTGATTCGAGGGCAGTCCTTTGACGAGGCAGCATGACAACCATTACAGTTGCCGACTTCAGGACAGTAGCCCGTCAAGTGTCTTCCGCATGAGGTTCAGCGCACCGGGGACAGAGAAACGAGTTTAGACAGATCCCCTCGACATATCCAAGCTTGAAGCACTGATGGCATTGAAGATACTTTTGTACGAATTGCCAAACAGGGTGTTAGAAGTGAGCAACTTTCACATGAAAGAGTGTGCAATCTGCTTTGAAAATCAGTTTGACGCAGCGCGTGTTTACAAAGCGGCTTACATGCTTGAATACATAACCCTCAATTGCTGGTTTGACGAGAATAGGCAAGTTCGCGTTGGGAAAATGGCCACATCAATGTTACAGATTGCACCCGCTGTGGATGCATCGTCCATCAGGATATAGGAACGCACTTTGATGCCTCCTAGCTACGTTATTTATTAGTCTTTTCAGCGCCCTTCCGTTGGAAAATTGATTGCGAAAACATTTTTCCGCGCATTCGTCCGGATGTCCCTAATTTAATTCGGCACGACACCTTCCTGGAAAATAGATAGTACTTGCCTATTCAACAATCCGAGGTTGCTTGAGGATTCCTCTGGCACGAAGACGATGGCGTGAGGCCAGCGTTCAGGTCTTGACTTAAGAGTCACCGTGTTCGCTTGCATTAATGCATTCGCGTTGACAGTTCACATTTTGGCGCTCTTTCTGCGGACAGAGATCAAGCTGTCATCCGATCAGTCTTCACCCGACATCGAGTACAGCCCAGGGTCCTCGGTGTTGCTGAACGAAGTTCGTCTCTTCCTCGTGAAGGGCGGCCATGATTACTACTGGCCACAAGGGTTTCTAGAAGGCTCCGCGTCCATGGCTACAAAACAGGGCGCCGAAGCACCAGGAAATCTCAAAGATTGTGCCAATAACCAGAAAACACAGATAAAAGCTTTGCTTTTGTTTTGGTGCTTACAGATATGGTTCAACCCACTACGGGGGATGGGCCATGATGATGATGATGATGATGATGATGATGAATCCTCAACAAATGGCCATGAATCGTCTGCCAAGAAGACACTTCGTCGTCATCTAGGGTTTTACGTGGAAAACCAGGATATGTTTATGAGGAATGCCGATATGTTTATGAGGTAGCCAATGCAAGGCACATGGGCGTGTTTAATAACATACTTTCAAACGCTTTCACATCATCAATCATCAGAACACTTTAGGGTAAGGCGTTCCATTGTGATATAGTTCGGGAGAAAAACGAATGTTGAAAAAACAAAGCGTGAGCAAAATACGGTGCTCTCTAAAGTTTATGAGCGTGCCTTGTTGATCGTGATAAACGAGGGCGCAAGTATGAGTTAGGACTAATATTAAACTGATTAGTGTGTAATAAAAGCAAAATAATTCAGAAGAGACAATTAAAACTGCTTACATATGGGAATGCGAAAACATTAATCCGTTTGTATACCTTGGAACGCCGTGAACGCGTTCATGTTATACATTCATGACGTGGCGCCACCTCCTCCCCACTGTCTGCGCCGTCACGTGCACAAGACGCACGCACTAGGCACTTTGTTTAGTGAGCCAGAACCATGGAGCCGCTGTGGCGTCGGGGAAGCGTGCTGGTCTAGCACCCCGGAGGTTCGGATTCGCTTTTCCCACCCATTCCCAAATTCTTCCCTTCAAAGCCATTAATTTACTTTGTTTACAGGAACCTTCCTGAGAAATCCAGAAATCCTACTATGATTCAGGAATGCAGATCTGCTTACAGTCTAAAGAAAAAGGTTAGGAATTATATTTTGCTAACTTCCTAATGGTACCTAACTGTCCTTGCGGTCTCGATAACTTTCCATTTAATTTTTTTAGTCGTTTTCTCCCATACATTTTTTCTCCTATTTGCTATATAATGTTTTCTAACATTGATCAGTATTACTTGCTTGTTTAAATATTTCGATGTTCTCACGCATTACTAATGATATATTATGTATAAAGTGTAACAATCTTACTTCTTTGTATACTTGATTGCTTGCCGCATACATTTTGTTCTGTTTCTTGTTTCAACATTGTTGCACTGTATTTTAATGATGTTCCACCCCCTGAGCAATGTACGGGTAGGGGGGCCTTTGTCAGGCAGTTGCACCTGCCTTTAGCCCCTACATCCCAGACAATGTATTGTCTAAATAAAGCATTCATTCATTCATTCAAACGTGACGTCAATACGAGCATTCTTTGACGTGTTCTTACTCTTTACGCCATCGGCCGTTTTTGGTACCACCTTTCAGTGAAGCAGATGCCTGTGGATTTTCGCGTAATGGGGCATATAATGCTTCAGCATTAAAATTTAGTCTGGCGACGGCTCTTCTCTTCCATAAAGACAAATTGTTGTTAGCCACGAGTTGAGTCGGTGAATCCTTGCGAGGCTAGGAGTTAAAGATGAAATGAACTGCCATCTTTTGAATCACTTCAACTTTTTAAATATCTTTACATTTTTTTTGTCCTTTAACCGCTCTTCGGGCACGGAATCAGCGCACGAATGAAAGCGTGGCCATGTACACAGATGACATGTCCCGCCATTTCAAGCCCGCCGACCCCAACATGACCGAAGACAAAAAGGTGCGCCATCTCATGCATGGAGTAAAGCAAGAGATTTTCGTGGGTCTTGTTCGCAATCCGCCAAGCACCGTTTCCAAGTTTCGATCGGAAGCAACAGTGATTGAAATGACGCTTCAGCAACGAGCCCGGCAATACAACCGCGACCTAAACTGCGCGTCCGCAGATATCTTTTCTGCGTGCACTGATAATAATCTGCACACACTGCGGGAACTCATCAGGTCTGTAGTCAGGGAAGAGCTACGCAAGATGCAGTCTCACAAAGCTCATCTGGAGCCGTCTATCGTCAATATCGTCAGAAGCGAAGTGAGGCAAACCATACGGGAACCACAGCGTGAGCGACCACTAGCACGTTCACAGTGCACCGATCGTTCACAGTGCCGCCATCGTTCACAGTGCATCCATCGTTCACAGTGCGCCCATCGCGAGGCCAAGTAACTACGTACCGATAGCCCGCAATGCGCCCCCTGTGGCTGAGACAAGGCGCAGGAAAAGTGAGGTGTGGCGTGACGCCGACCGTAGGCCTCTGTGTTTTCACTGCGGAGAAGCGGCTCATCTGTGCCGATTTTGCCCGTACCGTCCATCTGGTCTTATAGGATTTCCTATGAATGCACCATGCCCCCGAAACGGTGAAAAACCATCCGACATCGAAGAGTACTTATCTACGCGTCAGAACTTCAAAATACCTCACCATGACCAGCCGCGGTCGCCATATCCTATGCGTTACCGATCGCCAAGCCCACGTGCCTCTTCAAGCACGGCTAGGCATCGTTCACCTAGCCCAAACCAGGAAAACTGAAGCGAGTAATCTGTGGTGGCGAGGCCGCTAACAATCAGACATGCGAAGATCCTCTACCGCAGTACCAGGGTGACATCGACGACTGGTTCCAGGTAAAGAAGTGCAGTGATGAGAAAATAGCTTCAGACTTGCCTTTACTTATTGGTGGGTCCGAGCTGAATGCGTTAATTGATACCGTGGTGGATTATTTGACGATAAGCTTTGAACTGGCGAACAAGCTAAAAAAAAGTTTTGACGCAGTGGAATTGACTTCAGATACGCACAGCGGTAGGTCACCTTATTATGCGCCTCTCGCCAGGTGCACTCCAAGAGTTCGGATACGAAGATTTACATACGTTGGTGACTTCGTAGTACTTTCGAAATGCTCGAGGGATGATATATTTGGAATAGATTTTCTGAAGGCAAACGGCGCCATTATCAACTTACAGAAGTCAAGCGTATCATTCTCGATCGAACAAGCTAACCTGCGAAGAATCACGAAAACCATATTTTACTCCATTGCGAGTAGTCGATGACGATGTAACTGTACCGCCACGCAGCAGTGTAATAGTTCTCGTCAAAAATGACACATTCAACGACTACCAAGGTATAGCAGATAGCAGCCCGAAACTTTTCTTGAACAGGAGCGTGTGTGTGGCACGAGAACTCGTTCACCAGCGTAACGGGTGCGCAGATATCCTCCTCACGACTTTTGGAAACGAGTTTCAGCATATCGCGAAGGGAACAACTATCGCCTTCTTCAATTAGTTTTCTGAAACGACAAAATTAGGCAGCCTAGAGCTAGCATCAGCGGCTGTGTCAACAACCAGCGACGTCCGCGAAGTACTTGCCGTCAAACCGAACCTTTCAGTACTTCAAAAGCAACCGTTGCACAGCCTGACACAAGATTTTGCTGAGTGTTTCTCTGGTTCTTCAAAAGTGCGGCGCACGACTATTGCAAAGCACAGACTTATAGCAGAGGAGACAACGAGGACGGTATGACATCAGTATCTAGCCTCGCCGAAGGAAAGAGAGGTTATCAAGAACCAAGTACGTGAAATTCTCGAAGGCGATGTTATTCAGCCTTCCAACAGTACATGGGCATCTCCTGTAGTGCTTGTTAAGAAAAAGAAACACAACACACTGCGGTCCTGTGTAGACTACCATAAAATGAACAGTGTGACTAAGTTGAATGTACACCCCTCCCACGCATCGATGACGCGTTAGATCGGCTACGGTGTGCAAAATTTTTCTACTCCCTCGATCTGAAAAGCGGATATTGGCAAATTGAAGTGGATTAGCGAGACCGCAAGAAGACAACATTTGTCACTCCGGATCGTCTCTATGAATTTAAAGCTCTCCCATTTGGCCTCTGTTCTGCGCCGTCAACGTTTCAGCGGATGATGGATACTGTACTTTCCGGTTTAAATTAGCAGTCTTGCCTAGTATATCTAGATGATGTGGTCATCTTTTCTGCAGCGTTCGAGCAACACAGAGCGAGAGCGGTTAGTGTTAGAGGCAATCCATTCGGCAAACCTAACACTCAAACTGGAGAAGTGTCAGTTCGCATTTGAAGAACTTCGATTCCTTGGACATGTCATCAGCGCTCAAGGTGTTCGACCAGATCCCGAAGAGACAGCGGCCGTCGTAAAGCTATCGACGCCCAAAGACAAAAAGTCAGTACGATGCTTTTTGGGTCTATGCGCTTACTATAGATGATTCGCCAAAATTTTTAAAAAATAGCAGAGCCTCTAACAAAACTTACGAGAGAAGATGTACCCTTCGTGTGGCAAAGCGAGCAACAGAGCGGATGAGGATGACTCATACCGACCATAGGAAAACTACCGCCTATCATCCTCAAAGCAATGGTCCCACCAAACGCCTGAATTGAACTCTCGCGGACATAATCTCTATGTATATCGACGTTAAGCATGAGATGTGGGATGAAATTGTACCCCACGTCATACGGTGCCTTTGCCTATAACACGGCCGTACAAGAGACAACCAGAGTCACACCATTCCAGCTTTTATACGGCAGTGCACTTACCACAACATCGGATGCAATGCTGCCGATAGATGATGATTACCCTCCGGATTTAGATGAGTTCTTACAAAGAGCCGAGGGAGCCCGCCAGTTGACAAGATACCGAATACGTAGCCAACAACGGATAGACGCAAGACACTACAACCAGTGACATCGCGAACGCGATATGAACCGGGTGGCAAAGTGTGGATATGGACCCCAGTACGGCATCATGGGCTGTCCGAAAAACTTCTTTGTCGTTATTGTGACACCGACATAGTGACCTTACTTATGAAGTCAAGTCTGCTGGACACGAGCGTTCAAGGCAACGCAACCCCACGGAGCACGTGTATGCTGTGCGCATGATAAATAGAAGGATCACCCAACAAGACGTCCGTGTTGCAAATTAGCTTATCTACAACACGTGCACTGTACGTTGTTTTCTTACACATCGGGACGATGCGCTATAGGACGGGGGATAGTGCCACGTAGCCTGCATTCAAGTACCACAAAGATCGCTTTGGATACAGCAAACATTACAACAAAGCGAAACACCACCCGCGTGCATCACGACACGCAGAGTGCACCTGCCTGCCAGCCTGCATACGTGCGTGCGCGCGAGCTCCCGCCGAGGAGCTGTCCCACCAATGGGAAATGACCGCGTGCAGTTTCATCAAGGCAGACCGCAAGCGGCGTTCGAGGACAGTGGCACGTGGCAGAGGACGTTTTTCGACTACCTTCGCTGCGTAGGCGACCGAGTGATCTTCTTTAGCTCTAGGCACAAGTTCGCCCCTTAATAAATAGTTTATTTTTTATAAACCTGTGTTCACTAAAGTCGCTACAATATATCCTTTTTTAATGAATATCAGGAGAGGTTGGCGCCTTTATGGCGGCACCGGCTACTCCTTGTCACTTAGCAAAGGAAACAAATTTGCTTAAAGAGGTAGAATAATGACACAAAATATGCCACTCAGTATAACAGCAGATGAATAAAAACTATACAGTCCAACAGTACATGAATCGCAAAGTTTTGTGCATGAGTTCAGTACACATTAACATATATAAAGACAGATATTTTGAATAGCGCAAACACACATGTAATTACACTGCAAGCACAGAACACAATTACACGTTGCGTAAAAGTTACGATCACCACATAAATAAATTTATAACTCAGAATAACATTTATATCACTACTTTCGCTTATTAGGATCAACTGAAATTTCATATTTCCCCAAAATGTTGGTGTCCTTGAAAAACTTTTTCAAAGCAAGACGTGCTCTTTTCTGAAGGCCCGCAGTTGAGCATAGACCAAGTATCTTTTTTAGAGTGAATGCTCTTCTGTCTAAAAGCAACAAATTAGCTTGAAATACCCTTCGTGGTGAATCGTATTTAGTGCACTCGAGGAGGAGATGATGCACATCTTCGTCTGGATGGCCACAAGAACACCGTGGACTAGAAGCACATTTTATACAAAGTGTCGCGTAACTGCAGCATCAAGCCGCATGCGGTGCACTAATGTTTCGAATTTTCTGTTTTCTCTTAAATCAGGAAAGAGGTTGACAGATGGAATAGCACACTGTGGTAAAAAGGTTATTATACAGTGGCACAGGGATAAGGTGCCTCGGAAAGGCTGGCCAACGTTTCGATAGGAGGACCTATCTTCGTCAAAGGCGAAGATATGTCCTCCTATCGAAACGTTGGCCAGCCTTTCTGAGGCACCTTATCCCTGTTTATAACATTTATACCAGACTGTCTGTCTTAGATTTTCCGGAATTGATAGGTTTATACATGGATCAATAAATTATAACTCCGAGTTCTTAGATTGCTGATCAAACCACGTAGTTTTGCTGACACGACCGGATATCTGTCTCAGGATCAGACGGACTTCACCACGCAATAGGGGAAGATTGGTTGTCTCTGCGTTATTGGGCGCCCGATTCGCAGCTGCGTCCGCTGCAGTATTACCGGGAATATTGCAGTGCTCGGTTATCCATTGAAATGCAATTACGTGATTCATTGCGTTGACTTTTGTATGTTCTTCGAGCGTCTCATACAGTAGCAAAGTGTTAAAAGAATTTTTTTTATTGCTTTGCAGCAATGTGAGAGCGGCTTGCGAATCGGTAAAAATAACCCATTTTTGCGAATGCTTTTCTGATGTTATGAAACACAAAGCACACAGGATTGTAAACAGTTCTGCCACGGTGGAAGATGTCTCTCGGGATAATTTAAATGTTTGCTCTATCGCCAAATGGGGAATGATGAATGCTGAAGTCGAGGAATTTTTATGACACGAACCGTCTGTATATACGTGGATGTACTGGGGATATAATGAGTAAATTTAGACGAGTGCCAGTTGCTGTGCAGCTACCATGAACATGTCTCTCTTAGATATGATCCCGTCGACCGATAATTCTATTTTAGGACTTGATAACATCCAAGGAGGGTAACTAGCATCTACCTAGCATAATTCAAATCTTGGTAATAACGCTTTATGTTCTTGAACAACATCAGGAATTTTGCTTTCGTTTCGACCGTTAAGGGCGAGGTTTAATGGATGCTGTTCGTGTTGGAAGATGCGATAAATACGTCGGCATGTGTCAACATTTCGTATGACTGGAAATGGTGGGTGACGAGCTTTAGCAATTACTAGAGAACTCGAGGTAGCCTGCGAAACCCCAGGACACACTCGCAGCCCCCTTGCCAGAAACGTTGAAAACGTTCCTCGGAAGTTTGCGATAAACCATGGAGAATAGGTGCCAAATAAGGAAAATTTTTTTATGAGTGCATAATGAACTTGTAATAGTGAAGAGACTGCCTTATATTGTGCTGCTCCTATTTCAGGCAGGGTTCTGACGCTATGTTCAAAGGATTTTTCTAAGCCGAAACTTCTATCACACAATACACGGTTTGGGCGGTAGCTCAACTGCTAAGAGCATCGCACGCGTAATGCGAAGTCGTGGGTTCGTGCCCCAACTGCGGCCAGTTGTTTTTAAGGCCAAGCTTTTTTGCCTCTTCCTTCGCCTTTCCCACTGCTACTCGGAGCAGTCGTAGACATAACTAAGAAGCGGCCTGCCAAGAGCATTGCAGTGCTGTTCGCCGAATTTTCCAGCGGTGTTTAATTGCTTAACGGATGTTCAAGTTCTAGCGCAACACTGTGGGCTATGAGGCGAGCCATATTGGACGTCTGCAGATCGCAGATATCCGAGTACTGGGGCATTTTTTTCCATTTTATAGGCATCAATATGCAGCTGCCTCAAAGTGGGAAAAGAGTGGGGCAATAATTAGGCGTTTATTCACCTTCTTTAATGCAGCGTAGAAATTGCTCAATCATGAAGCTGTCAAAAGAAAAAGCAAATTAAAACTGAAAATCTAGCATGAAAAACAGCAGTGCATGCAACAAACACGCGTATTCATTAGTAGCTTCATTATCATTAGGTGTTGCCGGTGCTTAAGCAGCCTCATTGCATAGAGGGTCTCCGAACTTTGGTGGCGCCCGTTTCCTTTTAGCCTGAAATATAAAGTTTTCCTTTATTTTAGAGCAAGCCTATGCTAGCCTGCAACCTTATTTAAAAGAGAAGGATAACGCTAACACGTCAACTACGTGTACGTCAACTTTCCCAAAAATACCCGAGCACGCTAGCACATTTTGGGATCGGCACAGCACCGCGCACGGCATGTTACGACGACCCGAAACACATAAGCTGTGGCTACTGGCGTGCTTTTGCCTTCCGCCCCCCCTCCCTGCACAAGATGGCGACGCGGCGGCTTCACTTGACGGGTGCTCCCTTCACTCCAGCAGTTTTTCTTTAAACTCCTCGGGTTACCCCCTGGCTAACGCCGGTCTTATTCATTTCTGCCAACAACGCGAACAACTCCCTAATATATATACATTTTTTCCCTCTCGCTTTTAATCAGTTGACGTCCATTTTTTACAAGATTACGTATGCCTTAGCACAATCGATACCAGGGCAGTAGCATTCAAGCAGAAGTGTACAAAAGGGAGGTGCGTTGCGCTTCAGATGCCGCTTCTTTTTCTTTTCCTCACTTACCGTACCGCGTCGACTATATGAGCGTTCGTTGATGAAAATCTAAGTGTGGCAACACGTAGCACGTTACGAGGTCTAAGATCATCAAAATACGCGCATAAACGAGCGAGCTGTTTGTTTTATCTCCAATAATCTGCAGTTTTCCTTGATCTGCATCGCGCTGGGCCCGGAGCGCCGTCTTCCTTCTGGCCAAGCCCTATCGGGGGATCGAGCTGCGTGTCCAGCGTGTGGTCGGTCGGCGGCGGACGAGCGTGAGTGGCTGCAGCCCTGCAGGCGGCGAGGGTCACCCGGACCGCGTCCTTTCCTGCAGGCACGCGCGCCGGACTTAGGACGCCGCGGCGCTTGTCGAGACACTCTGAGAAACAAGGAACACGGGCTTCGTCTGCGCATACGACTACTGCAAGGCGAGCGGGAAGTGTTATTGCGACGCTAACCGGTCGACGCGACGCTGCTTGCTTTCCCTGCAGAGACTGCACGAATTACTCCGGAGATGGTGTTCGATTAGGCATCCATGCGTGGAGATCCTTTAAGTATGCACCGGGCGGTTTCGTATCCCGCGATCGGCATCCTCGACGCAACGTTTCCTGGCGACCACTCGGTGCTGGCCGGTGCTCCCACCGCAGTTCCTGTACCCCAGTATAGAGCCGATTCGTTCTCAGCTAGGCGCCGCGAATGTGTGCGGCGTGTTAACCGAGAAAAGATGCGACGCGCTTCTAAATTCGCGTTCTAAAATTAGGTTCTTGGATGGTGGCGGAAGTGCAGCGCAACTGAAAAAGGAAGCAAATGAAAATATTGTCGACAAAAAGAACAACTGTGTCCAACGAGAGCTGGAATCGTGGGTGAAAAACTATACATATCCGGTGACACGAAGCGCTTGCTGTGTACACGAGACACGCGAGCGTTGCCCGCGTGTTTCGACCAAAGAGTATACGGTTATGATCTTCCTAAATTTTATTCCTATAATGCGCATCTCTGAATATGAGTGCTTTTCTGAGTCACACGCGTTTTCTTATGTCTGTCCTTTATTCTCCCCCCATCTTTATCTATCTGCCCCAGCATGCTAGACTTGTGGTCAGTCTGTCATCTCAGCCACCATCAAAGCCCTTCTCTCCGTTGACTTCACCGACTATCTTATGTAGCGCCATATCAAAAATTTAGAATGGTGAAGTATATAGGTGTATCTATTGGTGCGCCAATGCAACCCGGGGGTTACGAGAGACGCCCCGTAACGGAGGCCTTCAAATTAATTTCGACCAACTGCACGGTTCCCTCTCGCGCACCCTGTGGACGCTACACGAGCGTTTTCGCATTCGTCCCCCGTCGGAATGTGGCCGCCGCTGCCGGGAACCCGTGTCCTCATCCTCAGCAGCACAACACCATAGCTACTGAACCACCACGACGCATCCCCGACATCATTTAACACCCCGTCTATAGTATACAGGCTGTCCCAACTATCATGCACCAAGATTTAACAATATTCAAATGCAACGTAGCTGGACAGAACCAAGCGAATGTTTTCTTTTGCCGTCTAATAATTAGTCTTAATTAATTAATCAACTTCTCAAATATTGTAATCAGATGAAAAGTGTCAATGAGAAAATTGTACAGCGACATGAAAAACTCCCGATACAGCTTTCTGTTGCTCAATACTACGTGCTACATAGAGGTGTTTTTCCGAGCGTGTATCTCCAACCTTGACTACCTTGCCTTGGTTCTGTCCAGCTGCGTAGCATTTGCATATGTTGGTGCATGATAGTTGGGACGCCCTGTATATGCGATTAGCACAAAAAGTGTTGCGGCTAGCGCGGAGTAACTCGATGCGTGTTTCTCCTACTACGCTTCCCGTTCTTGGGCAGTCATTATTTTTCTTCGCCGACGCAGACTACACGTCCTAATATATGGTTCGGTGCATTGACTCTTGTTTGTCGTGACGCTTCCCTCGACGATGGGGTGCAGCCTACATGGGCGCTGACGCAGCACTGCAGGCAAGAAGGAAAGCAAACAAGCGCGACTGCGGCGCGGTGTAAACACTTCCGGTGCAAGACTTTTTGTACCACAGCGGGTGGACGGTCGCTCGCTCGAATGGATCGGACACGCTCGTCTGGCGTGTCGACCATACGGGAGCGCTTATCTTTGCATCTACTGCTAAACCTGATAAGCGCGACGTCATCGAGGTGAGTGCGCCGCTCCCTACATCTTTTTTCACGTATGCCCGCACTCTCCCAAGTCAGGCGCGTTACGTCATTCACCGGTCGTCACCCAGCCCATGCACACCCTCTTTTTTCCTAAGCAGCTTGCATCCAGACGAAACTTCATCCCCTTGGTATTCGGAGGTATTTTTGTTCCTTTGCTCGCGAACTTGACAACAACAACAACAACGATAATAATAATAATAATAATAATAATAATAATAATAATAATAATAATAATAATAATAATAACGAATGTTTCCCAGCATCTTTGCTAAACCATAGGCTATGCCTAGTGTATTGATATAGAGGCTTCATTAGGGACGCACGGATTGCTTGCGCTGCGGCGAGGGCAATAGGTTGCGAGGGTTGCGGGACCGTGCTTCGTGCGCTCGCATATATGAATGTCTGAGTCCTCTGACTGGCAGCGTAGCTGTGCGCGGTAGAAAATAGGCCTGGGACCAAGCAACTCGTTACTTTACGAAAATGGCCCGTGCTCGGCAGAGCTCTACTGCGGTGTCTCTTATTACTAATCGGCACGCACAATGCAGAATTTGTCAGCAGGCTAGCGGAACTTATTTGGCGCTTTGACCTAAATGTCGGTCTATTAGTCTATTAGCTTCAGCACTCGCTTTAACGCACTGAAGTGACTCTGGCAAGCGCAGCTCTGTACAGAATATCTCCAAAGTTTGGGTATATATATATATATATATATATATATCCGATGGCCACACCGTTAACGTGGATATATTCTATACCGCTGCCGAAATACAGCTCAAATATAATGCACATTATTGTAACAGGTCACTTATCAATTTGACATGCCTCTTTGTACAGTTTCTCACAAAATGGGTGCATTTTAAACAAATACCAAACACAGTTTCGAAGGCATACTACCTCTTAAAGAGCAACTCAGGTGATTTCTGACAATATTATCGAGCTAACTTTTCTTTTTTCTTTTTTGCGTGTGTTACTCTGTGCCGTTGTACACCGCCCTCACACGCTTAAATTGCGCATTGGGTCGATGCTTCCTTCTGAGGGACGCAAAATGCCGTGCCTGTGAAGAAAAGGTCAACGCGGGTACGCATGAGCGTTTTCAAAAATTAAATTATGGGGTTTAACGTGCCAAAACCACTTTCTGATTATAAGGCACGTCGTAGTGGAGGACTCAGAAAATGTCGACCACCAGGGGATCCTTAACGTGCACCTAAATCTAAGTACACAGGTGTTTTCCCCACCATCAAAATGCGGCCGCCGCGGCCGGGATTCGATCCCGCGACTTCGTGCTCAGCAGCCCAACACCATAGCCACAGAGCAACCATGGCGGGTCATGAACGTTTTTATCAAGGCACAATGAAGAAGAACAAGTCACAATTGTGCTCGGTATTGAAAAGGCGACCTGCCGCTGTGCCTCCTGAATAGTGCTCTACGACCCCTGCTTTTGACGTTGCGACAATATCAAGGTAATAAAATGTCTAGGTTCCCGAGACCCCCCTGTCATGCGTCTGATAGCAAAATTGTTCCGCAAATTCGAAAATATCCTTAAATAAGCAAAAAAGCGCAAAACGAAACCTAACCGTGCAGCCGAGCGAACCTCTTCATGTGACGTCACGAGAGACACACAGCGGGGAAGGTACGCAAGGCATGCCGGTTTCGCCCGCCGGTCGTACGAAACCGGCGAAGAGCAGACGCTCAGCTGATTCATGACCACGCCGGAGCTTCGGCTGACAATGTCATCCGCACCAGCTCTTCGAGTTGGTCAAACAGTGACAGCCACGATTCCGACGAATTCAATAGCCACGAATCGCTGTTCTCAATTCGACCCGCCACCACAGGAGCCAGCGCTCATGCGCAACATATCGTGCTGCAACATGAAGACCAAGGGTAGCCCTAACCACTGATATTATACTTGCTGCTTGCAATTTTAGGCTCTTTACCCCTTCTCAGGGAGCATGCTCGCTGTAAGATGTGAAGCACGACTTTCCGCATCTGTATCCCGCAAGAACGCCGCCGACAGTTCAAAGTACCGACCGGTGCATTTGTTTACATCGGTAGGTGCGGCGACAGCTCGTCGTTCGCTTCAGATATAATGCTAGCCGCTCATCGGTGACATCAGTTAACGTCAGAACATATCAAAACACGCAGATTCTACCCATGTAAGCACCGTTACATCACTCTGAGTAGCGCTGGTATGAGCGACCACACAACTTCCAGAACAGCGAGTGGGGGACTGTAGTGTACGGGAGCGTTGTTTTGCTGCCTACTTATCATACTTCTCATTCTCGTCATGCACACAATTAGTGCGTTCCGTAAAGAAGACACCGATTAGGATATTGCGCGCATGATCGTTCATTTAGAGAACGTGTAGTTTCTTCGTGGAAACGCCAATGTCAACATTTACACCATTGGCAGCTGAGCGAGGCGGTTGTTTACGCTGCTGTATCGAAGGGCCCTCCGCTTGCTGCCCATTTGGGATACAAGGTAAACAGTGCACCTCAGAAGCTGAATAAGGAGTCAGCATAATAATACGTAAAAATACACCGACTTACGTATAGTCACATTTAGTTGAGGGAAGTGCCAGCGAGTGCGACTGCCTGCCTTCGAGAACGGCTGACTGTACGAATGTTGATACCGCGCCATGTCGTCGCTTCTAGCTTTTTGTGTGTGTGCTGTATGAAATGACGAATAGTTTGCTTCAAATCCGTATGGTAAAAACTGAACTACAGAAGCAGTTTTATTCATCCTGATGGTTTAATTAGCTTCAGGTCAGCCGCTCAGGTACGCCAGCAATAGACGCACGAACTTGGCGACTGTGATAAGCTTAAGCTCGGCTGAATGCGATCGACATCGGCTCAAAATGTATGTGCGGATTGCAAGCACTGAAGTTCGTGCAGTCAACAACACAACACCACTTGCCTCCCATCTTTTGCCCGTCCACAGAGAACGTAACTTTTCGCGACAGCAACTTCTCACGCCAAGCACTACCTCACGAGTTATCACTTTTCAGACATCCTTTTCCTTTTACTCCTTTTCAGACATCAGGCGCAACGCTGTGGAAGCTACGCAAGAAGTTCGGTGACGGAAAAGTGTCACTCCGCGCGTTGCGTCCGTGCCACGATGCGTGCCAAAGGCGTATGCTCGCGCGAGCGTGCACGTGAGGCTGCCGCGACGGGCTGCGAACACACAAAAAAAGAACGAAAACAAACCAATGAAATTGATCTAAAACAATGCATAAAATAACCATATACCACAGTTCGTTTCTAAGGATTCAATCGTTTTTTTTTTTCTTTTTTCATTTAGTACTGAGCCTATATAAAGAACTGTTTCGCACAGGTACGATCAAGGACATCAAACAATTCCTAAGTGCGGACGCGACCACTGCAAAAAGTATCTCTGTAGCTTCCACAGCGTTGCACTTGATGTCTGAAACGGTGTATAGCTCACTCTTAGGCCTGCCATTCATTCCCAGCATGCTCTGCGTATACCTCCTTTTACGTCATGTGGCCAGTAGCTGAGTAGCAGGCAAGGCCGGTGGTCCGAATTATTGAACGAAATTCGTTTGTAAGAAATCTCCACAACTGTCAAGCATGGTGTTTTTAAGAAATGACGGAAGCGTGCAGAAGAACCCACTCAGCAAATTTCATTCAGGTCCGTTGGCCTCGAAAAGTCACCGGAGTTGCCCTTTAAATCGTCTTGTTTGCGGGGGGTTTTAAAGACAGCATTGTATTTCCCTATC
Organism: Dermacentor andersoni; assembly: GCF_023375885.2. Classification (NCBI taxonomy): domain Eukaryota; kingdom Metazoa; phylum Arthropoda; class Arachnida; order Ixodida; family Ixodidae; genus Dermacentor; species Dermacentor andersoni. The sequence goes on along the minus strand of NC_092814.1, from coordinate 166,450,759 downwards.
AGTTTCCTGGTGGACTGCACTGGTTACACTTGCTTTGACTGGCATGTTATGAAGAGTGGTCAAAGGAAGATGGATGCTTGAATCAATCAGCAGTGCTTGAACAAGGTAAGCCTCTATATGGAACCAGCGTTTCGACAAGGGGACAGACTTACCTTTGTCCGTCCCTTTGTCTTAACGTTGTGTTCGTGCGGACCCTTCCCTTGTTTGCCCACACTTCATCTCTAGTTCCTTTTCTTCTCATCACTCGGGTAATTTTATTCCTCCTTGGCGAAATTATGGCAAGTAGCAGAGAAAAGGGTGCTTGATTAGTCAGCATCCACGCACAATAGCTATGACTACTGCGGAGGTTAATGCGCTAGAACTATTCTTGATGTTTTTTTTTTTAACTTAATTTCGTTAATCCACGCTTCATCTCTTTTCGCGTTCAAAGCAGGCCTAGTTCACTTTTTGACGAACAGCGTGAGAGACAAGGCCAACGCAACCGACACGAGTGCTCTCTTGAACCGGTTGTGACGCAGTTCGCAGTGCATTGTACCTTAGTCAGAATAAAAGCTTACAGTTCCTAATATTATGTGACAGAAATGCGGAACCGTAATCTCTTGTTGCTTGATTCGGGCTAACGCAAATATATGAAGAGGGAAGGGGCTCTTGGTTATCGTGCTATCAAGGGACAGGCGCAATGTAGATTAATCAATGCATCGTTTATTGGCACAGAGATGGTCTATAGGCCTGGTGGCTGCGAGGACAGCCGAGAAGGGAGGGACGTAGGCGGGATCAACGGCCGAACGATTCTCTATATATAGGTGAAAGCGCGCCGCACAAAATGACAGCCAGGCCGGATTGGTGTGTACCTTATATATGTGTATTCTTTAGTTACCTTATACCTTAGCATATTATCTTTCCTTTTCTTTCCGCTTCCCCCGCGCCCAATAAAGGTATAGTAAACTGGGCGCGGCCTGGTTAACCTCCGTGATTTTCTCTCTCTCTCTCTCTCTCTCTCTCTATATATATATATATATATATATATATATATATATAATACTTTAGTAATGTATACCTTAGTTGCTTCGGGATATTCAAAGAGGACAGGAACTCTCCAAAACTCACTTTGAAGGCTATGGGGAAGTGTGTACCATAAACCCATATAACTTGTCACGTCTCACCTGCACTGGACCAAAGGACGGAATCAGGATTCGCGTTGAATCTACTTTTGCACACAATCAGCGCCATTTTAACACTATCGACGAAATGCCGTTGTTGTGACGAGTATAGCTCGACGGCCTAGATACTTGGAGCGTGTATAATAGACCTAATCGAGGAAAAGCATTTCGAGTGTTCATATGCCTCTTTTTGGTAACTTCATGCTTCTTGGCGCTAACCGCTCTGCTGCAAGTGTTTTATGTGCCTTTGTAGACTGTGTTCAAAAGACGCAGCGAGAGAAGAGCTGTTTACTTGAAACCTGTAGAAAGCGCGTCTTTCTCGCACCCCCGAAAACAGCAAGAAAAGATGCCGTGACTGGCAGCTCTGATACAACGATTCTCCTCCGTCATCGCCCTCTTTCAATCACAAAAAGTGAATAAACAAATGCTTCCATAACTCGGCCGTTTCTCTCGTTCGCAGCCTTCGCGGCTGCAGTGCAGGGAAGCTGCAAAGCGGGCCCCGCCGGCCGTCACTGCTAGCCGCTTCGGCTGCTGCCCAGAAGGCAGCCCTTTCACTTACCTTTCCTTATTATTTTTTTTCCTCCCTCGCTTTGTTTGCGTTAGGGGACATCGGCTCTAACGGAACGTCCGCGTGGCAGCTTCGAGAGAAGTGGTGCCGAGAGGGAAGTCGGCGCACGTGACCATGAGCCAGTTTGTTGTCCTCACCTCTGGTCGAGGAATTTCAGCGCTGCGGTTTCGCCGTCCCTCGGTGGAAGGGGGTGATGCTCTCTCTGCCGCGGCTCTGTCATTACCATTCGGCAAGTGATGCGCGGCCGCCGCCGCCGCCGAGGGAGACGCGCGTTTCGCTAATCTGCCGCTCCAGATAGAGCTCGGAAAGCGGCCAGCCGGCCGGCCCGGCGGCGGCGAATTCGGGCCCGCGCCTGCAATTAAGCTGCCCAGGAAAAGTGTGGGCTCGAGGAAGTCTCGCGCCTCGCGGCAGCTGGGCCGCCTGGGCGTTGGCCGTCGGCTACCGACTGGGAAGGGGGGGGGGGGGGGGGGGACGCTCGCTCCGAGATGGGGGAAGAAGGGGTAGGCACACGCGAGCGTGCGCGGGCGCCCGAGGCTCCGAGAGTGTCCTCCTTCCCGGACGCCACATCGAGGACACGCCGCTCGGCCGTCGCGGAGCGCTAGCCCCGAGGACCCGAACCCGCGACTGCTTGTCGTTGCGCGCGCCTTCCATCTCGACAAGAACGCCCCTCCAGTGCAGGAGCCGACCGCGGCACACGCTGTGCTGCCTGAAATTTGCGAATTGGCTCTCCTGTATGCTATGCCTGTCTGGTAAGGAGTGCCGTACAGGGGCTGCCTGCGCTTATATTATTTCCCCGCTGGCTTGGTCTTGATTCGATGGTGTCGTGAAGAGGGTCGCTTAACTCAGTACTGAACGAGCAGTTTGCGCGAGGTTCTGTTGTGGTTTCCTACGCTTATTTTGTCACCAGTTTTCAATGAGGTTTACGCCCCTAATTATGTAGATAAGTGTCACGGCGATCACAGCGCATAAAACATATCTATGAAACACACGCGCTGGCACGCGTATTTCGCCTGCGCATGTGCGTGCGTGTGCCTTCGGAGGAAGGTTGCCAGCTACACCAGTTGCAAGCTACTCCTGGCGTATTAAAGTCGATGAAATTAAATAATGACAGTAGAGAGATGTCCTGACGAAAAATATAATCGAATGGCTATCGTGCGTACGTCTGGTGAAAAGATGCATAGATGACGGGGAAGAGGGCGAAGGCAGGGGCAGAATGAACGGGGTCACCGCCACAAAAATGGTGCGAGGCATTGAGCCAGCCATCGTAATGTCAGAAAGAAGTCTCTAGACGTTTAAAAAATAATCACCCCAGCCTTAACGCAAATATTCTACGCGCTCGCAAAAACTGCTCCTTTGTTTTATTGCATGTCCTCGGTAAGAACTGCCGAGCTTTGTACTTACGCACCTAAAGGCGATCTGCAACCCACTTGTACGCCCTTTTCTGCGCTGCAAACCTTCGTAACCTTTCGTAGCCTCGTCTCCGTCAGCGTGTGCACAACTGTTGCATCTTCTTTGAAGATGCAAGTCACCATGCGCAGGTTCGTTTCGAACAGAATAAATGGGAGTGTGCCCACAGGATCGGTGAAAAACGAAAATGGGGGAGAAAGGAGGAGGAAGGCGGGTGTATCAGTGCGGATTGGTTGCGCACGACTGACTCAGAATCGCTGGCGTTGTATAGATGCTACATCTGATAGCATTGAGTGCGCGCGCAATCACGGCATGCAGAGGAGAATCAAGAGCAAGGGTGAGAAACAGCTACGTCGGAGGGAGAGGTGTTGCGGTATACCCATTGGCCAGTCCCTTCTCTATTTAGGGCTTTGCGCGAGCTGTTGTGAGCCCGCCCAACGCCTCACGAGGTCTTATTTTGTAAGGACCCTTGTCCTCTCATTCTATTCCGTTCTTATCGTCCGTCACTTCGAGTGGCCGATCACAGCGATATAGGTGGTGGGAAGGCGTGCGAGTAATGACGAAAGGTGAAGACAATGAAAAAGAGAAAGCAGAAAAAAAATGAAACGTTACAAAATACGCATCGTACACAAACCGCAACTTCGGAGCCGCAATACGGTGCTATGGGTAATTTTTTTTCTTCTTTACAGCCAAGCTGTATATGACTAGGATCCCGGGATTTCTTCGTCTTCGTCGCCAGAACAGTCGACAGAAAACCATTCCAGGAATTGAAGCGGAAAGTGCCTATCTCCAGTGGAATTACGCATGCAAGACAGGGCCCAGTATTCGTTTCAATGAAGAACAAAACAAGTGCCAAAACCACTTGATAGATGATAAGGCGCGCTCGAACAATGGGAAGCACGTAGCGTTCACCACATGCGTTTCCCGGTAGAGATTACAGTTGCATAAGCTGCAGTTGCCGCGATATATATATATATATATATATATATATATATATATATATATATATATATATATATGGTGTTTCACATAACTTGTGCCAAGAATTTTAAAAAAGTGGTTAGCCGCAGCTGAATAAAACCAACGGCATATGGTTTATCGTCATGTGGCGCCCCTTAGAGTATTTTTTATATTCCGCTTAATTAGTTCACTAGGATGAATTATGCAAAATGTTTAATATTCACTTGAGAGCCAAGTGCGTTTCGTTGCGTTGTAAAGGGAGTTCATTTCGAAGCCGGGAACCCGTGACGGCGCACTTGGGACTGTAATTTTGCGCACTCATCTTGTTCTACAGATAGGCGCGCCCGGAACGTATACGTTCCTTTTATTCCCTTTAGCAATAGAAACAAACCTTGCGCAAGCTATACAAGCTATATGCGTTTTGGCGGATCTGTACGGCTAGCATATGCTGTTTTGTCGATTATGTAAATCATTTTTGCTTGACGTGTCTGTGCGTATAGGTAATAACGGAACATCTCAACAGTACCACATCAGTGATCTGCTCTTCAAGAAGACAGTCATGCCCTTCACGAATGATCAGAAGGCTAAAATGATTCTGGATCTGGGGGCCGTCGCACAGCGACAAGAGGGAGGCAACCAAGCTATTCCGGATGTGGCATTGTGGAGGACGCCCTACTCCGTCAACAATACTTACACTCCATTCCATACATAGCAGTCAACGCTGTGGAAGGTACGCAAAGGGTTCGGTCAAGAAAAGTCATCACTCCGCGCGTTCCGTCCACGCATCGCAGCGCGCCAACAGCGTTCGCTCCCGCGAGCATGCACGGGAGGCTCCTCGCGACGGGTTACAAATAAAAAAACCCGAAAAGAGCAAAAAAAAATTAAGATATTCTAAAACAAGGCATTAACAGCCGTATACCACAGTTTGTTTATTTCTAATGGTTAAAACTTGTTTCTTTCAATATTGACTCTATATAAACAACAGTTGCGCACAAGTGCGGTCAAAAAACATCGAACTTTATCCAAGTGCGAGCGAAGCCGCTGTAAGAAGTCTCTCTAGCCTCCACAGCGTTGACTGCTATGTGTGGAACGGAGTATAGAACGTACGAAGTCCTTTGCGACGTGTGTCGCTTCACAAGAAAGTGACAAAGGACTGCGAAGGCAGTTCAAGAAGCGGAAACGGATGTTTTGGCATTCTTTGCTGCTAACCCTCACGGTAGTGTGCGCGACGCCAGTGAGGAGGCCGGAACCTCAAGGTCATCAGTGTGGAAGCTTTTTAAAGAAAGGTCATATGCACCCGTACCATGTACATATTCATCAAAAAACTTGAAGACCGGGATTTTGAAAAGAGACTGGACTTTGCCAATTGGATTTTCACGAAATGTGAAGAACTGAACTTCCTCACTCGCGTGCTTTGGACAGATAAGGCTAATTTTGAGAAACGCACAAGTTAACCTTCACAACGCGCATTACAGGAGTGATGGAAATCCCACTGGCTGGCACAGACACGACACCAATTCCAGTGGTCGTTTAATGTGTGTTGCGGTATTTTTGATGGCAAGATCGTCGGACCCATCTTTTTTGACAACACACTTACGACCCAACGCTACGTCAACGACATCCTCCAGGACTCCGTGAACGACATTTATTGCAACGTTCCACTTGCGCACCTTCGGAACATCTGGTTTCAACACGATGGCGCTCCTGCGCATAGTAGTAGTCAGTCTCGAGCGCGGCTCGACAAGCTTTTTTCTGGACAGTGGATTGGCCCGCACAGACCATTACCCTGGCCTGCAAGGTCACCGGACATGACAGCGCTGGACTTCTCCTTGTGGGGCTACGTGAAAGATCGCGAGTATAGCAGCGAAACTACCGCACCGGGCGCCCTAAAGGCAAAAATAAGCACTCTGTCGCGAGATTCCAACGTCGTTGGTCAAAGCTGCAACAGCACGAGTGTTGGAAAGAAGCAAGTACTGTGTTGCTTCGGACTGTGACCTGTTTGAGCATGTGATATAAGTGGCAGTGGAAAATAACCGCTGAAAACTGGTGCAAAACGCGACTGTTTAATGCACCTTCATGATGTCACCTTATCCTTACATAAAAAACCTTGTGACAAAGATAGAAATAGGTAAAAAACTGCTTTGTTTTGCCTCTTTTCCGGAGTTCACGAGACAGAAAGGGTAAATCACTAAACCAGTTGCACCTTTGGATGTTTCTTTGTGGGTAGCTGAGGCGCCTTACGTGCTTCTGGTTAATTTTTCGTTGAAATAAACTCCTGAGTAGCTCTTTTCTGTTCTTCCGAGAGCTGCCTTCTTTCTTTTTTCGTGCTCTTTGGAGCACTTCTTTTTAACATTGGTTGAATTTCTTTTATAGCTTTGTTTCATGGTGCGCGAAGGTTAAAACTATCCGCAGTGCCTCGCGATCGAGCACAACATTCCTGCAGCCGCAGATGCTGACGCTTATCGCACCACGCTAGTTAGGTCGCGAAACCTCTCGAGCCATCCTACATGACGAAGCCTTATACGATGCCACGATAAACAAATGCAGCCGTACATCTTTCGCAAGATGCTTGGAGGCGCTTGAGTAGCGGCGCGCGAGTGCGCATCTATTTCATATTTCGCGTATTTCGCGGGCTTTAAATTTTTCTTGGAAAAAACAACCAAGGCACGCTTCAGAACGAAATAAATATTTGATTCAGAGGTTACTTAAGGTGCGCTACAACATTGTAATTGATATGTTCGTAATTCAAGCAATAATTGAAAAGTCCACTAATAAAAGCAATTAATTAATACTTCGTGATGAAAAAAAATACTGGCTGTAAGTATACACGACTGCCGCTAATATGCAGTTGGTACGATTTCTCTAGAGCTCTTAGTTGTTGTTGTTTTTTAACTCTTGGTCCAAGATAACCGGGACACCCGGTATATAAACTTACGTCACATTGGTCTACTTAGGATCAAGTGATGCCATAGCTTTGCTGGCCAACCACCATCCCAGGGTGGATTAGAGCCCAGTTTTTCTATTGCAAAACGCCGGAGCGATGAAAGCATGAACATGTATGATTATATATATATATATATATATATATATATATATATATATATATATATATATATATATATATATATATATATATATATATGCTAACGCCATGGTTGAGGCGAAAGGAAAAGGAAGAGGACCACGGATCTTTTTGGTGCGGAGCGCAGAACAAAACCGGTGCTGGACTGTTTTTCCTAGACTCATTCATCTTATGCATCATCTGCAAATAACCACGCCTCGTCCGTAACAGTATTGTGGTGGAGGTTCTGGGTGCTCAACCAAGCAGCACGGTTCTGCAACCACCTGTTCTACGCCGAAGCCGCCGCCTTGCTGGCCTGCCCCCGTTGCCGCTGGTGGTTGAGATGTCTCACGGTGAAGACGGAACCCGGAATGTCCCAGTTCCTGCAGCTGCAGCCCCTGCCCTAGTTGCAGCGGCCCCTCCGGTACCTGCCTCCGCTGCGGCTCGTCCCGGGCAGCGTCAGTACCTCATAGACCCTCGCACATTCGGAGGCAAATCTGGCGAGGACGTGGATGAGTGGCTCACAGACTACAAACGGGTGAGCAACTATTACCATTGGGATGCAGTAGCTCAGTTGTCCAACGCTGTGTTTTTCTTAACGGACACGGCGCTTGTGTGGTTGGACAACCATGAGGACACCCTCAGGACGTGGGATCGGTTCATGTCCGAAATAACGGAGTGTTTTGGGGACTCAGTCGCGAAGAGGAAGCAGGCTGAACAAACGCTGCCGCCAAGTCCCAGGCGAGACGTGCACGACGTATATTGAGGCTATATTGAAGCTCTGCAAGACCGTCAACCCTCGCATGTCAGAGGAAGATAAGGTCGGCCACCTCTTAAAAGGAATCGCTGAGGATGTATATCATTCCCTCGTCGGCAAAGAGAACCTTGGTACAGTAGCTGACGTCATGCGGCATTGTCGTACATTCGAGACCCTGAAGATGCAGGGTATCACCCCTAAATTCGGTCGGTTACCGAATGTGACTACACTTGCAAGCGTTGACGACTACATGTCCATTGATATCTCGTCTACAATACGTGATATTGTACGCGACAAGCTCACCAGGCACGCGCACTCGACACCTAGTGATGCTGCGCCAATCCCGGGCCCCTCTCATCATGGTTCTATCGCTGCAACTGGCGTCGAAGACTACAACTACAGTTCTCGCTCGCCACTGAGGCCGCAGCGCAATGACTACCGAGAGTCAAGGTACGAGCACCGCTTCAGCTGTCCTCGTCAGCAGGCCGTTACGCACCAGGATCCGTGTGAAGATGCGTTTGTCCCCCAGCGCCGCGACAATGCTTTTCAGGAGTACAATGCGTATCGCCAACCTCCTGTGTGGTATTGTTGTGATGCTACCGGGCACATAGCTCGGTTCTGTCGTCGGCGCAGGGAATGGCGATACGATCCGCCATCAACGTTTTCTCGCGCCGGCAATGGTCACAACAACGATCCCTGGTCCACCTATACCAGGAGCACCTCACGACAAGCGAATCGGGGCAATAGTTCTCCCGCTCTTCTGACCGTAACTTGGCACCGCCATCCGCCCGACTGCGCCGCTCGCCTTCACCGCGACGGCGGCTGTCACCACCGTCACCATCGGGAAACTAGCCGGCGCGACCGATAGAGGTGAGGTCGCACAAAATGATTTACCTCAGATGCCTCCGCCAGTTACAATGTTTAAGAACGAAACACACGTGTTAATACATGGAGTATGTGCAACGACTTTAGTGGACACTGGTGCAACTATTTCTGTTATGAGTCATTCCTTCAAAGATCCCATTGGCCGCAAAGTTATGTTTTCTTGGCATGAATCTACAAGATGTTGTGGTGTCGGCGATGAAATAATTCATCCTCTTGGAGTTTGCGTCGTTAACGTCTTGTTGGCCGGAAAGCTGTTCCCAACTGAGTTCCTGGTTCTGCAGAGTTGTACACACGGTTATTCTCGATATTGATTTTCTCCAAGAATGTGGTGCTTTCGTCGACTGTGGCACCGGTGAACTTTCAATCAGCAGTGAAGTTGTTCCTGCCCTCGGTGACGAGCTGCCGCCCGCGGAAGACACACTGGTTGTTTCCGAAGAACTGACAGTGACACCATGGTCCATGAGGTCAGTTGCCGTGTTCGCTTCCGCCTCTGCCGGATCTACCTTTGACGCCGTTGTTCGGCCTCTCAGTGGTCAGTGTTCTAGGAAAGACATCTTAGTGTCTCGCTGTATTGTGTCGATTAACAACCGAGCCACGTTTTTGTGGGCACTTAACTGTTCGCCAGTGCCGGTTATGCTTCCTCGAGGAATGAAGCTCGCGCTCTTTAATGATGTGATCGGAAATTCTATCGCTGCCGTTAACGACGAAGAAAGTCAAAAACGCTTGACCGTTTGCGAATGCAGCAGTTGCTCCTACAAGTCGCAGATTCTGAGCATGGTTAGTAAGAACCTACGGTCACACGAGCGACAAAAAATTGGTCGAGCTATTGGAAAGACATGCTTCTGTGTTTGACTTCTGCGAAAAGGAGAAGCGACCATCTTTACCCTGTTCTCGAGCTCAGCACAGGATCAATACAAGCTCTGCTCATCCAGTACGGCAAAAACCTTACCGAGTGTCGTCATCGGAGCGGAAACTTATTTATTGCCGAACAAGTTCAGGATATGTTGCAGAAGGGCGTTTTCCAAGAATCATGCAGCCATGGGCAGCACCTTTCGTTTTGATTAAGAAAGACGGCTCTTGGAGGTTTTGCATTGATTATAACCGATTAAACACCCTCAACAAAAAGATCCGTCATCCTCTTCCTCTTCCTTTCGCCTAAACCAAGGCGTTACATTGGTAACGTGTGTGTGTGTGTGTGTGTGTGTGTGTGTGTGTGTGTGTGTGTGTGTGTGTGTGTGTGTGTGTGTGTGTGTGTGTGTGTGTGTGTGTGTTTGTGTGTGTGTGTGTGTGTGTGTGTGCGTGCGTGCGTGCGTGCGTGCGTGCGTGCGTGCGTGACAATCCAAGAGGACCGGGCAAGAAGCGATCGAACGGAATGGCTGATTTTCTATAGTTGAGATTAAGAGAAAGAATTGGACTTTTGCAGGTCATGTAATAATTATATCACCTAACCGGTGCGCTATTAAAGCAATGACATGTACACAGCACAGAAAAATGCAGTCAACGGCGGCAAAGGATTTGGTAGAGTGATCGGATTAGAAAACTTGCAGGCGCAGGATGCAATCTGCTGACGCAATGCAGAGGTAATTGAATACCGTTGGGAGAGGCAGTGTAGATGATGATATTAAACCTACCCGCGCGAAAAGAAAAACTTCTGCAAGGAACCGTAACCTGCTGTACTGTAAACTGCGAAGTGACAAAGGTAAGTATTTCGCAATAGTGCAGTAACGCTGTGGAGCCACGGCTACTTGGCCGCCACTTCACTATTCAGCCGGTGTCTGCAGAGGTAATCCTTAAACATACTTTCTTAACGCAAAATTGGAAGGAGGGGGAGGAGGGGAGGTGTCGACTTCTCCTTTTGCCATTTACCCTCACACCTATAACGCTACTTCATGAGGTCTATAGAGCCGCACTCTTGGAAAAGCAGCTCATCAGTTTTCCAGTGGCATATATTAAATTTTGGAATTAGTATTAGTACACTCTTCTTTAGTTAATATAAATATGTGGTATAGACGTCACCCTGGTCACTTTTTTGTACTCGTGAAGTGGACGACTTTGTCTACTGCGGAGACATGCTTCACAGGTAGATTTCGCGTGAAAACGTCATCTGCGGCTATCACGCACGTAGAACCGCCGCTCGAAGTGCATCGTTTCTAAAATAACAACACGCCACTTCCAAGTCCATGGTCCGCGATGACCACGTGCCAGAGCAATTTTATTTGAGATCTCGAAGGGCGAGTCAGGAAGCGAGGCAGCCGTGCCGGTTCCAGCGTTGCTAGTCCGGAATTGTATATTCGTCGTCGTCGAGGACGTTGACTTGGAGCAACGAAGGCTGCAGACGCAGCCCACACAGGGGCGCCCAATTTCATACTTGGCGCGTATATATAGGCCTATGTACAAAATATACACGATGGTTCGATCGTGACGCCAGAGCGCCCGATCTGCCTTGACCCCCGGCAGCCCCTGCAAAGAACAAGAACACCCTTTGGAGCCGAGGCACTACACGAGGAAGCAGAGGAAGCAAAGAAAGCAAGCGCAACGCGCGCTCTCCTTCGACCCGTTTTGCGTGCGTTGAGCTTTAAATACGCGCAAGGTGTGCGTTATGGTTTTGTTGATCGCTCTTCGGAGGTTAAGTATAGCTCGCTAGCGCTGAGGCGTCCGCAAGAGTGCTTCCTACGTGAAGCGGACCCGAAAGATGAGATTGGGGCAATCTTGCCGCTCACCTACACTAACTCGCTGACGGCAACGTGGAATCGCGAACACTCTGCAGCTCGTAGTACTCGATGTAGCTTCGCTTAAAGTGTTCGAATGCTGCGTTTGTACACCGCTCACGACCATTAGGCGCCCACTTGGGAACCGCGAGCCGTCCTTTTCAATTTTTGCATGTCATTTATGAGCTCATAACAACACCCACTTGTGCACCTACTTAAGCGGTACTGGGACTGGCTTGACTGTTGTCCAGAGAATGTTCAGACAAGAGTGCAGTATTCTGCTTTATTAAAGCGTTATTATATCTCCTAATAAACGGCTATATTTTTGTTTTAGACGACATGTATTTAGTTTTCATGCAAACGGACCATCACGCAAGTCTATATATACTGGCAATTAACATCGGTTTGTTTTCGTAAAATGAAAAAGCCGCCCAAAATATATTTTGCTGGAATGACCCAACGCACACCTCGATTTAAATTTGAACGTAATAAGCAGCAAAAAAAATCGAGCCAGTTAAACAGAAATAATATCTTTAAAAGTCATCCTCGCGTGACGAATCTCTGCACTTACTTTCTGGGAGCAAACTGCCCGGTAGCAGAAACAGCACTGTTTCTCCGGTCTGCATGCCCGGCGGGGCACCGGCACAAGTCACCACTTGTAGTCCAAGCTGTTAGACGCTCCGTAACTAGAGAAGAAGCCCGTGGAAGGCCCGAAGGGGCCGCCCACACCTCCACCGATGCTGCCGTCTACGAGACTGACGGGAACGCCGGCGGCGATGGTCAGCACGGGCTTGAAACCATGCTGCACCGACGCCACGGGTTCGGTCACGTATCCGATTACGGGCTTGGGCACCAGCTTGACCTTCACCTGTGGCCGGGCCTCGAAGCGCACCTGGGCAACGGGCGCCGTGATGGCGAGCGCCGGCACGACCGCCCCGCCCGCCGCATCTCCGAGGCCGCGCACGCCTCGGATGGTTCCTGCGAAGGCCGGCAGCGCCAGCGGGCAGAACAGGGCCACGGCCTACGGAACAAACGGACGCGGCGCTCAGTTCTCCGGCTTTCAGAGACGACGGGGAAAGTAATGACGAGGCGACCGCCTCCCCCTTTGAATACGCCACGACAGACCACGACAGAAAAAGAAAAGAAGAAATAAACAGCGTAAACAAAGAGGGAAGGTTAGTACAGACGGCGAAAGACACACAAGGAGGCCATCCGGAAGGAGAGCAGCGGGGCCTCCGCGTCGCAGACCAGTGCGCCTCAACAGCCGCCGCCGGTGACCCGAGTCATTGCGCAAAGGCCAGGAGCCCCGCCATCTCGGCCTCGCTCGACCGTTCGCCCCTTTGCGTCATCGCGTGCGTAATTGACCGCGCTCCGTCTGCAACGTGCGATGCGTTCGGCGAGGTTTCCCGGTAGTGGCTTGCCGCCGCGCTGCTCCCGACGTCTAGCTCTCGAAAGTGGCACCTTGCGTGAAAGGAGCGCCTCGAAGCGCCGACCTTTCCTCGCCGCACCGGAAGTTCGCAGCGCGGTGTTACCGAAGGACAGGGGTCGGACTCGGTAACAGCGCAACAGAGGGCATTAGCCGTGTCACTGAACGACGCGCGGAAGAGGCTTTCTCGACCCTGCCGGGAACTCGAATGCAGTGCAGTTTTATTCGGCAAGCTTTTCGCAGATGCCAATTATAGGGCGATGCAACAATATTATTCCCACCTTATCGTGGATATGGAACCAAGTCTTAAGATTTCATACTGTCATCTCAATGCACAAGAGTGCTCCTACGAGGATAACGCTGATGTGAAACAAAATCATTGCTCGCGTATCCTTAAGCCGACAATACCACTAGTTTATTTTGTTTAATTTAACCTTAAAATAAAAAGTAAAGGGAAGTATATAAGAAATATTTCGTATTTTATAACTTCTTTGTATCAAACCAAGCAATGTTGACAGCTTTATTTAGATAAACACTTTAGTCCCTTAAGAAAAAAGAAATGGTTGCAAGAATTGCCTGCGCGGAAAGAAAGGTTAATTATGCGCTAGTGGGGACTGTATAAAATGTTAGCCCTGCAATATGCTGCTTCCAGCCCATGTAAAGGACAGTACAAACACAAAGAACACAAAGGATGCTAAAAACAAATATAGTAGACAATAGCCGTATTCAGCTTGTCCCGTCCTTTGGTCTGGAAGTAACACTATATGTCGAATCAACTTTCCGAACAGTGAATTCTCACCACACCAGTAGCATTGCACACCTTTTTCCAAGACAGTACTCACAGCAACAAGGTTCGCGTAGCCCGCAAAATGAGTCAAGGCAAATAGGTATGAGATCTTGCACCACCATAGCGTGCAACACCATTAGTAGGTGCAAGGTTTAGCAATAACACATCCTTGGAAGCGCAGCCTCATTTCACCGAGTGCCGCCAATAAATTAAAAACACTCTCGGCATCTTGAGATATGAGCGTTGGATATAGTCTAGAACACAAGCACGCGAAGACATCAAAAGAAAAAGTAAAGTGTCTTACGTAAGCAGTTTTCTGAAACGGGTTCGCTATATAAAGCAAAAGAGGGAAAGTGCGGTGACCGACTGAAGTGACTGACAGCCGCTTTAGGCACACAAGCTCCACCGCCCATAAACGAAGCAAGCTTGATTCTTTAACACAACAGCACAGGATTGTGTAAATTTTGAAGGAATTGGCGTTTTTTCGCAGTTCTATACGCGCCCTTGCGGACCTTTCCCACGTGCGCCTGTACAAAGCTTTGGTCTCACCACACAAGGAGTGCGAAGATACTTACAAGCAATAGCATGATGCCGACTGCTTCTCTGCCGAGTGCGGCTTCTCTGAACTTGTGCGCTCCAAAGGACCGTCTGCGGCCGACTGTCGCTTCCCTATATACCTTAAGAGCGACAACCCCCAAAATAGCGGTATAATCGCCGGAGCACTGCATGAGGAAAGTACAGGCGCTGAGCTTCGAGATGCGGGGACACACGCGGTCTCTAGATCCGCTAGGAAACGGCAAGAATCCAGTCGTCCCCATGCGAGATGCGAGCGGCGGGAGGGCAAGCCCGATGCGGGCAGTGGTGGTACGTGCTCGGATATGGGCTAATCACAAGGAAAAAAAAAACAGGGACGCTGCGCCACACCGCGCGCACGGACGCTTGGCTCGCTTTGTGTACCGGTGCGCAGGCGCGCATTTCCGTTGCACTCGCAAACGCATTTCGCCCCAAGGTGCAGAGCCCCAATATTAGATTCACGGACAAAGTGCACCCGATAGACCCACGCAAGAGGCTCTTCGCAGATAGCGAGGAAGCTCCTGCATCATTTCCTCCGTGGCTTTGCCACACACAAACACACACACGCCCAGTACACTCGCGACAAAGGCGCCTGGCATATCGCTCAATCCTCGGGCACGTATGAATAACGCCACAGTTCTATAACTTGCGCTATCCTCGCTTCCGCCCCGTAACAGTCGCCGATGCGAGGGCGATATGCTACATAACCGGCAAGCACTCGAGTACTATTTCCTGGTGCGACACATACCTTTCAATTCCTTCCAATAATTTCGTTTGCCTCCGAGACGATCAATACCAAAATAAAACGCGGCTCTTACTTATAAAGGACTGATAGCAGATATTTTGGTTCATACGTACGACAGAAATGATTCGGTTGCAGCAAAATCCAGATAAGCCAAAGCTTCCTTTCTCTTATTTTCTTTCTTTTGTTTTCGCCTCGGCTTTCTTTCGCAACAAGAGATCCCCAGAAAACAAACTTTGCTCGTCAGCACGTCACAACCGCGGTGACCCCGGCGAGCTCTGAGGTGGCCTCCGGGCACGGATGCACGGTCAGCAACACAGCATGTTTCTCTCATGCATCATTAAGTCCGACCTGGATTCCTTGACGCAGGAGGTATATAGAGGCCGACGCAGTGACATCCACACCAACACTTAAATAAATGTTGTTATACTTGAACCTAAACGCATTTCTTTTTCAACGCCATCTTCTGATGTTGGTTTCATAAGCATTCCACATTCGAACCCTCGGAATAAGGATATGGCATGATTATGACTGGGCATTCTGAAATCGTTTTCTTGGGTGTAGAACATACGACAGCGGTTTGTCACTTATACTGAATGATCCAGAGTAGTACTGATTCAAAATGTGTTATAAATACTACATGCACGTCTCCATAAATGCTGTGTGGACGCGCTTCGCACGCGTCCCCATCTCCCCTCTAAGCCACTTCATATGCAGAAGCACGGCGACTCATGACGCCTCCACAGCTCGCTACACGGAAGGGCCCCGCCAACATTGTTGACTTTTGTATGCAGTACAGACAGACAGCGGAAAACAAATTGTTTGAGTCTTCTCATTTTCATCCTTCTTGCCCCACGTAATGGCATGCAGCCAGGGAGGCCACGAAACCTGGTTTGCTTAGCATATCAAGATAAGGCGCGCGAAAGCGCAATGAAAAAGCACGCAGTATCGGCCTTGTCCTTGCACTTTGAGATCCCGACGTTGTTTTGGTTAATGGGTAAATAACATTGATGTGATGAAATGACTACAATAAATCAACGGAACGTTGCTTTTATTGTAGACGATAGTCTACAGAACTGTAATGTTCAAATCGCTGGAGACAACAACGACGACAACAACAGACGGACTTATAAGCACCGCATATTCGAAGGCCCTATATAAAGTGGACGGAAAATTGATGCAGTAGCACATATACAACATTTTACAACAATTCACTCAAAGTGG
This sequence comes from Dermacentor andersoni, assembly GCF_023375885.2. Taxonomy (NCBI): domain Eukaryota; kingdom Metazoa; phylum Arthropoda; class Arachnida; order Ixodida; family Ixodidae; genus Dermacentor; species Dermacentor andersoni. Next base: position 166,434,501 of record NC_092814.1, on the reverse strand, counting down.
TCACCCGCACTGAAAAGTTAGTCGTTTACTTGAAACTGAGTTCACACGCTCAGTAGAAAAAAAAATTATAAAGAAGCAGTGCGATCGTGCAATGATGAAACCCTATAAATACGGTCACTCAAAGAAAAAGAATTATGCAGATCCCACGCACTGTGGGAATCGATGTAAGCGAAGCTTTCCGTGCTGGATGCTTTGATTGACGATAATTAGCGGTGATGGTGACGGCTAAAGCTTAATTTCTTCAACGTTTAGGTTAACACGAGAGTGGTGAGTTGATGTTGAACGTTACCTCGCGTGCAGCACTGCTGTCTGTCTGCGTAGTACACAGAACACACAGGGAGAGGTGTTTGCTTGAGGCGTTGTTGTGCGCCATATTGCATAACCTCTGAGAGGGTTGAGCTTTGTCATTTCCTCACATGGCACATCGCATTGTGGCAGAAGTATTAAAGTGGAATTGGATTATGGAGCTGTACGTGCCAAAACCACACTCAGATTATCAGGCAAGCCGTAGTGGCGGACTCCGGATTAATTTGGACACCGCGATGTTCTTTAACGTGTCTCAAAATCTAAGAGCACGTGCGTTTTCTATTTCGCCCCCGTCGAAATGCGGCTGCCGCGATTGGGATCAAATTCACGACCTCTAGCAATGCCAAAGCCGCAAAGCTAACGCGGCGGGCACAGAAGTGTTGATTTGACGGTCGACCGCTTCCGTAGTGTCTCCTGGACCCTGCGTTGCGCTTTAATTAATTCGGCTCTGCTTCTGCACGCCCTGCGTAAGTTGCCCGCTTGACATATTTGCATGGCGTTTATTTTTCAGAAATAACAGCAACGTACTGTACCGTGCCTTCAAGTTAAGCTTATCCTGTTTCCTCGCCACCGCTGTCATATAGTAGTGGGGTTTCCTTGCCTTCTCACATCACCTCCCCCCTCTCTTATATGGGAACGGCCTCTTCTCCTCCCTCTCCTTCCCAGCTACAGTAGTCCAGCAACAACAGAATCCTTGTGCCTCCGATACAATTCCTATGACTACATTCGCAACGTACACATCGTCGTTTAAATTACATATCTGTGGTGCGAATTCACGGAATGATGCCAACAGAAGTCAAAATAATTTGACATGGAAAGCTTTGCAGTGTTGAGTCGAAGTATTTCCAGGATGAACGTGTAGGACAGGGATCCTAGGGGAAGCAATATTTAGTTAGGCACAACCGTACGAACAAACAGTCAACGAAGCCATAGAAAGCGTAGAGGAAATTTATTGTTATGTTTAATTGAAATGTATAAATGACAAGATAAAGGGAAATTAAAGTGAATGAAAAGATAGCTTGCCGCATGTGACGACTGAACCTACATGCTCCGCATTACGATCGAGTGCGGTGCTTTATCATTTAAGCTAAGACGGCGGCCAAACTCCTACCCACTATCTTGAGTATTTGTGTATGTGTACATGCATGATTGACTTTGGGAGTGTTAGCCTGTACAGCTCACGGGCAAGGCGGCGGATGATGAACATCATTTTAACCGCAGGCTTCCCGTATAATATGCGAGCTGAGGAGCGGGAACCTGCCCAATGAACCGTCGAATGCTACCTCATGGCATTAGGAGTGCGAAATTCGAGGCCCACGACATACGATAAGCGCAACGAGGCGCTCGATTTTTCCCGACAACAGTCATATTAAAGCATACACAATGTAACGTGCAATATCTTGTATCACTGTGTATACACAATATCATGTGCAAAATACATTTGGTTCCCGAGCCCAAGGCTAGTTCGGATCGTTACATAAGCATCGTAATTTAAACAGAGCGAACAAAAAAGTAGCACTGAATGCGTACACGTGCACTGAACTCAAGGCAAGCGAATTTCTATTAACAAACAACAAAAGAAACAGACCATATCACATGCGGCTCCTCAATAAGAACATTCAAACACTGCGGAACGACCTTGTGCGAAAAATACGCAGAGTGGATGCCTAAAATAGAGCACCCAAACCCTAATTTGATTTATCCAATTAACCTTAATATACTGTAGAGGCGAAATATATTTATAATGCGGCTGTGATTAATTGACTGATCGATCAGTTTATTTATTGATTGATGTGCTGGTACTGGAAACATTGATAACTTTTTTATCCGGCTTTCCTACTACATCTTATTATTAAAAGAACAGCAGAAGTGACATGAGGAAATGACATGTGCCCTTACACATGGTCCGAATTAAGCAATAAATTAAAAGCCAATATGTGTAGGCTGCAAAAGAGCGGCATTGTTTAGCGTTGTGAACATATAATACTCTAATGAACCTGTCTGATCTCCTTTGAAGGACTGTAACTTGTTTTACCTATATATGAAAGGTAAATGTGAGGCCGGGGTACAACACAGTACGGCGATTCTTTATGACGGTTTCAGTGATCACGCTAACACATCTGCTATTATGAATCGTTAATCGTTTCGTTGCGTTTATCGCTAGAACATCGTTATCGCTAGGCTTTGCCAAGAAACGACTTGTTATGGATCGAGACTAGACCGCAACCCTTTTGAGAAGAGTTAACGCTGCTTGTCAGAAAGATGGTATTAAGTATACCCAGTCAGAGGGACTTGACCTTTAGCTAAATCCGACGAAGAATGGACGCAGCAAGTCAACGGGTACTTCACAAGCCAAACTCTTCTCGGTTACAATGCACGAAAACATAAAACAGATTCTCGCGTTGCCTACCTCAATGGTGCCTATTTTCCCCTATACTCGCCTGCGCGTTAAGTACGTCCTGCGAATATGAGAGCGTGCTTACTGAACCATAGAAAGAACGGCGCGTTGGGAGAGGATGCCAACGTGAAAGCGACCAACTTGCTCGGGCTCCGCCCGGGCGAGCGCAGTGATTCGCAACTCGTCTTAACTGCATCCCACCTCAACCAGGCAGCATCTTTCTATGCTAACCTTGAACGTATCCTCAGTGTGTCGAGCAATGCAACGAAGCGCATTGTTGCGCCGCTTGTATGCGCGCGAACGGAGGCGAGCGCGTGCGGAGAAGTGGCCGGAGTCTTCTTGATACCAAAGCGATACAACAAAGGCCCGCCATAACCCAGATTCACAAACAAGGCAGACCCACGCGAGAGATGCAGGCTTTGCGCACAGCTTAGTCAGCCCCGACTTAGTTTTAAAATAACGTTAAAGGAAAGAAAACGCAACCGAAACGAAAAGTAAGAAGAAACCAAGGGTGTCTGCAGCCGCACGCGCACACACGGGCGCAGCCCAGAAACGTTGTTCCGCGTAGTCGTCAGGACGGCCGCTCCATTACCGCGGATCGTTCTTCGGTCGCGCAGACGATACACGGCGCGGACAGGGAAGGCGGCGTTTATACACGTCTGGAAAGAATTAGGCTGCCACAGACGACGTCGATGCAGTTACACGCTTCTCGGAGGAGGAGGAGGAGGAGACGCCCGCCGGGCCCTGCGTGCGCGCATATGCGTGGCCTGCTCGAGGCGACCCCATTGGGGACGGGACGGAAGATAATGCTGTTGATGCTGCGGAAGAAAGCGATGGACAAAAAAAATTTGTTTTAGACATCAACTTTCGCCGCGTTTACAGCGCCAGTGAAACCGGAGACATGCGATGCAACGATTTCAGCCGTTAGCATAAACAATCTTGCGGGAACAGTAAAAATAAGAATGACAGAAAAAAAAGAACGTAGAAAATGAAATGAGCTTGCACTTGGAAAACGTAGTCAGCCGTACGCAGTCAGTCGTTCTACGCCACCATAGTCGAGCGTCGATCCTTGTAAGCGTTGTGCAGAAAGTGCCACCGCCATTTTGGCGGTGGCAATTCGGATTCTGACATTCATTTGTTTTAAACTGTGCTGAGTGACGGTAATACAAGTGGACCAATCAGACAGGATCTGTTTGGTGTGTCCGTTTGTATTGCTTGCCGGGATTTGTGTCACGCCGCGCAGTTTAAAATGAATGAACGCCAACTATAGCCCCGTTCATCGCCTCACCCAAGAAATTCATTTCTGTTTTTGTTCAACCACGCGGTATAAAAGTAAGGAATAAGCAGTGTGCGCTCACTTCAATGAAAATCGCACATTCCACGTACTTTAATATTATCATTCTAATTAGTACGATATTAAATAATTATAATTATTGTAATTTCACGTGCCTTACAATATTCTAATATTAAGCGAATGTATTACATTCCCTTTCTGTTTGCTGAAACAGCTTGTCAGATATTTTGACAGTCTACTGCACCCACGTCATCGCAGTGGTACCTCTTAGGTATCCATCCAAAGAAAACGAGATATAATATGTAGGCGACCGGGGTCGCACTCCCCGCTTTATTTCTAGACCGTCGGCAGATCGACTGCAGTTCAGCTTGCGATGAAAATTACCTGAAAGCGTTTACATGCTCTAGCCTTGGCAGATCTGAAAGTTCGATGCCGCGGACAAATTCACGGAAATCTTCAGCTGTGTTGCTTGCGCTTGGTATATCTAGTTTGTTTGTTTGTTTGTTTGTTTGTTTGTTTGTTTGTTTGTTTGTTTGTTTGTTTGTTTGTTTGTTTGTTATTGAATATCCCGCCACATATAGGGGAGTGGAGGTTAATGTCTTCTAGAAAATACTACACAAAAGTAATAACATGCATTCAAACGTGACATAACTATATGTATACACAATTGCAACGTAACATGAAAGTTACAATTTTTTCATATAAAGATACACCCATGAAAATTATCCGGATCCCACGCGTTGTGAGAATCGGCGGTTTATGCGAAGCTTTCTTTGGTGTTTGCGAGGAACGCTGTTTTTGTTTAGCCACCATGTGCGAGTGTAGATAAGACGACGAATTTGGACACGTTTTCACCAGAAAACATCTCGCTCAACATATACAGGTCTGGTTTGAGGCATTCCCCCTTTAAGCATCTTCTATAATGAGCAGGAAACAATAGATTCCTTCTTGTTGTCCTTCGGCCGCTTTACTGTATATACAGGGTGTTTCACGTAACTTGAACCAATGATTTAAAAAATGTGGTTAACTGAATGAAACCTTCACTGAATGAAACCAGTGACATATGGTTTGCCGTCATGTGGCGCTCCCTATGGTATTTTTATATGGTGCTTAATTAGTTAACTAAGATCAATTATGATTTTTTTTAATATTCATGTTAGAGCCAAGTGCGTTTCGTTACGTTGTTGACGGCATTCGAAAACGACCGATCCAATTTTTCGTTACAACGTACTACATGCTGCGTGGCGATTTTTTTCCGGCGTTTGAAGAAAGACCGGGAAATATGAAATCAAACCACGTGACTGAGCTCGTGCGCTATCGTATTGCAGCGCTCTCAATCGCGGTTTGATCTTAGCTAATTAACTAATTAGGCGCAGCATAAAAAATATCCCAAGGAGCGCCACATGACGGCAAACTATATGTAATTAGTTTCATTCAGTTGCGGTTAACCACTTTCTTTAAATCCTTGGTTCAACTTACTTGAAACACCCTGTATACTATGAAACAGAACCTTCGGAATGCCTTTTCACAAAATTGGCCTAGATCTGACAATTTCAGTTATCCTTTCATTTAGAGCTTGGACTCTCGAGTAAAGTTAAATGGACATGCTTTCGCCGCCCTTCAGGAATTTATTATTGACTACAAGCAATTTCCCAGTTAAATTTGCTTCCTTTACTAAGGCGAAAGCCTGAAGTGGCTCATACACCCGATGGTCTGGAAAACGCGGCGTGCGGTACAGAAAGTCATGTGATCTCTCCTCGCGCAGACACGCGCCCGGGCCACTGCTCGCGCGTTCGTCTTCTTCCACAGCTGGCTCCGATGCCGCTCATCATGCCAAAAAATAAAGGCAAAGTTAATGAAGACAGAGTTAATTCAGGCGATCGAACCAACAACCTCCGGTGGGAGTCGAACCCTCTAGCTTATGTGGCAGTCGAAACCACAACCTTTGGTGTCAAGTCGAAGTTAATTAGGGTACTGTTAATTATTATAGAGTTAATTGAGGCATTTGAACCCTCGACCTTAGGTGGTAGTCGAACCCACGACCTTTGGTGTAAATTAGGGCGAAGTTAAATAATGTACAATTAATTAAGGTAGCATCAATTAAGGCACTCTAGCCCACGATCTTTGGTAGAAGAAAACAAGTAATGAGACGTAACAACGCATTCGAATGAGATTTTCAAGTAATTTAATGAATGTATCTTGAGTGCGCCGGCTTCCACCTTCACCCTCTTTGGCGTATGCTAAAGTGACTGTCAATTTTTTTATTTCTAGAACTTTTCAATTCAGGCTATACGTCATTCATTTTCTTGCATCTATCACATCGAATTTATCATTTTTTGCAAATTTCCAAGTGGTGTTTAATTTATATGTCCATCAAACCTTATCCAGCTGAGTCTTGGCCAATCCTCCATAATGGGTATGAGACACAATGTCAGAGGATAACATCAACAACGACCTGGCTCAACAGAAACTTGTGACCCTCCAACACCGTAGACTCGTGCGACAAAAGCCAGAGCCTATCGCGCACACTGCATGCCGAACCGAACTCGTCCTGCATGAATAATTTCTCAAAATACTTGTTCACACCCGTTAAAAAATAAATAAAGGAAGGAAAGAAAGAAAAAAAAGAACTACGCGGTCCGGTTCCGCTGCTGCCTCATTAACGCTTTCACTGAAGCCGCATGGTTTCGTGTCTACGGACAAGTGTGGACTCGCGTTCCAAGCCATTCTTCACTGCATATCCACTCTGCTCCGCTTCGCGTTTCTGGATGAGAAATCTTCCCCGCTCTACCCGGTGGTGATCACCGCTGCAACGCGACGCTGCTTCGCTTCGCATTTACAAGCCAGCATGCGCTCGCCTTGTAAACCCCGCTTCAATCGAAGACGTACTTGCTCGGCTCGACCGCTTCTGTATCATCAGCGCACTGCTCACGCTTCGGTCCCACTTTGCACGTTTTGGACCTTGCGCCTCCACTCGGTGCACAAAGTTCCTGGTTGCACCGGGTCACCTCGGTTTGCACAGTCTTCGGGACAGGTAAATTGTGCAAAACAGCAGCCAGTAGCCTCAAAGTGCGTGTGCGGGGAGCAAGGAGTAGCAAAGACAGCTTCTAGTTAAAAGTGGTACCAGAGCAAATGACTCTGGTGGTGCTGAGTTGAACCGAGCCCACTATCCAACCACCGATATTACTCGGCCAATGAGGACAGTTGGAGGCATTGCTCTTCGTGGCCCATCGTGCAAGAATGCAGCCATTACTTGTCAAGTGGAGGGAAGAGGCAAAAAAAAGGTGCGCTTTAAAATAGACGTATTCCCCTATGCGATCATGTGCGAGTGTCGCAATGCAATGGTACAAAAAAAGGCAAAGGAAAAATATATTAGTCTGCTATAAACATCATGTTATCGGGAAGGCAGTCCCAGGTGTTAGGTGTGTAAGGAATCTATGAATTAAAAGTTATTTGTGACGAAGAATGTCCCACACCGGGTTGATAATTGGTTCGGCGGCAGACTACCAACGCAGAATGACGTTCAGCCTGTTGCTCGAGCAAGTATGTTGGTAAACCGACGAATAACGCAGATGATAAGGCCACCTGAGGATTGCCAGATACGGGGATAATATACTGAACCCGTATACAGAAAAATATCTCTTGCGTTAGAATGGCTCGAAAGAGCACATTTCAGTCAATTCTAGTTCTGGACATATTAGCGAAGGCCAATGGCAAAAAGTACTTACGAACGAAAAGCCCTGTGAGTTCAGTCTCTACTAAAATGCGATTAGCATTCTTTGCATACCTAGCAAGTTTTGAATCTATCTATCTATCTATCTATCTATCTATCTATCTATCTATCTATCTATCTATCTATCTATCTATCTATCTATCTATCTATCTATCTATCTATCTATCTATCTATCTATCTATCTATCTATCTATCTATCTATCTATCTATCTATCTAACCTCTTCCACGTAACCAGTGGCCCGTGTTGTCTACCAAGTTTGGCCGTTAGGCATGTTCTTGTTGTCATGATGTCGTCGCAGTCGTTCCAGCTCCGTTATTCCATCGTCGTGATCTTACTCTCTTCATGCCAGCCTCGTCACGCCTGCGCCAGTCCAATTGCCCAAGTTGTCTAATAGCTTGGGCCACTAGGTCCGTGCGTGGGGTCGTGATGCAGTCGTGGTCGTTGCATCGTCGTCATTCCAGCTTTCTGATCCGACTCTCATCATGCCATCGTCCTCACGTCATGAAGATACCTATTTAGGCCTGTTGGGCTGAAAAATGTCTGAAGCCCCTACAAATGACGCACGAATTACCCAGCACCGAAAGCATCCGATTCTTAGACATAAGGTTCATTTTTAGTAATCATCATTTGTGTTGGAGCTACGAGCCTCGAGCTAACAAACCCATCCTCGCACTTAACACCTCAGATTTGAAACTAATTAAGAGGGCGATTATAAATCTCTGCCTCAAGAATTATTTGGAAGACTCATGCACCCACTTAATGAATATCAGTCTGAGCCAATAATGCACTCGTCTCTCAGAGGCAGGGTACCTAAGGCAGATGGTAATTTCTGTAGCCCAAAAGCTTCCCGAGGCGGGTACCAGAAATGCTGTACGCCCAGCCCACAAAGAAAAAGGAAATATTGCGGTAATTCCTTATATTCACAGGGTATCGCACAATTTAAAGAAGGTAGCCCAACGTGTTTGCGTAAAAGTGTTGTTCTCTGCCCCCGATAAAATAGCAAAGTTGTGCAAAATGACGGACACAAAAAACAGGGAAAGGAAATTGTGCAACAAGCAACGCCGCACCAATTATGTAGCGTGTAATAAAAGCATAGTCTACAGCATACCACTGTCATGTAAAGGTTTTTACGTACGATAATCAAGTCGGTGCATTAATTACAGGCTGCGCGAGCATGCGAATAATGTTAAAATAAGACAGGTGGCTGGTTTGGAATTCATAGCAGCGATTGCAGTTGAAAACCTGGGCTCGGCCAGTGCACAATAATAGCAAGAAGTGAAAGTGAAACGACTCGTTCGATAATAGAAACACAGAATATCTCTCAATTAGGAGATATAGGTGCATCAGTGAGGCGTCAATTGTACTGTCAGCAAAATAGTTTTTTTGAATGGATGCACACATGCGTAAAGATATTTCTCGGGACATGCGCTGTGTTATTGTAACAAGTGTATAAAAGGATCACGTTCTTTCCGAAATAAAATTGTAAGTTTGCGCCTTGCGTGTCCGATCGTTCTTTACGTGTCCGTGTCCTTTATGCGCGACACTGTACGTACTCCTCACGTTATCTACCTCATGCCATTGTCCTCATGCCGTCGTAGTCAAGCTATTGTCGATATAATTACCATCGTCATCATTCCGGAATTGTCATCTCATTGTAGTCATACCGCCTTTGTCGTTCCATCGACGTCATTACATCGTTGTCCTTGCGTCATTGCCGTACAGTCGTCGTCAAGCCGACCTGCTCATTGGCGACCTTGGCAAGCGAGTGCCATAGCAAAGTGGGGTGATACCAGAGAAGGTCGCATATATAGCCGAAGCAACGAAAGTCTCAGAATGACCACTACAGAAATTCACTAAACGTGACTCCAGAAATACGGTGTGCCGCTACGTTGCTTGAATGCTAATCGCATTACCGTCGACAGTCGTCGTGAGATGAGTTCTGTCAATTTTATAGCGCTTATGGCTGACGTGTGACTGAGATCCTGAACAATAAATAGAACTGCATTGTTCTCAACCAGGTCAAGAGATTTAACAAAACTAGCATTGATGCAGTATACCAAAGGGGCGCAGCGCATTCCTGTTTACATCATGCAAACGGTCGTCACGAAGTTCGTACTGAACGTAGTGGTGAGCAGCCCAGAAGGCTACTGCCACGCTGGTGCTTCGCACAGCTCCGGTGGCTGGTAATTTTGTCATATTGGCCACAAGACGCTGACACAGCACACTCGTGAACGGAAGCTGAAGGGTGATATTCCCGAATAGACTAGTGTAGCAGCCATACCGCTAACCTTAATAAAAACATTACCAAAAATACATACTGTTGTCGTTGCCTCAAAACATGGCTCGTACCCACGAGGAGGATTGGCCACTGGATTGATTGGAAAGTACGCCCAATAATATACTGATAGGGGTAAAAGGCAAACATTCAAAAAGAAGCATTATAGGCAACTAAAGGATAACACAAATTTTGAGAGGGGTGATTCACAAACTTAGAAATGGTCAATAGTGCTATGAATAAACCATATCTATGAAGGTAAAAATTTACGCGAGGAACTCTACAACGGAAGCTTGATAACGTCAGGTCGCAGTGTCGTGAAAGGCATTTGCTCGTGTTCCACGGAAATTTTAGATGACGAAAATCATCAGCGGAAAGTAGGGATGATACATGACAATTTAGAAATAAAAGGAGTTTAAATCTAGCTCCTGTTACAAAAGAGAAATCAGAAAGAACATGTAAGACCGGACCATTTATTGACAACGATGTGAGCGAGTAATCGGATTCATTTACAAAGATTCCACTATTTCCGGGGACCCACACAAACTGTCCGGAGCCAGTGTCGAAAATATACTCAGAAGTATGACTGATTATTAGAAGTTAAATGTGCACAGACTAACAGTGCATCTGTAACAATAGAGAGGTTTAGAATAGGGGCCCTAAACGTTTTGGGGCCCCAAAGAAATAGCGTCGAAGCCACGGCGCATGCGCGAGACGCACATTGCGTTTGGGTTTTGCGTTGGAAACGCTGTCACCGATTTAGAGGGAGCCCAAATAGCGGTCCCACAAGCTTCGCGTCAACAAACATGGCGGCACCCATCGAAGCGACTGCTCTAACCTATAGCACCAAACTGGGTTCGATTCATGGTAACGCGTGAAGTTCGCAAGCTAGGAGAAGTGACTGCGGTTATCGCTTTTTCTCAACTAGCGTGTATTAGGAAGATTGATTCATTAGACGCCGCTGATTCCGAAATCGATTGTGGATTTTATGGCTCGTAGGCCTAACACGGCTAAGCTTGGCTGCTAAAGGCACGTAAAGTTGGTTTGCTCAAAACTAAGCGCAACTAATTGTTTGCTGCTTACAGAATAACATCTAAATTGTAATTAAAAGCGAATACACGCAAGTCAAAATTACTATTCCTATCATAAAATGGTATATTTTATGTAATTATTTCTAATAGTTTTTTTTTACGCCGTAATCGCGCTGTCAGCGCAAGACGCTATCCTCAAACGCAATGCCCTATTCTAAAACTCTTCACTCCTGCGTGCCCGAACGCTAACACCCGCAAAGCTCTTTGGGGCCCGAAACTATTGGGGCCCCTATCCTAAAACTCTCTAATTATTACTTTAGATTTCTGTGGACCCCATTTTCTGATGGCCAGGAAAACTGCCAGGGAGAGAGAGAAGTAAGTCATAGGGGAAAGGCAAGGAGGTTAACCAGGATGAGCCCGGTAGGCTGCCCTGTACTGGGGAAGGGGGATCGAAAGAGGAGAAGGAAGAGAGAAGTTCACACTTTGCACAGTTACACACACAAGCGTTCATCGCTGAGTTAGTCACAGGCGGTCATGCAGGCTGGTGCATTTCAAGAAATGCAGCAGCGTCTTTGTAGCCTTGCATATAGCAGACGCAGGAGGCTACGGGCGCAAGATATTCCCCTCTGTAAAGGGCCTGTCATCTAAGTGCCCCAAAGCTGCCGAAAGGGCACTCCTATCATCTTCGTATGTGGGGGAGTCTCATAAGAGATGTTTGGTGGTTTCCTCAACACCACATGTGCTGCAATTGGCACGTGTCCGCCACTCCCGTGAAGAATGAGTATGCGTTTGGAAAGGAAACTCCGATTCGCAGGCGGCACAGTAATTTTTCTTCCCGTCGGTTAAAACCCAGTAAAAACAGTAATTTATGTGGGTCCATGGCATATAGGCGCCGGTTGGTGAACTCCGGTGTACTCCATTTTCATAGGGTTATAATATGGGCAAAAATTCTGAGGTGCCGCGCTGCATCCGTTCTCGACAATGGTATCCAGGTTCTTTCACATTCTCCATGTGTCTCACGGGCAGCTTTGTCGGCACATTCATTGCCAGTGATGTTGCAGTTCCCAGGTAGCCACTGAAATACGATGTCTTGGACTGTGTCCACCGTTTGATGGTAGCGTAAGCGTATATTTGCTACCAATTGTTCATGTGGGTTGCGGCGCAGAACTGATAAGACTAACTGCAGGGCTGCCTTTGAGTCACAGAACATAGCCCATTGATTTGGGGACTCTTGGTGCACATAAAGCACTACGCTACGGAGGGCGGCAAGTTCCGACCCTGTCGATGTTGTGACGTGGCTGATCTTGAACTTCTTGCAGAATGATGTCGACGGAATACCTACTGCAACAGTAGAGCTGGTTAGAGTTGAAGTGCCATCTGTATGAATGTGAATTCGATTGGAGTATGAATTATGCGATAGATGTAGAGCCCTTGATTCAGGGCCCAAGGATAATTGCCAGAAATTCTGCAAGAAATATTGGGGTGACGGAGAGACGGAGAGCAGCGAGACGGAGAGCTAAAGACTAGTTAATTTGATCGGAAAAGATACCAACTCCGACCTTCTGTAGACTTTGTGTTGCGCCCGTAGAAACAACAATGTGAGAAGGAAATTAACCAAGATGATCTTGAAGGAGACCTTCAAGTATGCGCTCTGGAATTAGTTTTGCGTGTTTTGGGAAAATGTCATCAAAAATCAATTTAACCTTCAACGCATTGTTTTTGAAGAAATCAGGCACGGTAGACTAACTTGAAGTTTTGATAACAGCGCCTGAACAAAAAGATCCTGTGGCTGTCGATAACGCCACCAACATATCTGAAAAATGAATCAGGATAAGTGGTGAAAACGGATGGCAAACTGGATAGAGATGCATCGTAAGGCTTCAGAAAAGTCAGGACAATAAGTTGCTTAACTTTGGACTCAAGAGGAATAATTCTAGCCTCCAGATAAAGCACATTGTTAGCCGCAAAACGTAGCAACCCGAAACAAAGACACAGCGCTTGTCTTTCCAGTAGTAATAAATGTCTTACATGCTGCACATCCTGAAAAAAAAAAGGAACGCAGCCGAATTTGAGAGTGCATGGTTGGACGTAAAGTTCGTAAATGATCAGTAACGTAGCTCTACGCAGACCTCTGTTGTTATTACTGAACCGGCGCAACAGTCCCATTGCACGTTCTCATTTACTAGCATTTGCTTCGATTTGCTGCTGCCAGTTTAGCTTACCATCGCATGTTATACCTAAGTACTCCATAGCTGCAACTTGTGGTATCAGCTCATTTCGATGATGAAGAGAAACAAAAACGGGCTTTGACCATGGAAACACAAGTAAAGAGCATTTATCGACGTTAAGGGAAAAGTCCGTCCAGCCTAGATTCGAGTTCAGACAAATATGATCGTAAAATTTGGTATATCGTATTGTTGTCCCGCGATGAGGAAAAAAAACGTCGCACCTTAGCCCGAAAAGCGAAGCATCGATTGCGATAGCAAATTACGAAGTAAGGATGGTAGCTTTATCGGCTGTATATGCTAGGAAATATTCGCTTACTAATTGCATTAACAAGCATGGTGTCAGCGCGCACAAGAAAACATGAACACATCACACTCGATGGCCGCGTACATTCGCTGTCAGAACGCTGGCGTGGCAAGTGCGCTAGCAGCAGCAAGCGAAGTGACCTTCGTGCTGTCTATCGCTTCAACGCAAACTGAGCGGCGAGAACACAGCACACGCAAAGGTATGAGCCGTCAGCATATCGCGTTCAAGATACGGCCAAAGGCGCGTAGCCGCGACTGCGCGCGGCTACGCGCGGCCGCTCGAAGTACGCGGTTGCTGGCAGAGTAGAAGCCGCCCCCGCTCTCTCTCGCGCTAACTCCCTGATTTTTTCCCTTTCGCGCACGACATTAAGCCACGATCATCAGGGGGCCACTCGTCTCCTCCTCCCTCGTACAGCTACATCCAATCAGCAGCGGCCAAAATGGACAGTCCACTAGGTGCACCCTTACAGAATACCCCCCTGGTTGCGCCCGACGGTAGCGAAATACGCAGTTGCTGCCGGAGCGCAACGCTGCCCCCCTCTCCCTCCCTCCCATCCCCCTGCGGCCTTTTGCACGACGGAAGACGGCAAGTTTGCTCTCCGCTTTCCTACCTCGCGCGCGCGCGCCACAATGAGCCGCGGTCGTCGGCTCCCGTCGCGTGCTTTCACTCGCACATACAGCATGCGGTGCGCGGCGACGGCGTTATCGCCCTTGGACTTTATACGGAACATCACGGCTACGCCGACGGTGACGACTAAAATGTGCCTGGAGTGTCCATGCAATTGCTATCGCAATAAAATGCAACGTCTTCAGCATAAAATGAATTCTGGGGTTTTACTTGCCAAAACCACGATTTGATTACGAGGCACGCCGTAGTGAGGAACCCAGGATTAATTTTGACCACCAGGGGATCTTTAACGTGCCTCCAATGCACGGGGTATGGGCGTTCTTGCATTTCGCCCTATTAGAGTCGTCAGACGATCCCACCGCTGTTACCAGTTGACCAGTTGTAGGATTTGGCGATCGTAGCTGTAGGGGGGGACCTTGACGAGGAACTTGAGGGGCAGGACTAGGCGAGCAGGGTTTATTTACATTATTTACAGTTTAAACAAGACATACATCGACAGTCTAGCGTGACTCCCAAATGGAGCCCGCAAGACAAAGCATACAGCAAACGAGCACACAGCTCACGAGTACATTTCGAGCAGGATAACGAGCACCCCTGGCAGCCGACAACAGCCGCTTATAACCACTCCGTTCGACGCCATCGTTCGACGGCATCGTAGAAAGTCCTCGTGGTCGCCTTTGTGAGAAGGGGGTAGGGGTTTTACACACACACATGCCGCACAGGTTTCAGTGCTCTCTCCGAGGGCCGACGACCTTTGCAGCGCAGTCGTCGTGGTATCCATTATCTTGCGTCCCCGTAGTCAGATGGTCACGCCCGACCCCAGCCGGCGCCTCTAAATTCCAGAGCTGCCTTTTTCCTGTAGTCGCCACGTGTGTCGGCAGACTGTGACGAATCCTGGGGCCCCCGTACCACAAAGCGCACTTTTGCCAGGGTGGCTCCCCGTGCCGCAGAGAGACCATGACGACCCGGCAAATTAACCAACAATGCACGGGGCGCCAAACGTGGCCAGCCCTGCTGTCGTCACCGATCCTCCAAACGAGGAGCATGGTCGGTTAGCGCTGTCCTCGCTGGTTCTCTTCGGGGAAGATCGCAACGCTCGCAGCTGCAGCTGGCTGAGAAAACCTGCAGGTCCGCAACTCGGCAGGCCATTCCTAACAGCCCCCATCGAAATGCGACCGCCACGGCCGAGATTTTATCCCGCGACCTCGTGCTTAGCAGCGCAACACCATAGCCGCTAAGCCACCGCAGTGGACTAATAGGCATAGAGTTGAACATCCTGATGAACTGGGACAGAAGATAACAAAATATTAAACAAAAGTAGAGAGAGAACTCATCTCTCTGGTGCGCCTCTCGCGATCATATGAACCTCAACTTCCTAATCTGCATTTGTATGACCCTCCTAGTCGCTTCGCGTCGTCTTCATCGGTGAATAGCTCGATTTAAAAGAAAGCGCAGCGAATTCTTCCGGCCTAGTATTTCCACCAGCATAGCTCGATATGTCGCCCCTTTGTAAACATCGTGAGCGACCTGCTACATAGTACCCGCCGTGGTGGCTTAGCGGCTAGGGCGTTGCGCTTGTCGGAGCTAATGCGATGAACACCCAGATCCGGCAGCGTTGGGTTTTGAACTGCTCTTTTATTTTATTTTTATATCGCGCAGCACGCGCTGCGCAGGCGAGAGCTCACTTCCTCCTCCTTGACGGGCGTTGCACGCGGCGCGAGTTGTGGCCTGCTGCCCGAGCCCGAGGCAAGGGGTGCTACAGGGCTCCCCCCCTTCCCCCCCGTAGAACGGAAGCCAGAGGAGCCGCCAGTGAACTTGCTTAGATGCGACCGCCCAGAGTGATGAAGGGGTGGAGGCCAGGTTTAGGGGAGGGACCGCGGGCGCAAGAGTGGCGACATAGGCCGGTTTGAGTCGGTCAGCAGCCACGACGTATTCGGGACCGTTAATGTACAGCGTGAACTTCTTTGGCGTACGAAGGATTACGCGGAATGGTCCATCGTAGGCCGGGGTGAGGGGTGGACGCACGTGGTCTCGCCGAACAAAGACATGGGGCCCTATAACGTAAAACTATTCCAATATGCTTTTATTCCAATCTCCTGACGTCAAATTTGCGTAACCGCTGACGCAAGCATCGGGCGGTCACCTGCAGGGTTGTCTCAACAGACCAATCAATTGCTCTCCTCGTTCATAGGAGGTCACTTTTGTTTGCTTGAAAAACGAATAGCATTGCCTACATTGAGCGGCTTGTCTTATATAATAAGCTCACAAGAGGCGAGGAGCACGCTCAAGTGGAGAAGGATGCGATGGAGCCGACCCACTGCAATGAAAATTGATAACCGGATGAAGAGGGTGGTGCCCGCGTCTGCGATTGGTCCGCTTTCCCTACATAGCTTGCGGTGGCTCGTCGACAATCGCGGCAGCATGCAACAGAAGCTTAAGAATGACGCTAAATCTATCCTCAGCAAAGAAGAATTGGCAGAACGAGGTCGTAAACGTGCCGAAAGAGCAGGAAAACGTTACACGGCCACGCAAAGTTTTATTACACGCAAATAAACGCATGCTCTTCGGCAGGTGCGAGTAGCCACTGCCTGAGCGATCGGCGGCAGCCATCTTTTATTTCTTTCGGAACGGCGCAGTCTGTGGCTATTCAGGAGAAAATTTAGCTTTGTTCGGCATAATAATGCATCTTTAACGCGTACACGTCACTCTGACGCGGTGAGTTCTTGCGGTTTTGTGACGTCACGTGACAGGCAGGTGAAGTGGGTGCAGCCCTAAAACTCTTGACCAATAGCCGAGAGCTAATGGCGAAAAGGCGTCGAATGAGAAATAACTTTCTTTTGTTCGGCCAAATGATGAATAATGAGTGTGTACACGTCATATCAGATGGGGAGCTATAGCGGTTTTCGTGACGTCGCGTGACAGACAGGTGAAGTGGGCGTGGCCCAAAAAAGTTTTTGACCAATCGCAGAGGGCTGATTGCAGAATTGGAATAGAAAGGCTTTGAATAGTTTTACGTTATAGAGCCCATGGCTGCAGGTATCCATATCGTGGCTGACAAATACAGACCGATGGTGTCGGTCAGCAGGAATTACAGGAGCAAGGTCAAGAAACGTGGTGCGCAGCTCCCGGATGTAGGTGGACACATCATGGGACACATCAGTTTAAACTGCCCCTCGGCAGTTTAAAGTCTGGGACCTCCTTCTGTACTAATATTTATCATATACTTTCCTGTATCCAAATACTCTTCAATAAAACCTTCAAACCTTCAAGGTAGTGACGATGGCGCGAAAAATTCTCCAGGAAGGCGCAGGGGAACGCAGTAGACGATTTCAGCCAAAGAGCAACCTAGGCCAATCTTTAGTGCTGATCGGATGCCCAGAAGGACGAAAGGAAAATGGACGAGCCAACGTTCCCTTGGCTGATAAGTGGTGAGGGCAGCCTTCAATTGTCGATGAAGTCGTTCCACCATGCCATTCGCGGAAGGATGGTAAGCGGTCATATGGATGTGTCGAACGCCCAGGATCCTGGCACGCGCGGTGAATAGAGCGGATTGAAACTAGCGGCCTCGGTCGGTGGTGATAACAGAAAGGCATCCGAAACGCGGCACCCAGCCACCCATGAAAGACGCAGCAACTGTATCTGCCATAATGTCTGCAGTGGGAAACGCCTCTGACCATCGAGTGAAGCGATCAACATATGTGAGCAGGTAACAGGCCCCACGTGATGACGGGAGAAGGCCGGCAATGTCGAGGTGGACGTGGGAAAACTTCGCGTCTAGAAGCCGAAATGGGGAATTAGACGTGACGGCATGGCGGTGAACTTTAACACGCTGGCATTGAAGGCAGGTCCGCACCCAACGACGTACGTCTGCATTGATGCTAGGCCAAAGGAAGCTTCTGGGTCGCACGAATACTAGGGTGGCTCATGTTGTGCAGTTGATCAAAAATTGCGCGACGAAAAGCCAAAGGCACGAAGGGTCGAGGAACACCAGTGGATGTCTCGCATATTATCAATGAGGAAGAAAGCTGGAAGCGGGTACTCAGTGAAGGACAGAGACATGGATGGAGGAACGAAAGCGATGCAGCTTAGGGTCCTTGTACTGGGCGACTGCTAGCTCCTCCACGTTTACTGGAGCCAAGGGTCTGCACTCTCCCGCCAAGCCATCGACGCGGGAGAGTGCATCAGCGGCTGCATTTTCCGGCCCATGCACGTGACGGAGATCTACTGTGAACTCGGAGATAAAAGACCGTGCAGTGTAGTTGCTGTGATTCCGATGTAAGGCAAACGTGTGGGGCTTATGGTCTATGACGACGTGAAAGTGCCGGCTCTCCAGAAAGTGGTGGAAACGCTTGATGGCGAGGTACACGGCAAGGAGTTCCCGACCGAATGTGCTGTATTTAGTGTCAGATGGCTTCAATTTTTGCACAAAGAAAAGCCGAGAGGCTGCCAACCAGATAGGTATTGCTCGAGAACTGCGCCGACTGCTATACTCGATGCATCGGTGATGAGACGAATTGGGGCATCAGGAACAAGATCTATGAGCATGGTGGCGTTTGCCAGCGCCATCTTGGCATTAGCGAAGACAGATAGTGCGCCCTCAGTCCACTCAAGTGGCGCATCCGGATCTTTTTTGATAGCCAGAAGGTCGGCCAGAGGCTTCAGGAAATTGGCACACTTCGGAAGAAAGCGGCGATGAAAGTTCAGTAGGCCTAGAAATTCTCTGAGTTTCTTTACTGAAGTCGGGAGTGGAAAGTCTTGAATTGCCTTCACTTTGCTGGCGAGAGGCCGGATACCTTGTGGGGTGACAAGATGGCCTAAGAACTCGATGGTAGCGACGCCGAAGAGGCACTTGTTCGGATTAATGACGATACCATAATCATCAAGTTGGTGGAAAAGGGCGCGCATGTGAGCTTTATGCTCGGGGCCGGATGAGCTTGTGACGAGGAGATCACCAAGGCAGGCGAACACGAAGTCAAGACCTCGCGTGACCTCTTTGATAGTGCGCTGAGAAGTCTGTGCAGCGTTGTCAAATCCAAAAAGCATCCTCACATACTCGAAGAGGCCGATATGAGTGGTAATGGCCTTCTTCGGAACGTCAGCGGATTTCACAGGAATTTGACGGATAAACTTTCACTAAGTCAATTTTAGAGAAGATCGTGCACCCAGGCAAATTAAATGGGAAGTCTTGTATGTTAGAAAGTAGATAGCGGTTTGGTAAGGTGTGGGCGTTCAGAGCGCGGTAATCCCACATGGTCTTCAGTCGCCAGGATCTTTCTTTGACGCCATGTGGAGTGGTGATGCCCAGTTGCTTGAGGAAGGTCGCACAATGCCGAGTTCAAGCCTGTGCTCAACCACGCGGCAAGCGATGGCGAGACGTTCTCCAGACAGTCGGCGGGGCCGAGCAAAGACGGGGGTCCAGTGGTCACGATTTGGTGAGTAATCGAGTGCTTCACCGGTGACTCTCTGGTATGGGGCTTCGTAATATTCGAAAAATTAGCGAGGATTTTTGTGTACAGCGAAGCGGGTGCGAGAGCTAGAAGCCCAGTCAGCGAGGCGGTGCAAAGTGCGCCATCGATGGAGAGGCGCGTGCTGAAATCGATGAGGCGATGAGCATGCATGTCTACCGCAAAGTTGAAGAAACTAAAAAAATCAGCGCCGAGAACAGCTTGCGAGACATCAGCGAGGATGAAAATCCAGCGACACGTACGGCGCAATCCAAGGTTAAGTGTAAGAGACCATTGGCCGCATGTGTGAATGGCGGAGTTTATCGCTTGGAGCGGGCAGGTCTGTTCATTGCAACCGCGATCTGCAAAGGGGCCGGTATGGCGCTAATCTGGGCTCCTGTGTCGACGAGCAAGCAAGCGCCACTGACCTTGTCAGAAACCTAGAATAGGTGGCATGTCCTTCGACCAGTACCACTTACCGCCGTCAGTGGCCGGTCGCAGTATTTCCCGACCAGGAGCACGGACGGCTGCACTTGCGAGCAGAGGTGCAGAACACGCGGTGGTACCAGCACACAGCCAAAGACGAGCTGTCGCGTCGCCCGTCGGATGGTTGAAGCTATATGAAGAGCACGGGGGCGCCGGGGAGCGACTGCGGGACCGGAACCTTGATGAAGATCGGTGTGAGAAGGGCGCGAGGTCATCGAGACGTTTGACAAGGGCGTTCAGACGGCCCTCTATGTTCGCGAGCGTAGGGGCTGAGGCTAAGTAGCCGGAGGTGGTGTCGTAACTGCGCTAAGGCTAGGGGCCTGGAAGTAGTCCACAACAACGGGGACCATGTTCTGCGGGAGGCGCTGAAGCAACTACTCACGCAGCAGTTTGTCCTGTTGAAAAAAGGAGAATCCGCCAAGAAGCTGGCGCATGCGTTGAAGGAGCTGTGAAGGGTGACTGTCACCGAGCTCCGTAGCTGTGAGGAGCTGCTGGAGTTTGCTGTGCTCGGACTGTGACTTGCGGGAAATGATAGCCGCCGTTAACGTGTCGAAGGGATGGGTCGGGTCCGGCGATCTGTCCCGGCGAACGATGGGTGGGTCCGCCACAGGATCCGCTAAGCCCTCAGCGACGTCCGTAGGCAAGGAGGACACCAGATGTACGAACTGAGTCTTTTGACTGGTGATATGCCGGAGACGTAAGTGCGCCTCGACCTGCAGGAACCGTGCCGGAGCTGTTGGGCCAAAATGGTGGCAGGTTGATGTGATAGAACGTCGCCACCGCAGCACCGCCAGGTCGGGCGACCTCCTGCGCCAGCAGGAAGGGCGGAAGAGCCGGCAGGATCCATGCCGGAGGGTTGGAGCTGCGTGCCCTTTACCGGGTCGCCAGATCTGTCGGAGCTAATGCGAGGAAGACCCAGCTCCCACAGCGTTGGGTTTTGAACTGCCCTTATCATTTTATTTTTATATAGCGCTGCACACGCTGCGCGGCCGGGAGCTAACTTCCTCTTCCTTGACGGCCGTTGCACGCGGAGCGAGTTGTAGTTCCGGCCCGGACTCGAGGCAAATGGCGCTACACGCTGTAAGCACGAGCTCGCGGAATACAATCCTAACCGCGGCGGCCGCATTTCGATGGGGGTGAAACGCAAAAACGCCCGTGGTGACGTGCATTGGGTGCACTTAAAAGAACCCCAGATGGTCAAATTAATCTGGAGTTCCTCACTACGGCGTGCCTCACAATCAGATCGTGGTTCTGGCACGCAAAACCCCAAAATTCAATAACTAACCTAATATAGTGCTCCCGCGAGGAACAGCTGATATGGCCAGCAGCTCCCTTATCTGTAGTAGACATACATCTTTACTGCCCTCATCCTGTTACTTCAGCTGTCAGCTGGTGGATTGCTACAGCTGTAGACGACTTGACCCGTCTGCTCAGGAACTGGGGCCTAATTCATAAAGCTGTTAGCCCGTAAGTGCTCTTGGCATTTGGCTGGTAGCATACGCTAATAATATGCCCAGCTTAAGGATTGGTTGCAACTTGCTCTTACGAACAATTCTATCATAAGAGCGTTTTGTATAAATACGAACATTGCTTCAGAAGTGGTTTCTTTCTTAAGCCATCTTATACGCAAAACAACCCTTCGCGTCTTTGTGAGCGACGGCGGCAAGACGTTTCTCTCACACACGCATGATGAAGTTATTCGAGCACCCAACATTGTGCACAAGACGACCTCCAGCTACAACCCCGTGACCAATGGCCTTACACGACCGTTTCATCGCACACTCTGTGATATGCTTCCTATGCATCCATCCAGCCTGGCCACTGTAAATCAGACACAGTTCTTAATTGCTTTTGTCTCTTTTGCATACAATACCACTGTTCAACGAACACCTGGCCACTCTTCGTTTTTCCTAATGTATAGTGGCTGCCACCCAATCTCTGCCCTCGATGTGCATTTCCTCTCTGGTGCCGTCAGCACTACATATCCGTTTTCGACAATTTAACGTCCCTTCTTGCCTGATGTCGGCACCGTGCTCGCATAAATACCGAGGCTATAGCCAAGAATACTGCAAGAGTCATTACGATGCTGCTCGACGCGTCGTTTCCTTCTACCCTGGCAGTGACGTGCTGCTTTGGACATTCGGTTTACTTAAAAAGTTTCACATTCGGCTCACTGGCCCCAACAAATTCTTAAACTTCCACTGTGAGCTACCGTCTACACCTTTAGATCCACCCTCTGACCGCCTCAGCCGCGGGAGAGAGGTCGTGCACGTTCCCCTTCTCAGGCTTACTTGGCGTTCTGCTATGGCTTAACTTGCGACCAGGCTGGCGGCTTCAATCCACGGGTACCATTAACGTGAGCACATATATGCACAACACGAGCACAGCGCTCGCGTTGTGCATTACCTATTTTGTCCATTGTGTTTGCGCTGAATTTATGTAACCATATCTTTGGACCCCATCTTCCTCATCTGTGTGTAACCATCATAATCACTTCGCGCCGTCGTCTTCAGCACTCAGCTCGTCTTGGCGTCGACTCAACCTTTGCTTCACGATATTCTTAGAGTTTAAAGAGTTTCACTGGCTTTTAAGTCTTGGAAAAAGAACAGCGGTGCTATTGCTCGAGTTAATACTGTATTCGTAACTGACCCCTTTGACAAAGCCGTCAGCGTACATTGCACTGGCTTCCTTTTCTGCTTGTTCACACATAACACCAGCTGAATAATTCTATACAGCAGCTCAATAAGAAGAAAGAAAGAAACTACATAGAACTACTCCGCTGGCCCTCAGGCATGTTGGTTACGAAGAAAGAAGAAATTACTCCCAGACTGCGTCCTAATCTCTCCTCGTTTGTCGCTTTGTAAAATTACATCTAGTCAACCTCTGTGTATTTGCGTAATCCACGCTCGTCCACGAAGAACTATGGCAGAAGCCTCGATGTTCTTCCCTCTCTTCTTTCCGTATTGTTTCTATGGGCAAAAAGGAAGCCTCTGCCGGCAAGTGCTGATATAGTATATGCTGAAGCACGGTCAGACATAATAGCTATATGGTATTTTCGTCGTCTCAGACACTTTTACTTCGTATAGAGCGGAGATCACGGAAATTAAACGAGCAGCGTAGCTCGCACGCAAAGAACCTTTGATGTGCAGGACAACTTCCGCGAAACTTTGAAGCGACTAAAAAGAAACTAGACGTGGCCCTTTTCCCCTACGAATAAAAGCATTTCTATCTCTGTTCAGGTTTTGTGGCATGCACTTTACGACGACTACTTATAGACCGTAGTGTATAGTGGGAAGTTTCCTTCTTTTTATTCTTCTTCCTCTTCTTCTTCTGCTTTTGTCTAATGGTTGTTGCCACACCAAGTATAACGTCGCATCAACTAGCCCAACGGCTAGTTGGTGCGACATTTGAAGGTAGAAGAGCGCTCAATTGCCGATGAAAAGAACACAGATGCACACAGGAAAGGCGCTTTCGTCTTTCCTGTCTGCATGTGTTCTTTTCATCGGCAATTGAGCTCTTCTACCTTCAAATGGAAAGCTGCCCTAAATCAGGTTATTTCGACAGACGATATTACTCCACTTAGTTACATGTATAATAATAATAATAATCATAATAATAATAATAATAATAATAATAATAATAATAATAATAATAATAATAATAATAATAATAATAATAATAATAATAGAAGGACAGAATTGTCGGCGAATGAAGCCAATCAGCCCGCTTCTTTCCCAAGTACAGATACCTCGGACACAGAGGAAAAGCTCCGTGTTGGGCTATGTCTTCGATCAACATCTTTGTTTTTAGCGCCATAGATGAGACGTTGCACGGACACAAGGAAGATGTTGGACAAGCACTTGTCTTGTCCGCATGTCATTGCATTTTCACTTTCCGCGCTATTACAAATGAATGAGAATTGAGATTGCGGCAGTTCCATTTTTGGCAACTATTCCCGCTTGACTTTTCCCTGGCCTCGTATCCAGTTTAGGATGTGTGCGGCGGTGTGGCCCGGCGCGTATATCCATGGTTTATTTTTCGCATTCACCGTGGTGCCTCTTGTCGTATCTCACTGATATTTCCGTGGCGTATGTTGTCTCCAATCTTTCAGTCCCCGCTCCCACTTTGTATTACAGAATGCTCAGCCGCTGGTGCATATGTATGCATTTATGCAGCCGCCTCGTAACGTTCCATGACCCCCGCGCATGAAGTTCTCGCTTTCGCCATTCCTCGGCTGGCGAGCCACAGCTGCAGCGGTGCGATGATGCACCACCCGACAGCACGGCGCGTCGATGCCTGGCTGCTTTTGTATTATCAGGCCGATCGGATGCCAAGATGGCCCGCGCGTTGCCCCTTTGCCTAAATGCTACGCCGGGGCCGCGCCGTGCGCGTCGGTATGCGAACCACGCGCCAGCGCGCCTGACTAAGCACCTTTCGTACCGTCCGTTACGCACCGCTGTCGTCGCGGTATATAGCGGGGGGCGATGCTCGGCCGAGCCGAACGCCCACTGCAGCCGCTCTCTGGGTCGCCCGTTGCGTGGACCGAGGTCAATCTGACCGGCGCCGGCCACCGCTCACTTCCGGGTCCGACGGGGCCGGACTCTGGCAGCGCCGCTAGCACTCCCTTCCCCCTATAAACTCACGACCAGCGAGCGAGATCCGCTTGGAAGCACGAGGAACGGGGAGGTCGCACCTTCCGCGCGCGCGCTCACGCACGCATGCATTCTCTCCTTCGCTATCGTGAAACGGAAACGCGGCCCGCGAAAGTCAGGCGCTAATGGCGGTGGTTATATGTTGAGAGTGAACGCAGTGAGCAGCCAAGAATTAAAGCGAAAGGGCTCGCGAGCGCGCTACAGATTGGGTCAGGCGTAATCATAGTGTTCGTGGAAGAACAAAAGATATGCTTTTGCAATGTATATATAAACTGCAGAAGGTATCTAAAGAAACGACCTAGTTCTTCTGTCGTGTTGTGTCAAACTATACTTGCACTCAAGTATGATATTTCATTGATATTTTAATTTATATATTAATTTATACAACAAGGTAGCAGTGGCGTAGCCAGAAATTTCGTTCGGGGGTGGGGGGGTGGGGGGGGGGGGGGGGGCTCATGTTGCAGCTTGGCATCCTCTTAAAGGAAGCTTTAGCTCGGGTGCTCCTATCCAAATACATGTAGAAAGTGAATTCGTTTTTTAACCACTGCACCAAATTTGACGAGGTTTGTTGCATTTAAAAGAAAAACTTCGATTCTACTGACTTCTGGTTTCGAATTTTTCATTTAGGTTGTCAATTCTTTATTAAAAATTGGCAACAATCGCACATTTTCAGAAAGCGAAACTATCACGTTTAAAACTATGTACTCAACAATGAAAAATAAATCACATTTCTGTGAATCGCATCTAATAGTACATCTACAGCGGAGAAAATTGATATGTTACAAATGAATCTCAAAAAATTTAGTATTATTGAAATACGGCTTTTGCAGAACCGTTGTACACCGCGAAACCAATTCACGTAAGACACAAATTGACATACCAAATTGACATACCAAATTTGTCCGCTTTGACTCTTATAATAGATGCCGTTTGAAGAACCACGTTATCTGTTCTTGATGCATATCTATTAGTTTGTAAACGTCATGCTTCTTTTTTTTTTTCGCACTTACTCAAGTCAAGGACCCGGGGAAGACCACCAGCCTACCTCGCTCCAGATCCCAACGTCAGACTCAATGGAATCGATATCCCTCAAGTTGGCTCACTCCGCGTCCTTGGCCTCGCAATACATAAAGACGGTTCTGGCGCAGCTACACTTCCGAAGCTTCAGAGGGCCGTAACACAAGTAACCCATCTCATTCGGCGTATAACCACCCAAAGAAGAGGACTTAAAGAGCAAGAAACCGTCCAATTAATCCAAGCACTCCTTATAAGCCGGATCACATATGGCACCCCGTATCTACTCCTCAAGAAAGCTGAAATTGAAAAACTCAACATCATCATCAGAAAAGCAATCAAGGGCGCACTAGGACTACCCAGTACGACCTCAACCACGACACTCCTAAAGCTTGGCCTCCATAACACCTGGGAAGAAATGAGTGAAGCGCACAGAGCCAGCCAGCTGGAACGCCTTAAGCTGACTCAAACAGGCAGAACAGTACTTCGCAAACTCGCATACAGCGAAAACTTCATAGCAGACTCAGACGCGAAAGCCCGATTGCCGCCACTTCTTCGCGACTCTATCTCAGTCGGTCCAATACCTCGCAACATGCATGCAACATACCACAAAGACAGAAGACAAGCAAGAGTCAGAGCGCTGAGCAAGAAATACTCAAAGGACCCCAACACGAGATATACAGATGCGGCAAAATACCCAGGTAGAAGAGCATACGCAATTACCGTGACCAACAACCAAGGGAAGGAGCTAATCGCTGCCACCATACCGGCCAGAAATCCAGAAACGGCGGAGGAAGTGGCCATCGTCCTCGGCATCGCCACATGCAAAGACACAGCAATCATCTTGAGCGACTCGCAAACGGCATGTAGAAAGCTACGAAAAGGCCGAATTTCTGCCGCAGCAGTGAAGATTCTGAAAGAAATAACAAGACGCCAAGAACTACCCGAAACCTACGTCGCATGGACCCCAGGCCACCAACACCTGGCAGGAAACGAAGCAGCACATGCTGTCGCCCGAGAGCATACCAGCCGGTATTTCCTGCCGCACAGTCTCCGGAAAGCGACGAGGGTGGAGGACGTTCCCATCAACTACGCCGCAGTATTGCAACATTACCGACTGGAAAGAAGACAGTATCCTCTACCACATCCAAAATTAAGCAAGGAAGAAGCCATCGCCCTCCGCAGACTACAAACAAATACTTATGTCCATGGAATTATCATGCACCGAATGCACCCCTCCGAATTCTCATACCTATGCCGATATTGTGAGGTACCAGACACCCTCCAACAAATGGTGTTGGTGTGCCCACACCGCGAGAACAACAGTCAAGATGATGCCCCAGAACCGCTACAAGTGATCGAAGAAACGGGGGAGGCAATGTTAAAGGCACAGAGCCTGGAAGATCAGCGAAGTCTGGTGGACCGGGCCCGGGCTGCGGCATTAGCCAACGGCTTTCTGGACTAAGAGAGCCGCCCACCTAGGGCGAAGAAAGAACTCTTTTTCGCTGTTTCACACAATAAACGTTCATTCCTCCTCCTTCCGAATTTTTCAAAATATTTTAAACAAAATTCAGGCCCTAAATCGAAAGTTCGCTTCCAACAGATTCTAGAATTTAACTTTATCTCTCAAATGCAACAAATTTCATTAAAAGCGATCCAGTGGTTATCTCAGAAACACGTTTCCGCGTTTTACATGTATTTCAATAGGCCGCGTCGGAGTTGGGCCCGAGCTAAAGCTTCCTCTTAAACAATTTGTCGAGGGATCAAATACATGAATAATAACTGTATTGCCATTGCCAAAGATGCTGTAAACGAATTCTTGAACGTTACGCACTGCCAAAACAAGCAATATATGCATTTTTTCATAAAAATATATACTCGTATGTGCCAAAAATTGTGCCCAAAATAACTGATATCAATGCTTCCATGTTTTTGTCTATTTAATAAGTAAACAAAATATCACACGATCTTTAGAACTATATCAGTTCAAAACCAACAAAGCAGTTCATGCCGCTGATGTGAAAAATGCAAAGGCCATGAAATGAACAAGTTGAGGACAAATGACAAATATGTTAATGAAACCTATATATACTGTGGCGAGGAAAGCATATGTCGCCTTGAAGAAGACAAGTCCACTTGTCGAAACGTTGGCTCCTGCATTCACCTTGTTCACGTTTTGCTCATCGCCTTGAATTGCCATCTCCCGGATTCCCCGTCTTTTCTCTTAATGAAACTTTGTCATTCAAGAACCTTGTTTACATTTTTGTACATATGCAACGGCCAGGGAAAAATCTCTATGACGCTGTCATTTATTCCAATGTATTACGCAGGAGCAGCTGTCACCGGTCGTGTATCGTGTGTAATTGCACCGAAATTATTTTCCCAACAGGGAGCACGTATATAAAGCCGTTCTGCAACATATGCGAGGGCGAGTCAAATGAAAGTGAGCCAATGCGAATATATGACAAACGGGGTACCTTATTTAAAAGTAGTCTCCATGAGCATTTAGACATTTGTCCCATTCACTAACGAGTCGGGTGATTCCCGTCTCATTAAACTCCTTGAGTTGCTGCTTCAAAAAATCTGCAACTGACTCTTTCACATCATCGTCCGACACGAATCTGTTTCCCTTGAGCTGTTTTTCCTTAGTCCCAAAATGTGGAAGTGGCAAGGCGACAGGTCTCAGCTGTATAGCGGGTGTTGCAGCGTTTCCCATTTGAACTTCGCCAGTTTTACATTAACCACATCAGCGACGTGGAGACGGGCATTGTCGTGAAACAATTAAAAATTAATTATGGGATCTTACGTGCCAAAACCACTTTCTGATTATGAGGCACGCCGTAGTGGAGGACTCCGGAAATTTCGACCACCTGGGGTTCTTTAACGTGCACCTAAATCTAAGTACACGGGTGTTTTGGCCTTTCGCCCACATCGAAATGCGGCCGCCGTGGCCAGGATTCGATTCCGCGACCTCGTGCTTAACAGCCCAACACCATAGCCAGGTCATGGAACAAGACGACCCCATTCGTCACTTTTCCACGTCGTTTGTTCTTGATTGCGACACGCAGACGATCCAGCGTTTCACAATATCGGAAACAATTGATAGTCTCTCCGGCTTCAGCAAATTCTATCAGTAATGGCCCCTGACGATCGAAAAAAAGAAAGTCAACAACACCTTTCCCGCGGAAATGACGGTGTTTTGCTTTCTTTGGGGGTGGTGAATTCGAATATTTCCACTGTAAGCTTTGCCGTCGTGTTTCAGGCTCGTAGAAGTGGCACCATGGTTCATACCCGATCGAAATTGCAGACAAGAAGTTGTCACCCTCGTTGTGATACCGGATCAAATGAGTCAAGGCAGCGCAGAACCTTCTTCTGGCTGTGGTTCAAAATCTTGGGCATCCATTGCGCAAACAACAGCTGATAACCGAGATGCTCATGAATTATGGTGTGAACAGAAGCGTGGCTGGTGTTCGCACGCTCTGCCAGTTCGTCGATGCTTATCCTCTGTTCTTGTCTAATCAGCTCATCAACCTTCGCAATTGTGTTGGGGTGATTGCACGGTGACTTTGGCCCGGTCTTGGATCGTCTTTGCAACTTTCACGTTCTTCTTCAAACCGTTTGCTCCAACGCTTCACAGTGGCCAATGAAATGAAATGTTCAACGTACACGGCAGCCCTACGGCAACAAATTTCTTTTAAGGAAACACCTTCAGCTGTCAAAAACCTCACAACATCACGCTGCTCAACTTCTGCAGCGTCCATTACGTCACGCAACCATGTTCTACCCAATGTATGAGAGCATTAAAGAACATTTATCACCCGCCGTGGTTGCTCAGTGGCTATGGTGTTGGGCTGCTGAGCACGAAGTCACGGGATCGAATCCCGGCCACGGCGGCCGCATTTCGATGGGGGCGAAATGCGAAAAACACCCGTGTACTTAGATTTAGGTGCACGTTAAAGAACCCCAGGTGGTCGAAATTTCCGGAGCCCTCCACTACGGCGTGCCTCATAATCAGAAAGTGGTTTCGGCACGTAAAACCCCATAATTTAATTTAATTTTTAAAGAACATTTATCCTCACACCTGCATGTCACTTTTGTAAATGGGAGATGCTTGTGTGCTACGCGCATGCCTCGCAGATAATGGACCGAACGATTATTGCGCGGGGTGGGTTGGCTCACTTTCATTTGACTCGCCCTAGTATGTACATTAGAAATACAAAGATACAATGGAATATACAAATGCGAAGATACAGCTTCATAAAGGGCAAAAAAGTGTCACTGGAAACAAAGCTCACTGCACGTATACACAAAACCTCGCGACAAGATATTTAAATATACGTATATGTCTCCAATAAATCTACGTATCTAAGCAAAAAGCCACTGTTGTAATGTGTCAAACAAGGCAAATAAACATGTTGCACAATCACAGATTCACAGACCACAGAATCCTAAGGCCCGCTCACCCTCATTCCACTTCCCCCGGTGTATAGCGCGCGACGGAAGGCGGCGCGCTTGCACCCCGTTTTTCTCCTTTGCGCACCCAAGACTGAGCCGCCATCGTCGGCTCACCCATTCCCCCTACGCTTTCCCTCGCACATACACCATGCGGCGAGATGTCACGATGTTATCACCCTTGGATTTTATCCGAAACATGAGGGCGAGGGCGACGGCAGGAATGCGCCTGAGTGTCCATATAATTGCTATCGCAATAATATAATAAGAGTATCCGGCAAAACAAAAATGAACAAACGCATGTTATGTTGGCCACAATCGAATGCCTACTTTGTGCACCTAATGTGGCTACATTAGGAATATCGAAGAAAACGTGAGACGCTTGATCCACCGAGAGCCCATACGCATACTTCTCGGTATCCTGCACCGGCGGGACAAGACTTTCCGGAGAGGTTGCGCTCAAGCGAACGCGGTGCAATCCGTCGAGTCCCCACAGTGATGGCGGCGAGCGACCATTGTTTCTTTTTCTAGTCTGCTAGCCAGAAAGCGTCCAAAACTCTGGAAGGCGAAAATCTACTCGGCCAGAGAAAACCGAATGCGCACCGAAGTGCTCCGCGCGGTGGTCGGGGCAACACCAGAAAAACGCATGCGCTCTGGCTGGCTCTGACAGCCCGCGGGTAGGGTAGCGAGAACAAAAAAAAATTGAAGAGGCTCAATGTGTCCTCGCGAATAAAAGTCAAAGCAGAAAAAATAAATAAAAACGTAGTTACCTTGGCTGGCTTTAGTGCCTTGACATGGATGCTTTGGTGTAGGTGAAAAAAAAAATTTATTATGTGACATAACGGCACAAATGAACCCCCACAACGTTTCGCCTCATCGGACCTCGCTGCGTGCTTTGTCAACTTGAATGATAGTGGGCTGATTTGGCTTGTCTCGTTGCATGTTCCAATGTAAGATTTTAGAGAAGTCAATGAACCTTTGGTTTCAAATGTTTATGACAACATTAAACCCACAAGGTTCCGCGATTGAAAATCTAAAGCCCCACTTTGGAAATGTCAATGCACCTTTCACATCAAAAGTTTATGAGAACTTTATACCCATGAAGTTTCAGAATTGACATCCACGCGCTCGGTAGATTCTGCGGCCCCCGCGATATGCCGCGACGAGCCCGCTCGCCATCAAAACGCCCTTGAAACTTTGTGTTCGGATGGGAATCCTTGCGTTATGTGACTCCAGCTGCATGGGCGTTGCCGCGAAATCCAGCCCGAGTTCGCAATGTTCGCAGTGAAATGTCTTTTCGAGCGTGAAAAAGACATTCTAGACAAAATCCAGAATGATTTCCGGCGCCGGGGGTTGCTTTGGTCGGCGGTGCATGGACAGCACGAAAAATTTTTTGGGGGGGAGGGGCTGAAGCCCCCCATAAGCCCCCTCCCCCCCCCTGGCTACGCCCCTGCAAGGTAGTGATAAAGACTTTTCGGCCAGACGCCTTAGAACATTTGCGGATTATGCGCCGGAAGGACACAACCAATTATCAAGCAATACTGAAAGACAAGGTAAATCGATCACAAGAGAATGGTTTTCGAGATTTTCAAATGAAGCTTCCCAGGCGAACCAGCCCGGACTTGGCTGTCCGCGGCGGCGGCTGCTGCTGCCTTGCCGAATAGGTTATACACAGGACGGCACATCGTATAGGGAATCTGCTCATTTGTAGCTCCATCTGTATATATACTACTCATACAAATGTGCCGGTGGCCGGTTCTGATCTCTACGGAATGACGGAGTAAAACAACAAACCGTCCCTAAGTATCGCCACTGCAATAAATATACGCCTTCACGCGCATAATTTCGTTACCAAAGAGATTTCTATGCCTGCTTCCTACAGGCTTTGGCGCGTTTGCTCGGCCGGCTTCTTGCCGAGTAAGGTGGACTGGTCCCGGAGACGGCGTGGTGAACAGTAGGGCGATCCCGGAGACAGTGTTAATCCGGCGGTCACGTGGGTCACGTGGTTTGCGTGGTGGGGGTTTCCACGACCCGCTCAATTGCCGGGCACGCACGTAATCGCTATGCTGCAAGAGCGTTGCAGTAGAGAAACAGTTTTATAGGATTTAATTAACCACTGTGCGTTGGATGTTCTTAATCAGCAGTAGCTAAACACAGTGAGCCGTGTCGACAGTATGCATTTTTATCACGGTAACCGCTATATAAAGACGAGCATATGCACGTTCTTGCGCGATAATCGCTTAATATACGAGTTACAGACCAGTGGTTCTGATGCTCTTATTACACTTCTTGCCGCGTCTAACGGTTCCATCGACTGGCGTAGAGGCGGCACAATTTGTCGGCAACTGCAAATGTGACATTTGTAATACAGGTTGCCATGTGTACGTAGGGATTTTCGATGTTTGGGTCATTCAGGTATGCTAAATCCATTTTATTGGCATTCAGACTGCATGTTCGATGATGCACTCTTGACATTAAAGCTCACCAATGCATAAACAGAAACAAATCTTTAGAAATTACAGCACTTGGGATAAAACACCTCGAGTACGAAATTCCCGACGAAACAAAGGGCTACCTGCGCAAGCACTGAAATCGGATGCATACAACTTGCTACGCAGTCTTACACACCGAAAAAAAAGAGGCATAACAGTATATACTCAATAGGCCGAATCCTCGCCAACCAGCGGAACAGAGAGGCAATGGGCTGGCTTTCCAGCGATGGAAGCGACCTGGATGCGCACGCAGCACGCTGAGCAACCGCGCTCGCTTTTGTCATTTCTCTCGAACCCGAATAACGGTGGAAACCGAACGCGCGTGACCACACGAGCTAGCAAGCTGAGTGAATTTTCGGTGGATTCAACCGACACACGGATGCGAAGAGCGCATATCCATGTGCATCTTGTGTTTGTCCTCGTTCATGCTACAGATTTATTTATTTATTTATTTATTCTTCGATATTTAAAGGTCTCAGGTGCCCTTTGTGTTAAGCGATCGGAGGTGTCACGGCGAGTGTGCATGGGGGCCCTCCCGTTTTGCTTTCACCGTTTGCTAGGCGGTGAACTGCGGTGTTGTCACTGTGGGAAGCGCAGGAAGCACATAAGGACGACGGAACACGAGAGGGAGAGACTCGTGACAACATCATGACTGGCAACTTTGTTATCCATCAAACCTTGTTCGAGAGACGGATGACGCACCATAAGGACGACTTCAGCGCCTTCTAGCTACCTAAATTTCGGTGCGTTGCTCGCCTTTGCCGACTTCAATAGGCCGGATACATACCAACTTGTCTGACCAATAATCCTGTTGTTCGTCCAAAAAAGGACGGTAGAGCAGAGTTTGATTTATCCTTGAAAACATCCTCTCATTACGAAAGTTTCCTTAGTAGAAAGCGCCGTTTCTTACGACGTCCGAACCTCACCCGAGGTCAGAATTTATTTCGTCACGTACTTAGCTCGAACAAAGCTGTTTGTCAATTCAACGAAATTGCATTTCTGTGTAGGGGATTAGCGACTGTGACGAACTGTCGATTTCAGCCGTTTACGTTACTAAACGCAGATGCACATATGGAATGCTTCCTCTGGTTCGCTTCATTTTCTGTCTTGTTCATGTTAACTTTTTTTTCCTCGTTCTTCTTCTTGCCGACTATACTATCTTTATGTGTTTGTGCTATACGTGTGCGTCTTATATATGAGCAACAAGATAGATTATGTTTCTTAACTTTATCTTGGTATAGCCGGCTTTAATGTAGCCTACATTGCAGTCTGTCTTTAGTTATAAATATAACAAGTATTGATACTGAGAATGCTAATTGACGCGTTTCGTCATTTGCAAACACTAAAAAGAGCGCTCACGTCATTTACTCTTCTTTTTTTTTTTTTTTTTTATGTTACTTCCTAACTTATCACAAGGAGAACTGCACGCAGCTACGCGACCATCCAGACACTCTATTGCGCTCATGGATGGAAAAGCGTGTTCCTCGTAGGAAACAATAAAAACGGCCATGTTTTCCGTGCCTTGTTAGCAAGCGCTAAATGCAGCCACGAGGAAACGCGAGCTCAGATATGGTATATGCGACTAAAGTTTCTCACCGCCTATTATGCACCTCTTCGTTAAGGCACAAATAGATAGGAACAACTCCGTACGACCAGCAACGAAGCTTCCTTTTGTGTTCTTGCACACCGCTAGTTTCGGTTCTCATGAATTAACGATTAAGCAATGCCTGTCTTTTTTTTTTAATTGTGTTGTTTCACCTGATTCACACGTGCGTCGTATGTATGCCGCACGGCGACGGTGCATGTGGTACTCGGCTGCCGGCAGTCACGGCATGGTGGCAGACGCCAAGAAAAGGAGTCGTGGGACCCGGAACGCCAAGGTACGCAGTGCTATAGGCACGCGCTGCGCAGGCTTCTCTTTCGAAGAAATGCAGGGAGCTGCGCCGAATGCGCGTGACGTTTTCCAATGAGGAATCTCTGGTCGCTGCTTTCCATACCCTCCCGCTGGACCAAAAAAAAAAAAAAAGGCGCTGCCATTCGCGCTATTTCGACGTCCTGTCGTCTTGCGAGCTATTTACAACACGTGGCGTCGGCCTCTTTCTAGCCGCACACGCAGTGCTGGTTCTCTGTACGTATGACGAGGCACTCCCTCTCTTCGGTATTCAGGGGGCGTAACCACCCTCTTTGCGGCGTTCTATAAACACCCACACGGAAAACAGCACCGGAAAGATTTGAAAGCAGCCAGTCGAATGCCGGGAAAAGTAAGCACGTGAGAGAAGAGTTATTTAACCGCTAACCTCTCGCGGCAACGTGGCTAAGTTATAGGCTATCGCAAATATAACAAGCCTTCGTTTTTCTAAGTGGGCTCGTTGAGCACACGCACGAACGCTGGCGTTTTTTCTCGCACGTGAATTTCGCACAGCCTCCTTGATTTCCGCCACGCATTACCGGCCTTCGCATCGACACGGGTACGAACATAATCGGACTTAAAGGAATAATGGTGATCTTTGAACCATACCGCGAGAGCCCGGAGTTGGGAGCTCAAGAAACCATATGAGAGCCTTGAGCTTGACGAATCTTGAAAAATCACGCAGCCAAACATGACAAGCGTGCGTTGCTCGAAAGGAACGTATCGTAAGCGGAGTACCCAATGTAAACAAGCGCAAGCAGTGATAGGCCAGTCACTGAAATGCAGCTGATTTTAGGAGACCCGTTTTCACTCGGTCCTTTGATACGTGATCTCGCGCACGCGCGCCCCACTTACGTGTAACCGTCCGCTCCCGGACACTAAAACATAAAACACCGGAAACAAGAATAATGCAACCGCAAGGCGACGTGTGGGCCCAAGTGTGGGAATAGAACTGCAGAAACGCTTTCGCGCACTTAAGAAAACGAAAGAACAAGTAAACGAGGCCAGTGAATGGGGCACGTACCAGCGGCGTGGTAACAACCTAAACGGAAACAGCCAACACACTGGGTGTTCGAATTGGCGCGATGAGCTTAGACAACGCGCGTCGAGCAATTTCAGGGTACAAAAGGAAGAGTGCGCTCGCGAATGGGACATTAGGTGCAAAAGGCGTCTCACGACACAGCGATTTATGTCGACGCCATTGCACGATGATTACGTGATACTCCCGTCGAGAGCTCCATAGACCGAGCTGGCCGTGAGCGAGGCCTCCTCTTACGCAAGTGCTTCGCGCGGACGACCTGAATGGGAGTCAGAGTTCAACCTGGCCATCATCTCGCTTTCGGCATGCCGCCCTCGTCTGCGTGCGCGCAGCGAGATGACCGAAGTGCTTCCTCCCCATTCCCTCTTTTTCTCCGTGCTGCCGTCGAGGCCTTTGCACGGGCTATTAGAGGACGCAGTCACCCTCTGCGACCCGGATCAGTCGCTGCTGCAGAGGTTCCAAGGAGAAAACAGAAAACTAAAGAGTAAAATGTGTGCTCCCATGCGCTTCATTTTGTTACGTGTCAGGCAAAAACGTTCTCTTGTGCGTGGACTACCTCCTGAAGCGCCGGCTGTGATTTGTCGCGTGTGCCAAATTTTATAAGGTCGTGGAAAAAGCGCGTGCATAGACTCTGCAGACCGTGCATTTCCGTGCTATTTCTCCTGTTTTTTCGTGAATACATGTGCTCCTTTAAGAAGCTGGAGATGTTTGCCTGGCTGACGGCCTGGCATGCTACTGCAGATGAAAAATATGGTAGAGACAATGACCACAAAAACAGCCCAGGCACCGTTATTCATACATACATACATACATACATACATACATACATACATACATACATACATACATACATACATACATACATACATACATACATACATACATACATACATACATACATACATACATACATACATACATACATACATACATACATACATACATACATACATACATACATACATACATACATAGCAACGAAGTATGATTCGTTATATGGAGCAAGGGACCAACGCCCATCGAAATCCACAGGGGAAGTGCAGCCCACGTACGGGGAAAGGTGTATCGCTTTGAAAAGTGTGAGGTGGTGTCGTGTGCTCGCAAAAGGCCGTAAGTCCGCCGGTGGTTCCAGAGTCCGCCGGACGAATTCGACCACAGGGGCATCTCAAATTGAGTGTTGCGACGGGACGAATGCCTGAAACGGTGTGGGGACTATATATGCGGAAAAATAGTGTAAGGTACGTAGAATAGTGCGTATATTTGTAATTACCTGTATGACCTGATGCTGGCTAATAAAAAATAGGGGCAAAGACTTTCTGATTCGCCCTCGTACATACATACTCTGCCGCTTGTTTGATTCTGAACGAGGCTGGTCGGTGTCCTGGTCTGGTCGGTGTCCGGACCTCTTCCTTTTAAGTATGCATCATCCCGACCAGACGGGATTCCGTCATACTTTCGACTTCATACATACTGGTGGCTAGGGCTTTGGCCTAACCAGGAGTGGCTTCTCACACATAACGAACATTAAGTGCAAAACAACGAATGATAAATCATGGGGGAAATAAACATAATATTTATAGTGTGAGGAATTGTAAGCATCAGTTTCTCGAGAACTCACGCTATGTTATGAGTGAGATAAAGAGAAGAAGGCAGGGATGCTAACCAGTCAAGAGACCGGTTGGCTACCCTACGCTAGGGGAACTGGTGAATAGAAAGAAGAGAGAGAGAAAAAGAAATGCGGTGAATGTGAGCACGTGCACGGACAGCACTACGCTGGTCAAAGGCGCTCGCACAAGCCAGTAGCTCTCAGAAGGCACCAAAGTGTCTTCACTGCCTTCTGAGCCGATGATAGGTAGGGGCGGTGTTCCAGTAACGTCTGTTCACTCAGTGGACGATAATATATTGTTCTCAATGCATTATACATAGATTGTCTTTGTAAAGTTGTGAGATAAGAAATGAGCTATATACGTATGACGCTGCCTTCATCGTCGCGCAGCCGAAGATATGGGTGACAACAGCTCGAAATCAGGTTCGTTGGCATACGGTCACGTCTTGAAAACAGCACCAATACAAGATCATCATATCGTGTGGGTGAAGCAGCGCACCGACCAGGGCAAAGCGAAGATACACAAGAATACACGACACTCGCTTAATTTGGAGCGGGTGCCGTGTATTCTTGTGTCTCTCCCCTTTGTCCCGGTCAGTGAACTGCTTCGCCCACACGGCATGATGACTCGGCCAACTTTCCACATTACTTGCCGATACGAGACTTGAGGACAGGAGTGAGCGGTCATACGATGCCGTTCGTGTCTATGGCTTCCTTACCTGCGCCGTTTTCCATACAAGAGGGCATAAATTATAACCGAGAGCAAACGGCAATCGTACATGACGTTCACGATCATCTGTCGCCGACAGAATGCGCGTAATTGTGGGGCGTCCAACGTTGTCCTGTTCTTGAACACTGGTATACTGAACGCAATAACGCCTCGCGGCTGGCGCAAGAGCGCTGCGCCTGCTGCTATGCAGTGGCGATTTTGTTTTTCCATCAGCCGATTGCCTACGCTGCCCACCCGTGCGTCAACCCGGCTGCGTATCGAATCATGCAGTGTGTCGAATCGACGTCAGGACAATACGATTCTCATCGTATACGCGCGGCGCAGCAGCCGGTCGCGGCCGATCACTGCAGCCTGCCTTGGACGCAGCGGTGTTGGTCTCTCACGCGCCACCCCTCGATTCGTGCAGTGATGGCCAGCGCTGAACTGAGTGCGTGCGCATTCTTGCCACTCTTTCTCCAACTGACGGCCACACAATGTTTCAGTCATGGATACGGCGAGCGACACGCCGTGTCAAGCCACATCGTATAGCCGTGCTGGTATGCGCCAACTTATCCTGCGCGGTGTCGAATGACGTTCCCGGCGGCCCATCGTAGAAGAGACGTGCACGGGGAGATCTCAAAAGGGTGCAAGCTAAATAAGTCCCATCCAGTAAAAACAGCTCGCGGGAAAACATGGCACAACCCAAACCAGACTCGTACTTTCATTTTTTGTTTCTTTTTGGAGGCAAAATATTTTTTTGGAGGTGGATAGAGGCAAAATATCGGAAGCACATCGAGTCGCCGCAGTGGTGCCTGTCCTTACCAACGCGTAGGAAGGCGCAAGCGAAACTGAGTGCCGTATCATCAATATAAAGTGAAATCTCGTTGATACAATTCTGCATAATACATTTTTCGATATTGCGCTTCTTTTTTTTTTTTT
The DNA here is from genome assembly GCF_023375885.2 of Dermacentor andersoni. NCBI lineage: Eukaryota > Metazoa > Arthropoda > Arachnida > Ixodida > Ixodidae > Dermacentor > Dermacentor andersoni. Next base: position 166,395,561 of record NC_092814.1, on the reverse strand, counting down.
TTTTCACCGGCCAACGTCCCATACAAGCAGTGTATTTTCATACGGTTATTGCGATCGTATTTTCACCTCAAATTGGATAATATAACTGCAGAAGTGGACTTTAACGGTATTTCTAAACTCATTGCTTTATATTCCACTGTGATAGCTGAAATAACATTCAAACGACCCACGAACAACGTGTAAAGCCCCAAGCACACTGGAGGAAAAACGCACGCGGCGCGCCGCCGCCGGTGAAACGCTGCTGCGGCAGTGCGGCCACATCGACTGGCGGGGCTCCGCTGCTCAGTTGATGGAGGAAACGGCGGCTTCTTTTTTTAACTTCCAGAAGAACTTCTTTACGGGCATTAATTCGAAGAAAGTTCAGCGCAATCTGACGAGCTATTTCAAAGTTGCTGTATAAAAGTGCGTTGACTGTGGTTCGTGTGTCGTCGAGTGGGGCTGCTCCGCATAACGTGTCATGCGGAGCAGTATCCCTCAACGCGACACGAACCTTTGCTGTTGAGTTTCTCACCGAGTACGCCTATTTTCATAATTTTTGGAGCTTGCATTTGACAATACGATTTTCAGATGATACGGTTTATTTTCTGGTTCCCCTGAAGATTGTTTCAACCAGATTCCACTTTACCGGGTGTTTCTACGAAGACATGACGTAACGTTTAAAGATGTCCATTCTGAAATAAAAGGACGGTTCCTTCGGAGGCCTGCCGTGAGCGGTGGCGGCCATGGGGTGACGGGTGATATGTGGTAATTAATGGCTAATTAAGAACAATAAATTTTAAAAAATCGACTAATTAATTTTTCAACTTTGAATTTTACCGGTCTCATTGTAATTGACAAATTGAAGCGAGCTCTCCGTTTAAGCCGTATCAAATTTTGGATCCAAAAAATTGCGATTACCCCCGGAACTGCGAACGAATTTCGGCTGTCAGAGCACGCGAAACCGAAACGGGGGCCCCGGCTGCAGCGAGCGCAACGCCGCTTCCCTCGAGATGATGTTTTGTTTACGTCAGCCAGCAGCCACTCCGTGCTCCTCGCTGTCACTCCGCTGCTGGGTGACGTAAGCACAACGTCACCTCGAAGGGCGCGGCGCTGCGTTCACTGCAGAGTAAAAGTCGATTGGAGGTTTGGCTGCAGAAAAGTAGGGAGACCACAAAAACGGAGGCGTACAAAAACAACGTTCGCTATAATGGTTGGGAAACTTTGATGCTGGGAATTTCTTGTCTGTAATAATAATAATAATAATAATAATAATAATAATAATAATAATAATAATAATAATAATAATAATAATAATAATAGGACATATGTAAGATATTAGGCAAATTAAGAAAGATACCTTGGTTGCGCAACCTACCTCTCCGTCTCGAAGGGGACGCTCATAGCATCCATCCATCCATCCAAGCGACCTGTCTGATTCGGTATCGCCCGCTCTGATAAGCCTAAATTCGTCATGCCACAGTTCCGCCGGTAATCACATTTTTCAAGATCCAGAAGTTGATATGGCTTGCACGGCGAGCTCGCTTCGATTTCGCAGCCCGGTGAAATTAAGTCTTTAAAAGTTAACTAAGGGGGTTTTGTTAATTAGCGACTAATTACCGCGTATCACCCATCACCCTATGGTCCACACTGCTGACGGCATCTCTCCGAAGGTGCTATACTTTTATTTCAGAACGGCTATATTCAAATATCACTTAATATTTTCGTAGAAACACCCAGTATATTCGGATGCACCCATCACTTAATAAAAACAGTTTGCAGTCTTCGCTTGTTTTGCCCTAAATCGGTAGTGCCGCATTTTGAATTTTTATTTTAAAGTAGCGTTTATTTGTCTTCCTTTCTTTTAGTTCTGACGTTCCGAATGTCCGACTTTCGAATTTCTCGTTTAGCACAAACTAGCGGAGCTCAAAATTATAGTCTTATCTCAAGCCGCATTCTAGATCGATCACTTCATATCAGTGAGGATTGACACGATGACGAGACGACGACGACGACTGCGTGGTATGACAATGATGGCATGGCAACGACACAACAATGACAGCGCCGTCAGGTCAACTACCTCGGCGGCGACATGATGCCTCCAAACTTTTCGGCCAGAGGACCGGCTTGTGGACCAGCAGTGGTGTTGAGGACCAGGCAATAAAATAATTAAACACAATCGACTCGCGTTAATTTCAACTTGGTCATTTCGACTACTCGCCTAATCTGAACGCATTCATATGTCCCCGCGAGAAACCATGCATTGCTATGGACGGGAAACTCGTTTAGTTTGAGCGCGAAAGCGTGTTACTTCGGTTAATGCGACACCCCAACTGCGCTTCCTCATGCGCCACAGTGGTTACAAAAAGCCTGAAAACACAAGAAATTCAGCAGACGGCACTACTGCTTCCCTAGGCGACAGCAGTGACGGCAGCAACCTGCCCTACAGTGACGATAAGACTTACGCTGTGCGCTGGACGACGTCTTTTTTTTTTTTTTACAATTTTATAGCACCGACGACAATGCTAAGGTCTATGAGTCTATGGGCCACTGACCAACGATAGCATGCATAGTTATTGTAATACTGCATTGAAGTAGTCCGTCGACGATGACGATTTCAATCCATTCATTCTGCCACCATTTGCTAATTCGACAGTTCGGATAATTCAACCGAAACTTGCGGTCCCGCAAGGGTCGAATTAACGGGAGTTCAGTGTTCTGGTGAAAATTAATTCGTAAACATAACTAACAGTACCAGACGTAAACTAAAAGCATCATTCCAATTATTCGACGTATACTTGGTTCAAATAAGTTCCTATTTTAATTAGTTGCGTTGACCTTCTGGCATAACGTCCGGAAAAAAAAGGAAAGTAACTATATTAGAAGTTTGGTTTTACCGCGAGTCTCCGTTGGTGCATTGATTCGAAATAATAATAAAGATTCGTGGCGGTAAACAAACTTGTTGACATTTCCCGGTATAGAACGCCGTCTTCATTTATTTCTTCCTCACAGTCATTTTATCTGCACCAAGCAGGACGATGAGGTGGTGGCATCACGAATTATTTATAAAAGGCCCTTTGTTTTTGTTAGTGTGACGTTACCGCAACTCCGGTAATTCTACGAATCCGTATTCACGCTTCAGTAGTGTAGAAACGTAGGCCTGTTGGTGTCATTTATATGATAGCTCAATACACGCAGGGCAGAGCGCGCTCATGTTGTTTCGCCTTCGTCTCTGTCCTGCGTATTTGGCTGTCTTATCCTCGGCAATGTTTACGTTGTAAGAGTTGCCGGAAAACACTACTCGTGTAAGCTGCAGTATAAGCATATTTTAATAAAATTGAGACGCGACTACACGTTTGGAAAGCTACTCTACTTTTTTTTTTTGGACTTGCTGTAATAGCAGCCATGCCGCCTTAATTGCTATATAATTTGAAGCATGCTATTTATGAACAACATTCATTACCGTACTTGACGTCTTACTTCTTAGGAAGACAAGTTCTTCAAGAGATATCTTAAGATGCGGACAAGCATTTTCGGGTGGCATACTAAGCTAATTTTCTTGCGCGATTGAACCGATTAATCTGGTTAAAAGTTAACCGCATCTGAAACACTAATATATTACTCGATAGTTAATCGACCAAATCGTCACGGCCTAAAAATTAAGCCTTTCATCGCCAGGTTTTCTACTGAGATTAAAAAAGCAATCTCAAGCAGGTGGGTAGAAGTGATTTATGCGGGAACTCCCTTTTTATATACACAGCATTGTATAATTTTGATGCAGAATACATAGAGCATGATTAAAGGCCGGGCGTAGGAACCTCACAATACTGTTGCGATACAACAGGCGTTTATGAGACATGGCGCAAAGGTAGACGAAGACGGGCATCTGGGCTGGGCATGAGCTGGTTTCCATCTTGGTCTCTGACTGCGCTACTCTTGTAGATACATCGTAGTTAATCCCTTTGTTTGTGTCGCTCCGCACGCAACAATGTTTTCAGAGAACAGGAGGTAAATCGAAATGACCCATTCGACAATTACAACGTGCGAAAACACTGAAACAAGGCACAAATACGCATGAGGTCGGAGAGGGAGAGAGAATAGACTTTAATGAAAACTGGTCCGGCAGCTTTCCTTCGGAGCGAGACGGGGAAAAGGGGGATTAAGAACATTTAACATTATTGCCAAGGCTGTCAATGTTCCACTTGGAACGAGGGTGGCGGTTGGCTACAACGTACACATAGTGTAAGGTACAGTACTATGATAACGGCATCAATTGGAAGAGATACAAATTGCAACATAATAAAACAGGAGCAGCTGCATGGTTAACGGAATTATCAAACTTGATAATCACGCCAATAAAACAATGTGGAGTAGAAGTGTCATAAATAACGATCAGCAGGAAAAATTATTTGCATATTTATATCAGCATATTCGCACATCTGCAATGATCAAAAATTTACAATTAGTGAAACATGTGACGACAAAAAAATGCCGCAAACGGTATTAGGCACAATGTACTCTACAGGCTATCGCACGTAACTTGAGCCAAACATTAAAAATATGCAAATGCCACGTACCTGGACAGAACAAGGTAATGTTGTTTTCCCGCCGCTTAGAGATACTCAAATTATTTTTTTCCTTCCACCTAATTAAATAATTCGTCTTAATTAATTAATCAGCTTATAAAATATTATAATTAGATGAAAAGTGTCAACGAGAAAATTGTCGAGCAACATGAAAGACTCCCGATACAGCTTTTTGTTGCTCAAAACGTGCTACATAAAATTGCTTTTCCGAGCGTGAAAGAAGCCCGCAAATACACGCAAAATTGGCGCGCAACTGTCCGCTCGAGGCACTTGGCGTGTATAACACGAGCATAACCCACTTCTAATAGACGCGTAACCTGCGCATTAAATATGGCGCACATTTCGTGCACACACCGTTTGCTCAAAGAAGACTTAAGGCATGACATGGTAATTCCGTTTTTGCAACTGTAGAATGCTTGGATGAAAAGTTTAGCACCGGTTTTGAAGAAATAGGGGAGTACTGCCAGCACACGTGATTCTCCTGAAACGCCAAGAAAAAAATTCGATAAATGCGCTGTTTTATACAGGCTCAAGAACGAAGCAACGCGTCTAATGGTCGAGGCCTGGAATATCAATAATAGTGACAGCGCATGCGTTTGCCAGCCCTCGATTAACTTGCATAAAGGCGAAATGAAATGCCTAAACAGTTACCTCTCGCGTAGGCCCGCACGTTTACCTGATTTACAGGTGGCGCTACCATAGCTGAGCATGCGCAGATAAGTTTTGTGTCTACCCTCTTTTCCTCCACAATGCGACCTTCAGTTTATAGCCTGGTTCTCTTCCCTTGTGTCCGTGTCTGCACGCCTTACCTTCTTGTACGATGAATCCCTGCTAACTAGCTCAACTTTCTGTGGTTCTAAGCTTCATTTCTAGTACTCTGAGGTCATTTCCGTGTTCTACTTTTCTGCACAATCCTGCATATTTAGCTTCGATAATTGCTATTTGTTTGTTCAGAGCTAGGGCCATGTCGTGGTTTACCCGGAATCGTGTTTGCCCGTTACAAGTTCAGGCTATGTGCGGGTCTGTGCAACCATCGACCGGCCATGCTAGGAGGATATGTGCTATACTCTCCGTTGGCGTCAAGTTAGGTTTTACCGCGAATGCCTAAAGAGGAAGATTTAGCTCGCGGGCTCCTATCTAAATACACGGGAAAAGAGAAATGGTTTTCTCGGCAGCCACTGCACCAAATTTGATGAGGTTTGCTACATATAAAAGAAAAAGTTAATATTTAGTCACTAATGGCTGCGAGTTTTTTTTATTTAGGGCGTCGTTGTTTAAATCAAAATTATTGAAAAGTGCAAATTTTCAGAAAACGAAACTATCAAGTTTATAACTCTGTACCACTGCAATGAAAAACGATATAACAATTCTGTGAATTGCGTCTAATAGTACATCTAAAGCGGACAAACTTGATGTATTACAGATTGCTCTCAAATTTACCACTAATATGTGAGTGGGAATTTCGCAATATACTTGTAGACAATGTAACAAATTCACGTAAGATATAAACTGACATATCACATTTTCCCGCTTTGAATACTCTAATAGAAGCAGTTTACAGAACTGGGATATCTGCTCTAGGTGCAGATCTACGAATTTGTAAACTTCGCGCTTCTATTTTTTTGCAACCTTACCAATTCTTGAAAATTCTTTTTAAAAATTCAGGCCCTAAATCAAGATTTCGCTTCTAACAGTCACAGAATTTAACTTTCTCTCTCAAATGCAGCAAATTTCAATAAAATCGGCCCCGTGGTTATCTAAAAAAAAGCGTTTCTGCGTTTTACATGTATTTGAATTGGCGGCATCGGAGTTGAGCCCGAGCAAAAGCTTCCTCTTAAGGTTCGTTGCTTAGCCCCGGGAGACGATCCCCGCCAAAACCACTGTTAGGTATGGCCGGACGCCAAGGGCCATACCTCGTCCCTCTCACCTTCTTTTGGTGTGGCACCATGGGTGCTACCTCGTCCCCCTCACCTTCTCTTGGCCGGACCCCACGAGCGCCGGAGAGGTCATTCACTCTACCCCCTGGGCCGGAGCCCACGAGCGCCGGAGAGGTCATTCACCCTACCCCCTGAGCCGGAGCCCACGGGCGACCTCTTCCGCTCCTCTCATGGTCGTGGCATCGTGTGTGCTTACCTCATCCCCCTCACCTTCTCTTGGCCGGACCCCACGGCGCCGCCGGAGAGGTCCTTCACACGACCTACTCGCCGGATTCGTCGAAAAGAGGATCGACTTCTCCTTCCCGTGCTTGGTATTGCAGGAGGAGGGGCCTTCTCTCGGTGCCTGTCACGTGTCATCGTCGGAAGCAAGATCCCGCCCACACGATTGTAGAGAGCCTATTTAAGGGGCTCCGAAATGTACTTGTGATATACTTCATACTCGATAATTCATTCTCTTTTTATTTTCTTTCAATTACCTTTGAATAAACAGTGCAAGTTTCGCACTAGCAAAACGTCGTCTCGCCCTTACTCGGTCGCCATGGTCTACCGGATGCCTGCAGCTCGCCGACAACGCCACGCTACCCAATAAGTAATGTCGGCGGAGCTTCGAGAGACAGGTCACTTGCAGTGGGATCGCCTACAAATGCAACAAACTGGTTGCTAACGGAGGGATCGCCCTGAGGTGCAACAAACTGGCTGGCAGCGATTGGGATACGGAATCCTGGAGACCCCAACTGGACGACAACTAAGAGATCGTAGCCTCTTCGTCCTGGCAACAACGTTCGGAAAGAAGGTGTCTGGATCATGACTGCATATGGTGAGTGCACGGCTTTTCTTCACTGAGATATCACTTGGCTTTTAAATTATTTTTGGAAAATACATAGCAGTGATTTGTTTAAACCGTTGACGGAAGTTTGAGTACGTCAAGGTTGAATAGAGTGAAGGTTTAGCAGCACTAAGGGCAGCCATGAACTTGAAGGCAATAAAGAAGCCGGAATTGTTGAGCTTGGCCAAAGAGTTGGGCCTCCAAATTGCCGAATCAAAGAGAAAGCCGGAGATCCTTGAGGCGATCGAAGCGACCGGGGCAGACGACGATGAACTGACGGAATGCCTAGAGGGCATTAAAGAAAGAGAGGAAGAGCGTAAGCGCCTAGAGGAAAAAGAGGAGCACGAGAAAAAGGTAGCGGCATTGAAAAAACAGATACAATATTTTCAGCACTTAAAGGAACAAAGACAACGCCTGTCTGAAAATTCTGTAGGCAGTACAGAGCAAAAGAATGAGAATGTATCTAGCAGACTTTCGCCAAAAGCCGACGAGAAAAGTATTGCCTGTGAGATTAACGGCCCAGTCATACTCGAACGGAAAGGGCTAGCTGCTAACGATGCCTTAGTAGCAACAGAGGCCTTTAAAGGCCAGAGTGAGAGCGACGAGGTGCTGTGCCAACAGAAGACTGCAGAGACAGCTAGGCCAGCTGCGAACAAATTGGCACAGTTACAGCGCGTGTGCGTCGCATCTCATGGTAGCGAGGTCATTAGCGAGGTACAGAATACTGCGGACTTGACAGACGCGAGCACCCATGTCGAGTCAGACCTGCGTGCTGAAGTGAGGTGCCAGCTGGACGATGCAGTTGAGAGTAGTTCTCGGGATGGCGAGCTCCGTAGCTCACGAGAGAACAACTGCATGGTTCAGGGATCGGTGCGGCTCTCCGCCAGTCTAGGTAGCCTAGAGATGGATGATTTAATTAGGAATCATTCGGTCTGTGCGTGTGAGACAGCGCTCGAGACCGACGGGCTGTGTGTCGATGCACAGCGTGAGCTGGACAAAGCAGTAGAGGGCAGTTCGCAAGAGTGCGAGTTGCATAGCTCGAGTAAAGCCTGCTGCATTGTGCCAGAGTCGGTTGAGCTGTCCGCCAGTCGAGGCAGAGATAGAGTCGATTTAAATGATAATCACTCAGACTGTGCGGGCAAGAGACCGATCCGGGCCGATGAGATGTGTAACGGCCAGCACGAGAAGCCAGAAGGCAACGTGAAGGAGCAGTCAAAGAGAAAGCGCCGCAGAAAGAAGTGCCGTCAGGATCGGAATGCGGGGGCTAAAATAGCGAAGCCAGAAGGCCACATGAAGGAGCAGTCAAAGAGAAAGCGCCGCAGAAAGGAGCGCCGTAAGGATCGAAAGGCGGTGGCTAAAGCAGCAAAGCCAGAAGGCGACATGAAGGAGACTTCAAAGAGAAAGCGCCGCAGAAAGAAGCGCCGTAAGGATCGGAATGCGATGGCTAAAGTAGCGAAGCCAAAGACGGCAACAGGCGCGAAAAGGCAGGGCGCAGCGAAAAGAAAGGTGCGGTCGTCACGGACGATGTTGACGCATCAAACACGTTCGAGCCACCGGTCAAAAGGGGACCGAGAAGCATGTTCTGCACGGACGCGGAAAAAGGGCACGGGGCAATTAAATTCCTCGTCGTTCCGTCGTTCTTTTCAAAGCTCAGCGTGCAGTACAAAGAAGCGCAAGGTGGCAAGACGAGACCAGGTCGGGAGTAGCGACGCGGTCAATCGAGGACATGCTGAAAGCGAGGCGCGAGGACGCAAATTGGCAGGGGACTCTAACGTCTTGGGGGAGCTGATAGTGAGTCAGCCCTTTTGTTATTCCTCCGTAGCTAGAGTAGCTTTCGGTCCGCGACCCCCTCGGGTACGGCTCAAAGTATGAGTCAGTTAAAAAAACGTTTGAAACGGGAGACCAAGGGAGCTTCCGTAGAAATGAAGTGTTTTGTTTTATTTTTGAACATTTGGAAATTTTCGCGATTTGAGACTAGAGTTTCTTTCAATGTGTAAGGTATGAGCTCTGTTTATGTTTTGTTAGAGAAGCTCCAAGACTGGAAAGATGCCTTTTCGGTAAGAGTTTAGTCTCGCGAGGTGTTCATTACTAGATAGATAGGCTTTCAATTTTTGGGTGTAAGTAACCTGAGTGTCAAGGTTATCGTTGAGAGGCCTATGGTAACGCGTGTGTTTTAGTTAACCTTCGTCTTTTTATGCGTTTTATTGTCTAAGGTTAACCGCGTAACTTTTCAGTAAGTGCATGATTTGCACCGAGAAGCGTTCTTAGTTCCATTAGCGCGTGTCCTGAGTGGACGGAAGGAAGCAGAAGTATGACTAGGTTGCTCGTGTGTGTTGAGGGCAGCCGTATTCTGACTTCTTTAGTGAGCGTGCGTAGAACGAGTGATTAGCAGACGCAATTTGTTAAGGGTTCTGCGGAGTGCGTAAGTTACGCAAATTTAGTTGCTAGTTTAAGCTACGTGTCCTGTAGGGACTAAAGGAAGAAACTTGAGTAGGCGTAATGAAAAATTTGCCTACGACGCAAGTACGCGTTCTGAATAGTGACCACAAGGCTAGCGCGCTTGTGATTACGTACCTGTGAAGATGGCCAGACTGTTCAGTGGCACCAATACGTGCGATAAGTGCGCCACTGCGATGGGTTGGAAACATGCGGTTCGTGTAGTTGGGCGGTGCAGAAGCTAGCTTGCTATATCGCTACAAGAAGAGTCAGCTTAACGGCAATGCCGACGGTTTAAGTCGTTGCCCCTAGAGTATCGAAAGCCTCATGCTCATCCGGGTTTCCGTGGCATTTTCTTTTTGTTTGTTTCATGCATTCATATGTTTCCGAAGTGAAGCCGATTGTTAGCTGATTTTAATAACCACGTCCTAACGCTTTCAAGAAATGGCTGTTTTTAGTGTTGAAGGGGGGAGGACGCGCGTAGGAAATGGGAAAGGTGTAGCGGGTTTTCTTTTTTGTTAAAAGCCGGGTGTGTCTTGAGGGAGAGTGGCCTTGTGCTCGCTGCTTTGTGGTTGTGGGTCCGGCACTGTTCTGTGGTGATTGCTTGCCCACGCAGGAGACGAAAAATGGCAAGACCTGCTTGCAAGACCAACTTCACCAGACCGGACTATGGAGAAATGTCACAAGAGCGCCACGAGGACGGATGACCACTCCCCGGAATCTGCCTGCTACGAACGAAGGGTTCGTGACCTCTACGGAGAATCCTGAACCGAAACGCCGATCCCTCGTACAGCGGCTGCTGGCCCCTACACGTCGGGATCTTCCTCCCCCGCCGGAGAGTCTGTTAGGTATGGCCGAACGCCAAGGGCCATACCTCGTCCCTCTCACCTTCTCTTGGTGTGGCACCATGGGTGCTACCTCGTCCCCCTCACCTTCTCTTGGCCGGACCCCACGAGCGCTGGAGAGGTCATTCACTCTACCCCCTGGGCCGGAGCCCACGAGCGCCGGAGAGGTCATTCACCCTACCCCCTGAGCCGGAGCCCACGGGCGACCTCTTCCGCTCCTCTCATGGCCGTGGCATCGTGTGTGCTTACCTCATCCCCCTCACCTTCTCTTGGCCGGACCCCACGGCGCCGGAGAGGTCCTTCACACGACCTACTCGCCGGATTCGTCGAAAAGAGGATCGACTTCTCCTTCCCGTGCTTGGTATTGCAGGAGGAGGGGCCTTCTCTCGGTGCCTGTCACGTGTCATCGTCGGAAGCAAGATCCCGCCCACACGATTGTAGAGAGCCTATTTAAGGGGCTCCGAAATGTACTTGTGATATACTTCATACTTGATAATTCATTCTCTTCTTATTTTCTTTCAATTACCTTTGAATAAAACAGTGCAAGTTTCGCACTAGCAAAACGTCGTCTCGCCCTTACTCGGTCGCCATGGTCTACCGGATGCCTGCAGCTCGCCGACAACGCCACGCTACCCAATAAGTAATGTCGGCGGAGCTTCGAGAGACAGGTCACTTGCAGTGGGATCGCCTACAAATGCAACAAACTGGTTGCTAACGGAGGGATCGCCCTGAGGTGCAACACCACCTGTACGCCGACTGGATGAGGATAGCGAACCAACACGCGGAATTCTTGTGGAGGGTGAAATTTCGAGAGCTCTTACCTAGTAAGAGGAAAGTTTTTTTCTACTAATTCGCCACCAAATAACTTGTTGGTCCTTAGAGGCGCCGTCGTAGATGATAGTGTAAAACAATAACTTTATGCCCTAAATACTGTCTTAAGCCTAACCTAAAACCCGTAGACGTTTTAAGCCTGCCGCGCTGCATCACTAGATTTGTCCCTGAAGAAGAGCGCTCGCGTTGTATTTCGGACTGCATTGCTTGCATCAAGGTATCTCAACGAAAATTCAGGCTTCAGGTCCTATCCGACCTTCGATGAATTACTGTGTGGATAGAAACTTAGGCCCGTAGTATGAGATAAAGAAGGATATTTTGTATTTATGCCAGACAACATGTATTCAGAAAAAAGCATTATCAGCAGTTAAAAAATTTCAGACTGCGAAACTCAAGCTATCTGTAGTTAAGCAACGCGCTGCAGGCCCCCTGCTTAAGACTGTGACATAGTTACTAGCGCGAACAAGGCTAACGGAAGAAAGATGAGACAGGGAAGAGCGCTAGACTTCAACTGACAAATTTTATTCAGATAAACATGCAAAGGGACCACTGTATGCTCAGAAACATGCGCACACAAACGCATAAACGAAAGTGCCGCAAGAGAGGGAGAGAGAGAAAAAAAACTTTATTGATCAGTTAATCGGAGTTATGGTAGGTCTCGGTGGGGCCCTCAGTCCAGGGCTCCACTGGCTCTTGCGGCTCGCTGAGCTTGGTCCAGGAGGGCCAATTGGCTCCCCTGACGCTCGCTTGCGAGTAGTGCCTCCCACTGCCGTACGAAGTCCGTGGCGCTTAGAAAAGTTGAGTTGACGTTGCTTGGCCGAGCCATACATTCCCACGTGGGTTTTGCGCCACACCACGGGCAGGTGTCCGTGTAATATGTCGGGTGCTTCTTGTGTAAGACGTTTAGGTGTGGGTATGAATTGGTTTGTATGTGACGCCAGTCTTGGGCTTGTCTTCTATTTCGTTTGGAGTGCGGAGGGCCGTAGGTCCGTCTCTCCCTCCTCTGAGTCTCTAATATGTCGAGCGCTGCGGACAGTGGTTCCTCTAGGGTTCTGGCCGCTGCTCGGTCGTTGCTTCCTCGAGCTATGCGGTCTGCCCTTTCGTTCCCGTTGAGTCCGTTGTGTGCGGGGCACCACGTAATGCCGTGGCCCAGGTCCAGTGGCAAGGAGAAAACCAAATGCGGAACGATGCCGATAAGTGCCCACGACGAGCCATTAGAAAGCACTGACAAAGTTCGTCTCAAGATACAACATTTCTTTATCAGTGAGTACCAAAGATGATGCGCTTACGCATTCATCAGCAGCGTTTAAAATTCAGAACGCCTCAAAAATTTCCCTATGTAACTGCCTGGCGACGGTTCGCCAGGTAACTACATAGGGAAATTTTTGTGCGTGACGGCATAAATTTTAGCGATAGTGCAGAATTAAACCACAAGGAGTTAAGAAAAGACGCACAAAGGGTAATTATAGAGATGGTAAAATTTGTTACATAATCATGCAGGGTGGTCGCAAGCAGGAAAAATGGCAGGACATTCAAACGCAGCTGAATGACAAAGTGTACGCCTTGACCGAAACGCATCTACTAGATTTGGACCAGCCACCTGTTATTGACAACTTTTGTATGGGATAGATGCAACAGAATGACTGGGTCAAGAAAAGGCGGAGGCGTAGGCATGCTAATTAGGCGAGGCATGAAGTCGAAAAGGGCAAAAGAGACATGGAAGGAGCATTTATGGATTAGCGGCACATGGAAGGCGAAAAGACGTGGCTCGGAGTAGCTTACCTGCATGTGGTGATAGCACATATAAAAATTAAGAATTGGTTGATTGCATTAGAAACGATATTAATGAGCTCAAGAAATAGGACCAGGTGGTATTAGTAGGTGATTTGAATGCGCACAAAATTTAGACGGATATACTGATTACAATGGTTTTCTAGTGTTGTACTTGTGCGATAAACAGATTCTCGTAGTAGTTAACAGTGAGAATAAGTGTCACTGACAGGTAATGTGGCAATGTGGAAAAGGCAGTCAAGTATTGACTACGCCTTAGCCTCAGAAACGGTCTACGAACGACTGCGCCAAATGACGATAGCGAACACGGACAAAATAGAACGACAGAAAGCTGAGCTAGTTGGTAAGGACTCATTATGCAAAAAAAGAGGTGAGGCGTGCAGACAGAACACAAGAGTAGAAAAGAGGACAACACGAACGCCGACTATCAACTGAAGGCAGCATTGAGGTGAAAAAAGAAAGAAGACACAGAACTCACCTGCGCAAGCTCAGGAATGGTATCACCACGTGCCAGTCGGGTACATGTGCCGGTCTACGTGAGAGATAACTGTTAAGGCACTTAATCTCTTCCTTATGTAAAGTAATCGAAGGCTGACTCACGCAAGCACTTCCACCATTATAGATATGCCATGCCTCTACCATAAGACGCGTATCTTCATTCTTATGCCTGTGCAATATCGCGCATTCATCTAACTCTGGCGTGCAGTTACAATCTTGGCAATGTAGGGAAAGGTTAGAAGGCGATCCACCGGTTAACGACCTTTTATGTTCCATTAGCCTCTTATTGATACACCATCCCGTTTGCCCTACGTAGAATTGGCCACAGCTAAGGGGAATATTATAAACCACACCCATACGACAGTCAGTAAAACTGTTGTTCTTATTGTGCTTCACTGGACAAATATCTATTCTTTTTTTGCCTTTTACCTGCTCCTTTTTCCTCTGTACGGCAGCGCATATCTTAGCTTATTGGGAGCAGTGAAAGCAACATTAGCATCATATCTACTTGCAACTTTTTTAAGCCTGTGCGACACTGAATGAATGTACGGAATAGCCACTACTCTTTTTTCGCTACTGCTTTCTGAAATTACGTCCGTCCCCCTCGAAACCGACTTCTTTAGGCGCTCAGCCAGAGAGGCCACTGCTACACTATGGTAACCTGCTTCTAATAGGCGCCAGACTTGCGCATTAGAACTGGCGCTCATTTTGTGCACGCAGGATCTGGTGAGAGAAGACTTAAGGCACGACATGGCAATTCCGGTTTTTACTACTTTGGAATGCTTGGATTGAAAGTTTAGCAACGGCTTCGAAGATCTTGGGGAGTACTGCCAACAAACGTGATTTTGTTCGAAGACAAAGGAAATGTCAAGAAACTGAATTACGCGTCGCTGAGGAAATTCCTTGGTAAACTTTAATCCTCCTCCATAAGGTTTAAGTTGCTCACTTACTGAGGTAGCAGCGGAATCGAATTCTTCCCTATTGCAGAAAATCAGGTAATCCTCAACGTAACGAAATATCTTAATAACGCTATCACCTAAGGCTTTCTCTAAGCAGCTGTCAACCTTACTGAGGTAAATATTGCAAAGAATAGGGGCAACCTTTGAGCCAATACAAATGCCTGATTTCTGCAGAAAAACGCCATCTCTCCACCCAATCAGCGTCAACTTCAAGTACATTGAAAGAATTTCTAGAAAAGCTCCCGTCGAAACACCGCATCTGTCAAAAAAAGCCGACTCTTGCACTTGTTCTTTAATGCACTCATTTACGCAATTTAGCAACCCGTCATGCGGCAAGGAATAATACAGGTCTTCGATATCCACACTAAAAGCTGTACAATCACCAGGATTTTCCTCTCTCAAATACTGAACTAGCGCCTGAGAATTACGCAAGCAAAAGGGGTCTGAAAAAACTAGTGAAGCTAAGCAGTTCTGTCGGTAACTAGCGACACAGACCTGCCACGTCCCTTTCTCTGACACTATGGCACGAAAAGGAATATTTTGCTTATGGGTCTTCGCCGAGAAAAACAGTTCTAAGGTGAGGGATTTTGCTTTCTTGACATTAGAGACAACCCTATCAAGATTATGTCTTGACAGGAGGTCAACCGCTCGTTGCTTAACTGCCGAAGGCTGGAGTTTTACTGGCTGTAAATTCTTTTCTATGGCTCAAATCGCTTTTTCTGAAAAGATGTCATCTGGCATAATTACGAAATAACCTTCTTTGTCAGATATTACTGGTCTAAGTTTGTGCTCCACAAGGCAAGTAACTAACGGTCGGACAGGGCCAGACGTCTTAAAATGAAAATTTGATTGTTTAATGCTAGCAATGCAATCTGAAATACAGCGCGAGCGTTCTTCTTCCGGGACGAACCTGGTTATGCAGCGCGGTATGCTTAAAACGTCAACGGGTTTTATGTTAGGCTTAAAACAGTGCTTAGGACCTAAAGCAAGAGTTTTTCTATGGGTATCACTTACGATGGCGTCTCCAAGAACCAGTACGTTATTTGAAGGTGAATTATTGGAAAGGTGTTTCCTCTTACTTTGTTGAAGCTCCGGAAGTTTCATCCTCCATATAGGAGGTCCGCGTGTTGCACGGTTAACCTATTCCAATCGGCGTAGGGGCGGTTCCAATGGCGACCGTCTCCCGGCCAGGGCCGCGCAACGGACCTTTAGAAACTCCTGATAGAACCTAACTTGGCGCCATGATTCAGCGGAAATAGCTCCAATCCTCCTGGCATGCCCAGTTGATGGTTGAAGGAAGCCTCACATTCTCGTTGCTGTTCTCTCCGGCGCTCCTCGTACGCATGTTGTTCTTCGGATGTACGAACTATACGTGTCCGCCTCATCGATAACGCAGCGGTTGAATGGCTCACCCCCCCCCCCCTTAATCAATGGCTCATACCCCTGTAGACGCGGCCTCCCAATTACGACGACAGAAGAGAATTCTACGCTGGAATGATGAACGGCAACGGAGCCAGCTATGCAAGACGACAACGTGCGCGCCGTTGCTGACAAGTTTTTTGCACAACGGAGCCAGCTGTGGAAGATGACGAACGCGCGAGCAGTGGCAATAGCGCCTCTGCACGGTTGGCGCTGAAAATTTTTAACTCCTTTTTGAAAAAAGTTGTACGAAACATTTTTTCATAAACATGTAGCTGTTCTTACCCGTGTGCCTAGGACCGCTTTGGGTCCCACGTGTGACAAGAATAGTTCAAGGGCGCATTACAGATTTCCGAGCCCACAGGCGTATGTGCCATTAAGCTTGGACCCTTTCTGCACTATCAGCAGGATTGGCCCACATGATTATCTTTTTTCTGTTGCGGGACGCCAAAAAAACTACGGAAGGTTAGTCATATTGTAACGTAGATTGAACACTGAGTCTTGCAAAATAGACGCTTCTCTTTATTGGAGGGCCAGAAGAAGAGCGTGCAGCTTACGCGCTTTATCGTCTTTCATGGCGCCGACCTTTGCGCGCGCCGTACCGCGGTGCGGGAGCCCCACATCATTGTGTCAATTGCCCCCCATGCGACAAGCGACTGTCTCGGTCGCGTCAAAAAGTTACTTTGGCGACAAGAAATGGAGCTCCTCGGGTGCATCTCGGCGTTCACGTACGCGCATAGTATGGTTTTATGTGCACTACATGAACAACTTCAGCGCGAGGACGACGACGGAGCGTACCGGGGTCAGAACTGCAGGGGACGACTTCGTAGGTCACGTCACTGAGGAGGCGTGTAACCTTGTAGGGACCAAAATACCAGCAGGGCAACTTTTCCGAGAGTCCACGGCGACGGATGGGCGTCCAGACCCACACGCAGGCGTCGGTATTGTAATGGACGTCGCGTCGGCCCTGGTTGTATCGAAGGGTGTCGGTATTCTGTTGGCTCCGGATACGATTCCGAGCAAGCTGGCGTGATTCTTCGGCTCATTGTACGAACTCTTCCACGTGTTCGCTGGTCAGGCTATTATCAGCCAGAGGTAGCATGGCGTCAAGTGTTGACGTGACGTGGCGCCCGTATACAAGTTCAAACCGCGTAAACTGTGTACTCTCCTGTACAGCAGTGTTATACGCGGTCACATAGGGTAAAATCTCATCCCACGTCTTCTACTCTACGTCGACATACAGGGAGAGCATATCAGCCAGCGTTCTGTTCAGACGTTCCGTTAATCCATTGGTTTGAGGGTGATACGCAGTGCTTTTGAGGTGAGAGCTATGCGTCAGCTGGAGAACGTCCTGCATAAGTTCGGCTGTAAATGTTGTACCGCGGTCGGTGATGAGAACAGACGGTGCACCATGTTGTAGGACGATGTGGCGTACAAAGAACTTGGCCACTTCCTACGAGTTTGCTTGCGGAATAGCTTCGGTTTCGGCGTACCGGGTTAAGTAGTCGGTAGCGACGACTATCCATCTGTTGCGCTAAGAGGTCACTGGGAATGGCCCAAGTAGATCCATTCCTATTTGTTGGAACTGTGCTTGAGGAGGGTCCACAAGGTGGGAAAAGCCAGTCGGTTTGACTGGTGGTTTCTTGCGGCGCTGACAATCGCGGCAGGTCTTCACGTACCGTTGCACAGAAGAAAAAAGCCGCAGCCAGCAATACTTCTGTCGTATCCTTGCTAGTGTCTTAGCGAATCCGAGGTGTCCCGCGCATGGCTCATCAGGGCAGGCTTGCAAAATGTCTTGGCGCAGCGCCGACTGCACAACAAGGAGGTACATATTTGGACCGCTTCCGCAGTTTTTCCTGTAAAGAACGCTGTTGTGCAAATAATACGATGATAAGCCGCGCACGAGCGAGCAGAGTAAAACACCTTCAACTCCTTGAAGGTGCTCGATCAGCGGCAGCAGCTCAGGGTCAGCGCACTGGTGCTCAGCCATCTTTATGGCGCCGATAACGCCGACAAATGGCAAGTCATGGTCAGGGTCCGATGACGTCGTAGGGAGTGGTGCGCGTGACAAACAGTCAGCGTCGCTGTGCTTCCTTCCAGATCGCTAGACAACTGTAATGTCGTACTCTTGTAAGCGCAGGCTCCAACGGGCTAGTCTGCCTGAAGGATCCTTGAGGTTGGCAAGCCAGCACAGGGCGTGGTTGATCGCTGACAGCCTTAAAGGGTCTACCGTACAAGTAGAGTTGGAATTAACTAATTGCCCACACAACCGCTAAGCATTCTTCTTCAGTGGTTGTGTAGTTTTTCTCAGCCTTGGCGAGACTGCGGCTTGCATAAGCAATGGCGCGTTTCGCACCAGCTTGCAACTGCACAAGAACTGCGCTAAGACCCTCATTTCTGGCGTCAGTATGAATTTCAGTGTCAGTGTCTTCGTCGAAATGAGCAAGTATTGGGGCCACTTGCAAACGCTTGGGCAATTAATTGAACGACTTCTGCTACTCGTCCGCCAAAAAAAAAAAGAAAACTTGGCGTGTTGTAGACGATCCAATGCGTCGACGATGCGTGGCAATGGATAAACATACCGCTTAGTGACACGGTTCAACTTTCTGTAATCTACACAGAAACGTAGTGTGTTGTCTTTCTGACTAAGACTACAGGGGAGGCCCACGGGCTTGTGGGCAGCTGGATCACGTCGTCTTGGAGCATCTTTCACCTGATGCTTGATCGCTTCCCTTTCCACTGGAGACACTCCGTAAGGATGCTGACGAACAGGACGTGCGGACTCGTCCGTAATAACGTGGTGCTTTGTGATGGACGTGTGCCGTACTTTGGATGATTTTGAAAAACAGTCCGCAAATTCATTCACGAGACTCAGCAGACGGTCTTTCTGATGGTCTGTCAGAGCAGCGTTAACGTTAATCCGTTCTTTTAGGCTGGGTAAATAACTCAGATTGCTGAGACGATGCGATTTCTAATGTGGCAATGTCAGCAACATCAATGATTTCGCGATGAGATTGTCGTTCCTCGCGGTACATGCCGATACTCGCTGCTAAAGTTCGTTAGCAAAGCGACTGAACATTTGTTTCGCACCTGAAGAATCCCTTTGGCTATGCAAATGTTGCGCTCAAGAAGCAGGGGGATGTTTACCTCAGAAATTCCTTTGGCGTCGTCCTCCAAGTCGCATCGGACAAGGGTAGAGCACGCTGCTCTTGGGTGGCAACGTGACGTGATCGTCAGCGACGCGAAGCGCTATGTCACGTTCGTTGTTTACTGTTCGCTATGGCTTGCGTAGTAGCGAAGCTGACTCTAGACTCTTGCAGGTCGATGATGGCACTGTTCGTCTGAAGGAAACCCATGCCGAGTATAAGGTCCTTTGAACATTCAGGAAGAATGACGAAGTCGCCGATGTACGTGAAGCCCCGAATGTTGACTCGTGAAGTGCACCGGCCCATTGGAGTTATGAGGTGCCCTCCTGCAGTACTAATCGGAGTCCCGGTCCATTGCGTAGAAACTTTGTTCAGTTTCCGCGCGAGATTCTGGCTCATAACAGACGTGTCCACACCAGTTTCGATTAACGCCGTGATTTAATTCGTGGTCGCCTATGGTGACTGGTACGTCGCGAGATACTGACATCGAACTACACTGCTTTTTCTGCGTCTCAATTACGTCATATCGCGGTCGTCGTATAGTGGAGGATCTTCAGCGTTCACATCGTCAACGAGCTCACCTCCGCAGGTCACTGGACTGTTTTCCCGGGAGGCAGGGCTGGGTGAGCGACGCCTTGTTGCGCTTGGCGTGAAGAGGGGGCTGTGCATTTTTCAGTAAAAATTGTGCGACGTGCATGCCTAACACAAATGCAACATAACTTCCATGAAATATTCCTATTGGTATGAAGTCTTCCACTCCTGTAGTATGGGTTTTACTAGTTAGTTTATTAACATAAGAGTCCCAATCCCTTTGAGACTGAGGTGATCGCAGCATGCTGCGATCTCCTCGAAGTCGCAAAAGGATTGTTCATTTGCCACGCAGTTATCCGCCTTTTCACTTACCAGGAAACCCATATGCCTTGGAACTTAACAGAGACGAATTACTTTACTATGGTGTCACTTGTGCCAAGCATCCTCAGGATGTCACCTAGAAGAAGTTCGCACTACGATTTTCTGTGGAGGGAATTTAGTGAAATTAAAGAATCTGTCTGTACAACTGCTTTTTTTGTAACCTCCTGGTACTACTTCAGCTGTGAACATCGAAACAAAATTTGGAGACATAAGACTGTTCCGATTTGACTGCACTTCCAACATTTTCATTTGTCTTGGACCCGTCAGTGTAAAACTCAACGTAGTCGTACTTTTCTTGCCCTTCCGAGAAGTCCTGCGTTATGTGTTCATGCTTTTTTTTTTGTCTTGTGGTACATCAGAGTAAAATCACATAAGTATGCAAGATACCACAGGGGCAGTTCTTTTCAGTCTTTTGGTGACCCCGAGAGCCTCACTCAGGTCATTGCATTTTTGGCACATTTCTTCGAATCGATGAATAAGTGGTCTCATGCTGTGGTTTGTTTGTATAGTGTATTCTGTTTGTGGTGCAAGTAACAAGAGCTTGGCATATATGCTTAGGTAGAGCTGCAATTCTGAGCACGTATGAAATTGACAGCAAGGCTCTTCAGTGCTCCAAACAGGGTTCATTGCTGCCAACATATGTGCTTTCTACAGGGAAGGTCCTGTACGCACCAGATGCTATGCACAGTCCGTGGTTCTTAGGATGCATAGCGGCCTATAGTAGCCAATGAAGACGCATAATTACTAGCGGATTTTAATGGTGTAATAAATTGCTTAGTGAAGCAGTCAAAGCAGCTCTGCACTTACTTTGTCCTGCCTTGCAATGTCCTGCCTCTTCCACCATCTACAGTCTCCACGTTGGCATCCCATGTGACAGCACAACCCACTGTATTTATTATTACAATAATAAAAACTGTCTAATAACGCATCTATATATTGCCGACAATACAAGAAAAAGAATGCTCAGCGGTCAACTAAAGCCTTTGGTCGATCATTGGCGTGTACCCATAAAGGCTAGGTCCACTCCTGCCACCATCAATATCTTTCTCCGCAACATATAAGATGCTTCACGTTTGGCAAGCCCTGCGTATAAACAACTATAGCGTGGCAGAAGATCAGAATCTCTTGCAAGTGCATGCAGAGGCGAAGCGTGTGCTCACGTTGAGCCAGAAGCCAGTGCTACACATAACATAAAATTTTAAAATTCTGGGATTTTTTGTACGAAAACCACTATCCGATCTCGAGGTACGCCACAGCGGGGGACTACGGTTTAATTTTGACTGCCTGGAGTTCTTTAACGTGTGATTTACTTATCAATTCCTTTATTATGGCGATTGCAAATAGAATTATTGTATAAGAAAGCTGACTTGCAGTGCTGCGAAGAGCTTAATAACTTTGCAGGGAACCAACCTACATGAATTTGCAATTTGGGTAGTTTAATAACATTTTCCATGACTTTACTCACTTAAATATTCCCTGACTTTTACAGGTCGCTTGACATCCTGACTAGGAACAGAAAATTGTGCCAAATTTGAGATAATGGCGCTGTGTGTTCTACTGTAAATGGCACAATGTTGTGGGCCGTTAAAGAATATGAATAGTTCATTAGACAGAAGGACCCATAACTCATTTAAGGGAGTTATTAAGTATACTTTCACACAAAAAAAAGTTGGATCACTACTCAACCCACCAGTCCTTGATCCGTACATCTTCACTGCAGTACACGCAGAATTGCTAAACATGTGGCTTTCACAGAACTGCCACTTAATTCTTCCCATTGAATTTTCCAACTAAGAGTTGCACACCTGGGGTACAAATTTATGCTGTATATATAGGAATTTCCTCACGAAAACTTCAGTAGTACAGCAGACTAATCACTGCAAATTTGGTTTACACCACACACCTGCCCTAGAGTACCCAATGTGGACCAATTATTACAACCGGGTTTTAATAGTGCAACAAAATGTATTAATGCAGCAACTCTGAGCTAAGTTTAGCCTTTTTAATCTATGGTCTCCTGCATGCTATTGCCCCATGTGTATTTAAACACAATCCAGTGGACTTGTTAAACTCACAAAAACTGACTGTAATGTGTGTTTCTATTGGCTAATGCAGCCGCTATGTAGCGTCAACTCATCAAAAAGAAAGAAAAAAACACTCTATGGAAAACTAAACCCTTTGATTCGTCTTTGCCATGTATCCTGTCTGCCGGATTTGCCTCTACAACTATACATATTCTTTACCACAGCATACAAGATGCTTCATGTACAGCAAGTCCTGCGTATAAACATATGTACTGCGGTAGAAGGTCCCACTGTCCTACAACTGCATGCAGAGGCTAAACGTGAGCTCACGTTGAGCCAGAAGCCAGTGCTGCACATAATTTCCAGGTCTATTACTTTATTATGGTGACTGAGAACAATTATTATACAGAACGGTTGACTTACACTACTGCAAAAAGTCTACTAACATTGCGGGGAACCAAACTACTTGAATTTGCAACTTGGGCAGTTTAATTAGTCATTTTCCATGACTTTACTTACTAAATTAAATATTCCCTGAAAATTACACTACTTTTTCAGGTACTAACAATTTCCTCGACTTTTCCCGGTTGCTAGAGATCCTGCGAGACCCCGGTGCTGAGACAATGCTGATTTTTGTCTCTCAAGTTCAGTATAGTTCAGTTCTGGCCAGAGCGATATCAAATAAACCACTCTTCACTTTGTACAGTGCACACACAAGCGGGAAGTGGCGACATGGCCCAAAAAGCAAGAACCCACTACACAAAACTCAGCAGTAAGCGCAGTTTGCGAAGCCCAGCAGTTAATATCAGCTCGTCTCAGTATGATGCTACTCAGCTCATGTGCGCAAATATGCGTGTTTTGCAGCACTTTGTCATAAATTCATGTCAGCGCTGCATGGTTTCCACTGCATTTGGAGCCTACGATGAGTGGTGGCCATATACCTGCAAATGTAAACAAATGCGCCACTCTGGTAAATCGTTATTCACACAGTGCAAACAGTTGTGGCACCATCTGTTGCACAATCAGAAATTTGTGGCACTTCGCCTCCGAGATCGGACACACCTGGCTTGCTGCAGGTGCCATAAAACCTCCAAGGCCATGTCCAGCAAATACAGCCACTGCTTTTAGGACTAGTGGACAAAGAACCTGAGAACAGATCTCGGAAACTCCGCCCAGCTGTCACTAATAATTTGCAGTTGAAGCATCATGACTTAAATCTAAAGCATATACAAGTATCTGTTGGGAACAATAGCATGAACACAGTGTAGGACAAAGACTTCATAGATACAAAGCGAGTGGCTGTCACCTTGAAGGTGCCGCCATGTTTCCGACGCCACACCGTCATGTATGGTCATGTTGCATTGAGACAACAAAATCACCCAACTGACTGCCCACAAGTCCGTTCCCATCAATTCAGCCGTCGGCAATCAGTCTACAGGCTGTTGGCAGTGGCCAGGGGAACTGGCACTACAGCGACAGCTGTCGCAGGAAGTCTGCAGACCAAAATAGCTGCTGTGTCCGTTTAGCGTGACTGGGCCTTTAGAGACAGACAGATAGAAACCAGAAAGTTTGTGAAGTATCCTAAGAATGCTAGTCGCATGAAGACATGTCTGATGGTGAGATTGAACAAGCGTCCTCCAGAATAAGAGCCCCATGCTCTCTCTACCCATTAGGCCACTGACACATGCATACTTGTCATGCCAATATCAACTACTGCTTTTGAGATTAATATAGCAGTGTATGCATCAGGCACACAGCAACAATTAAAAAAATTAAGCGAGAGCACGTACATGCATACCAGTTTTCATTAGGTCACAGACGCACAAACGTAATGCGAGATAATTTTCACATGCGTCATGTCTTATGTAGCGTAATGACAAGGTGCTAATGAAAGCAAAATCACGCGTTTTCTCCCAACCCTCTCTCATCTTACCTAGCGCTTTTAGACGCTATGCAACACTGCATGCCCTTCAGGCTTCGCCTACTTTCCCCAGACTTTTTTGTGGGGCATCTACCACTTTGCAAATATGCGACAATGTACCACCTTTGGGATCGCCCCATGTCATAACTGAATAGATTTTAATGTTTCTTCATCAGAGTACGATCAATCGGTCACGCGATCACTGTTGCCTTGCTGCTCGTCCCACACACTCACGTCACGAACACCACTGCTCCCCTCACACAAACATGTTGGTCCATATGGTAACACTTTAACCCCAAACAATTCTGGGGTTTAGCAAAGCATTTTGCTACATGCAAAATGCTTTGCATGTATGCTGTATATATAGGAATTTCCTCACGAAAAGTTCAGTAGTACAGCAGACTAATCGCGGCAAATTTGGCAAAGAAATTAAATTAAATGTGCAGCCCTGGTGTGTCACACAACAGAGTCATAAACACTATGAATAACACATTATAAAAAACAAATGCATAAGATATTTCAGAAAGGCCAAACATGTGCGTAACCTCATTAAGAAACAAAAAGACATCACCAATAATTGAAAAAAAGTTTAATAAACCGGCGGAATTAACCCAGCGATAAACATCGGGGTTGCACATTTCAGCTTCGCTGGTTTACCATCTGTACGGGGTGCATGGGCAGTGTGCTTTTTTTTTAATGATTCAATTGTAATATACTATTTCACTATACAAACAGCCAAAGCTTTAGAAAAATTAAAAGGATCGACAATCACCCGAACCCATCGGGACAATTTGGTGTGAATGAAACGACCATGATTTATATGCCATATTTATTCGAATATAGGCCGACAGTTTTTTGTCAAATAATCATATGCCAAACTCTCGGGTCGGCTTAGATTCGAAGATTTTAAAAAACGTGCCAGTTTGTAATTGAAAAAGATAAATATGGTGCATAGCTAGCGCCATCTAGAAAAGTCAGTATCGCAGCTGCTACTAGCCGCGCCAGTAGCCAACCAAGTACGCAAGCGACATCGCCATTTTGAGTTGTGTCGTATCGGTACGGTGGCTAGAAGGGGGCAGTGTGACGGGCGGCGTATCTGCGCTGTGCGAAATAGAGGCGCGATGACCGATGGAATTTCCTAGCGCCACTAAGGGCGCTGAAGCGCGCTGGTGTGCAGGGACAAGCCGCGGCAAGGCCCTTGCCAGTGTAGCGCCAGCGAAGTCAGCCGGACAAGCGTAGGCTTGTAGACAACGCTTCATTGCACGGCGGTCATGATCACTTCGAAGCTGGGAAATGATGCACATGTGCCACTGGTTATTTTGAGGTGCGTAGTGCACGATATTGTGCTGTTCCTGTGTTATGTAATAGATAATGCGGTGTGCACTAATTGCATCGAAAGCGGGAATATGTTTTGTATAGTTTAGTTTGGTGGAAAAATTTCTTGCCAACGTTCTGATAGTGGCTTCGCAGTCACCAAAGAAGCAGCTGAGTGCAACAGCACGTTCACGAAAAATTTGACAGGGAAGGTGTATTGTACCCTGGAGCTCATTAAAGTGCTAGAGGTGGCCTTCACTTTCTTTTTTTTTTCCAACAAAGAAGCTTTATGCTATCAGTGCGCATGATTTTATGAAGTTCTTAAACAGTTTAACACTGCCCCAAGTAGGATGCGAGCTCTATCACAAAGCGCTCACTGCAAAAACTATCTAGTTTGTGGTGTTAAGTAGGCTGCATTTTTTCGCAAAATCTTTCAACAAGGACAAGGCTCTTCAAAGGGAGCACCAGAAACATTTGATGTTAAGGAGAGTGAAGTAAAGCCTACTGCTAAGCTCGTTCTGATGTGTGCAAGTGGATTATTGTACTATGTAATAAAGTGTTTCCTCTTGTCTTGTAGACCTGTATAACAAAAGCAGTGATGAAAAATATTTAGTGCTTGTTGAGGTTCGCCAAAGTGCCCACATATGTACCATTTTTTTTTTACAATGTTAAATATTGTCAAAGGCCATGTTGCTAACGCATGCGGACATAGAGTGAACTGAACGACGTGGCGATGTCATTTCCAGGTTCGATGCATGTAGCCCCAGCATATTTTTTGTCTTTGTGCACAATTTTCTCTGCAACCAATGACTACATTTGCGGCAGATGAGCGAATGAAAAAACGATGAAAGGCGGCGTTTTGGGCTGTTTGTGTTCATGGTCCATGTTCACTTGCGCTAACACTAAGCCTTCTAGTAAAAACCAACTTGTCCAGAGTAGCCTTCAAATGTGATCTTCCTCGACTTTTAATTTGCATGGCTAAACATTTGCTGTGTGTTCCGGTGTTGCAAATAATGCATCTTTCCATTCTCTGCTGTCCGAATAAGTGTCTCCCTTCTTAATAATGCATCTCTGAGCTGCAAACGCTTCATGACGTTTGCACCGTGCATTACATTAATGTTGAATTCCAATGGCGGAGTCGGAGCAGCCGACGGACTCCGCGAGCGAGCACTCGACTCTGGCGCAGAGCAACGCCTCCAGATCCGTGAGTGGAACACAACCTGCGTCGCGGGAGCAAGACGGAAGCGGAAGTTCTATCGCCGTGCTACCCAGGATACCTCGCGCTTTGTCATTTCCTTCCACTGTTTGCTCCCAGCGCCGCCGCACCGGTCACTTGTCTCTTCAACGTCGTTCACATGTTTTTTTAAAAGTGCGGAATGGATATCTCGCCAAGCTTGCAGCAGCTTTTGCTTCCTCGCGAGTCGTGACCGGTGGCGCCTCCCAGCAGACAAACGTGGCAAAGGAAATATGTCATGCAGAGTTCCGGTCCACTCCGCCAATTTTGGCGGAGCACCTTTTTCTGCTCCACGGAGTGACTCCCGCTCTGAATCCCCTCCGACTCTCTCATTGGAACACCTTACTCCCGCCCTCACTCTGTCATTGGAACAAACTTGCTCCGAAACGAGCAGAAAAACTTGCTCAGACTCCGCCATTGGAATTCAACATAAAAATTCAAACGCAACGCAAAGTGAACGCAAAACACGCGCTAGTTGCTGTGTGCCGCCCCCTTCAAAAGCCGCAAAAGCTGCACATCAGCTGCAAGTAGTGCCATCTACAGCTTTCATTGCTCCTCTGTGCGCCCCACTGGCTCCTGCCCGTCACACTGCACCCTTCTAGCCACCATAGTATCGGCGTGGCGTTATCGCAATGGCATTGAACAGGCGATGCCACTACAGTGTTGCTTTCAAACAAAAAGTTGTGCTAGCCGCAGAGGCATCGTCAAACGTTCAAGCCGGGCAGGGCTTTGGCATCGACGAGAAAAATGTCTGTCACTGGAGGCGGCAAGGGGAGACGCTTTTTGCATGTGCCGCAACAAGGAGATGACAGCGATAAGGAGATAATCACGCGATAACAGAGAGGAGCTGTTCAAAGATCACGCCGCATTTCAACGCGTACAAGCCGTGCCGCACTGTCTGCACATGCGTGGGCGCGCGGACGTGAGCTTGCGCACATCCGCAACCATATGAGCATGCGTACGAGGCTAGCAGCGATGACGACGTAGAGTGAGCTTGGCATGTTCATATTAAATAAATGCCATTTTCATTTTGTGAATGCTGTCCTCACATTTTTGTTTGGCTTACATTCCAGGCAAGTTTTTTTATTTCCTCGGGCTTCGAACATTCAGGGGTCGGCTTAGAATTGGGGCCGGCCTAGATTTGGGCAAATACGGTAGATAGAATCAAACGTGGTTTAAATAGAAACGATAATTTTCAATTAGCAGAGAGAGTAATGAAAAAATGGTAGGTCACGACACTCAAAGGTGAAACTTCCACATTATAATAGTCCCACAACGTCCACAGACGATGCACGTCTGTGGTAGATGGTTAAGTACACAATATTTCTTTAAAATTGCATTTATTAGACTTTAGAGGCATTTGCATTTTTTTCCGTGTGTACTACGATGTAAAGACAGTTTCCACTCACAAGTGGCACTGCCTTTGCGGCAACAAGTGTAACAGCAGAATAGTGGCATCCCTCATTGCATCACATCACACACAAGTGCTTTTATGTGCGTGAGAGTTTGACAGTGAATACCCAGTCTCTCATGGAGTCCTTGTGAGAACGAAATGCAGTGGACCCATCGGGCCTGTAAATGGGTGTTAGCATTCAGGGGAGCACTATACTCCGTTCCATACATAGCAGCCAACACTGTGGACGCTAGAGAGACTTCTTGCGATGGCTTTGTTTGCATTTGGATATAGTTCAACATTTTTTTTTTTTTACCGCAATTGTGCGCAACTTTTTTTTTTATACATAGGCTCAGAATTAATAATTATTGGATTTTACGTGCAAAACCACTTTCTAATTATGAGGCACGCTATAGTGGAGGACTCCGGAAATTTCGACCACCTGGGGTTCTTTAACGTGCACCTAAATCTAAGTACACGGGTGTTTTCGCATTTCGCCCCCATCAAAATGCGGCCGCCGTGGCCGGGATTCGATCCCGCGACCTCATGCTCAGCAGCCCAACACCATAGCCACTGAGCAACCACGGCAGGTAGGCTGAGTATTCAATGAAACAAGTTACATTTCTCAGAAACAAACACATTGTGGTACATGGCTGCTAATGCGTTGTTTTAGATTACATTTTATTTTTGTTCTTTTCAGATTTTTTATTTGAAATCCATTGTAAGGAGCCTCACATGCATGCTCGCACGAGCAAATGCTGTTGGCACACAGCGAAGCATGGACAGAACACGCTGAGTGAAAACTTTTCTTGACCAAAGCGTAGCTTCCACAGCGTTGACTGCTATGTATGGAACAAAGTATAGTGGCATGTCCTGCCACTTGCTACACATTGAGACGAACAGGAAAAGACAATGGGAAGAGGCTGTCGGTTGCTCCCTGCTGCCTCTTGCTCATGCCTGCTCTGTGTACTTTTGAGCCTTAAACTATGTCCTGCCATCCAAGCATCATGACTTGCTTCTAAACTCAAATGTGAGCATGTGGCTATGTGGCAACACACTGAACTGTGAATCAACACACTGAATCACAAGTAGAAGCATGGTCTCATTTTTGAAAACTTGATTAAAAACAACTTAGCTTGACTTGTACAGTATGACCAAAGCAGTTCAACAGCAAGCCACGAAAGCATTAATTAGAAATAATTCAACAGTTTAGGAAGCAGGAACCACATGAACATCGGGTTAATAAACAAGATTAATTTCTTACAGCCATTGCTGCACTCATTTTCCCCTTCCTTCTCATTGTACTTATTTCCAGCATAGAACAAACATGATCGCAACTAAAGATAATTTGTGATAAATGTTCCATGACATTTTCCACCTTACCACAGCAGGATTGGACTCTGGCTGGTAAGTCTTACGTTACACTAGAAGAAACGGGCACCATAAAAAAATTGCTGCAGATCCAACACCTTGTTGGAATTTACACACATCGATGCTGTTTAAATGCATAAAGAGTGCTGAAACCTGTGTTATTTTCTGTGAAATTGTAATGTCAGTGCATGATCATAGTGAAAGTCCTCATCCAAACCACATGATCCACAATACAAGCTGTCCAAATGTAGCCCTTTCGCATCTGCTCAGGTGAGCCTTTGCTCTCATGCACCCGTACCATGCAATGAGACATGTGCAGCTACATCTCTAAAAGTTAATTGCATAATTTCTACAAATTAACCGAATTTAAACCACAACAATCGAAATATAAACCATGATCAAATTATTGAGGTTTTACTGTACAAAACATGAGATTGTGGCATAAAAATTATGGGGTTTTATGTGTCAAAACCACGATCTGATAATGAGGCACACCGTAGTGGGGGACTCCGAAAATTTGGACCAGCTTCAGTTCTTTAACGTTCACCTCAATTTAAGTACACGGACGTTTTCGCATTTCGCCCCCACCGAAACGCGGCCACGGTGGCCGCATTTTGATCCCGCAATCTCGTGCTTAGCATCCCGATAACATAGCCACTAAGCAACCACAGCGGGTGATTACGGCCCAATGGTTAAAGCATCGGGCTGCTGTGCTGTGGGGGGCCGAGGTTCAATCTCACCACCAGCACATAATTTAATTTTTTAAGTGTGAGGACAGTAGCCACAGCCACGATCAAGAAAGCTTGAGAGGGTTCGCAAAGAAAGCCTCGCTTTAAAGTTGGTTGTTGGTCCCTAACGTAAATTTGAGCCCCAAAATGTGAGTGGCAGCTTTTGCTACATAATGTAACAGCCAAACATTCAAGATCCTTTCAAGTCATGCTGCAATGTGGGACCTTAGATATTTGCATGAACAAGTCTTTTAGGAAATTCCAATTCTAGTGCATACTGGAGTAGCATAACAAAATCTGGGCAATTACATGATTCTGGCTGTACACTTAAGTGAAAATTCACACATAATGGCAAAGCTGTTCTCCAATCCTTACAATATAGCCACGTGAGCACAGGACCATTACACGAAGTAGTTTCACATGTTCACAATTCAAGTAACAGAAGGCTCTAATGAGCAGAACTATGCCTCTCCCCACCCAATGTTTTAATGTGCTTAAAAGTTGTAAGGCACCTCAGATTGAAGCACTTCTGATGACCCAACAGTTAGCTTTAATTTGTAAACAATTTATTTATTTACAAAATTACGCAGACTCTAAAAAGTCGAAGCAGGGAACTTCTAATACAGTGACTTGCTACTGAACAGTTCCATGTATCAAATCACCCTCCTAAATATTAACACCCCAACCACCTTTGAAATAACTATTTAACCAAACACTTGATTCAGCGGTATCCCAGCATGCCTTACAACTTTATTTGTAAGTGTTACAGCACAATATAAACATAAAAAAACCAAGGCAGATTTATAAACCAGACAGGGCACTTACATGTGCTGGAACACTGCTACAAAGAATGAATCGCCAACTAGCCCGCCAGCAAACATTGAAACCCTGCAACCTTCTAATACACATTGGTCATTATGTGAATGACTGATCTACTAAATTACAGATGATAGGAATACATA
This sequence comes from Dermacentor andersoni, assembly GCF_023375885.2. Taxonomy (NCBI): domain Eukaryota; kingdom Metazoa; phylum Arthropoda; class Arachnida; order Ixodida; family Ixodidae; genus Dermacentor; species Dermacentor andersoni. The sequence continues at coordinate 166,364,452 of NC_092814.1, read as the reverse complement.
TGTAATAAACAACTGCTATGCACACAGACACAATGGGTTTCATTTGGCTCAATTGAAACATGACATTTTACTGTGTGGAGCTGTTGAGGGTACTTGAATAATCAGTCCACACACACATTGTAATGCATGAAAGCTGAAACAAGCAGAGAAGGCATGATGTTCAATGTGAGCTGTATGGTAACACTAGCAAGTAGTAGACAACATTTGACTTGGGTGTATACTTTATTGCAGAAAAAGTGAAGACCTAAAAACCTACTTCTGGTGCCTTTGTGTGGTGCACTGAAGAAGTCTTCACTTCCACCTGTTGTTTTCATAGTCCCACTTCGAGGCAATGCCCTCAACGGGATTGACCCTAAGGTCAATCATCCTCTGCAGCTGAGCTTGTCTGGCTTCCAGGGTGGTCGATTGTGGCAATGGCCCAAAAACTGTAACAGAAGATATAGCTAGGAATGAACACAAATGTCCTTTATACACAGAGAGAAGAAACATTTATTAATGCTGCACACTAGCCCCAAGCAAAGTTCATAGAAGGTATTTCCTTCCAATCAAGAAAAGTATGGACCATGCAATTAACAAGCATAGCCTACAACTGAGAAAAGTTACCTCATGCCATCTCAAATTTCAGGCTGCAAAGAAAATTTCATGCAATAATTTCAGCTTTTGCAGAACACACAATGTTTTTTCACTGTGATATGCTGCATTTTTTTTTAGAAGCAACTAATGCATCCCATGCAGAAAGCTAGACAACTATGTTTTGCCACATATAGCTGTGAAAATAAAAATAGGCAAACTAGTTTGCAGGCTTAAAGGACCAACTTATTCCTGCATGTCAATCACAAGAACACTATTATAAGAGCAGCAACCTAAGGTGTACACTAACTACACCTTGCCAAATTCACTAGAGCGCTAGTGTGGAAAGGGCTTAAAAATTTCTGGGCTAAGTGAAGCTGATGTTTATTTGCTAAACTGAAATTTCCTAAAGCTGATTTCATAGCTTTACAATACAACTAGCCCATGAAGAAATAACACAATATTGTGGTCATGCAGTAAAATTGAACCCTTTACCCCTTCCATGGCAAGGACAAGCTGCAACTCATCCATGGATTTCTTTCTCTACTGGCTGCCACACATGAATGGCAGTTTTATAATTTTCGTGTGAATGCTGCACTACTAGATGGCACCAGCTTCCCAGAAACTGATTTTTGTGGGCGCAGTTGGTGGAAACAGTCTAGTTCCCTTGGATTTTAAAAAGGCGGCAGGGAGTTGGGAGGCCCCAGCAATGACTGCCACCATTTGTCAATGCTGGAATGGTAGTGTTCTGCAAATTTGTTCATCTCAAGTAAACAATTGGACCGCTCTAGTGAGTTGCGCCACCGTTGAATGACAGGAAGTTTTTGAGTCTGTGGCAGCTGTTCTCACATGGACAAAGCGCAATGAAAATACTGTCACCAGCACCTCTGCAATTTCTTTCCCTCAGAGCACCAAGAATGACGCATCACATGGCAGACAACAAAAATAAGTTTCACTTCCGAAATGTCAAGCTTCATTAGAGTGTTTCTGTGGGCATGCCTATCTGCAGCTTAATCCTTTCAGGGTAGATTTTTTTCGCCATTCACAACTACCCAGGGTAGATTTCAGAGGGACCTATATAGAAAAAAATTTACCGTAATTTTTCTAGGGTGACCGTAAAGCAAGAAAAAATGTTCTGCGTTTCAAATTATAAGAATTAAAAATTTTATGCATTCTTATACACATAGTTCAAGGCTTTGAAAATGCACACACGAGAATATTTCGCAAAACTCAAATGTCCCTGCTCTTACACTAATATGTACATACATAGCGTAATCGAACTGCGCAGGTGCATTTAAGAAAACTGTGTGGCTGTGTGCCCATCAAGAAAGCAAAACATGTGACAAACTTCCGCTAATCTTGATCTTATCGCCAACCAGAGGCAATTAGTTTTGAAGAGTCTCCAAAAAAAAAGAAACAACGGTAAGCATGCACGGCGGCATCCTTCCTATGCACACCCCTGTGAGCACTAAACGAGCGAGAAACAAGCGGTCGCCCTTTGAGTGATTAGTAACGAGATAGCCATCAGTTTTGCAAGCGCAAGAAGCCGAAACCGCCCGCGGTAGTATATAGACGCGCTGGAGCAAACAAACTAGCTCTAAAACAAACCATGCAACGAAAACAGAGAGGAAGGTGCAAGAAAAAAATACAGTGTATTCCCACATAGTGGGAGTACATGCCAGGAAAGAAAAAGGAAATTTCCGCGCTTTTTAAGCGTACAGAGGGTGCCGTAAATATATGGCATCGATCATTTTGGACTTGTTTGCATCGCCGTATATTTACATCATCGACCCTGAAAGGGTTAATAACATTGAGACGTTGTACAACAGCAACATACAAGATAAAAATGACCTGCTGATATTGCAGTAACAAAAGCTGTTCACAATAAATCGGCCATTAAAAATTTGTGATATTCTTGTGTTTCTGAAAAAAAAAAAAAAAAAACTAAATAACGTTGGCATGAAAAGGATTAATGGAAACTGAGTTGGAAAGGCAGAATGGCCTTTGATATATAGATCGCAACGCTAACCCTAAAAGGCCGCACCACCTGGCTAGCCATGCGACTGCAGAGCGCCTCACATGCTTCAAAGCGCTTGTGGTGCGTTTTTATTCTGAATTTAGAAATGGATGCAGCTTGGAAGCAAACAAGCCCATATGGTTATGAACTCTGCCACCATCATGGCATTTGTACTGTGAATCCTGTATGAACATGCCCGCCACGTGTCTGATACAAGTCATACATTGGCAGCGAGTCGACCAGGCAGGTGCTGTTAGACTTAAAAGTGGCTTTCAGCTTGCAGAACATTCAAGTCCATGTGGGAATGGACTGAGCACGAATGAACTGCATTCAGTGCAGACAGCAATGAATGCGTGCACCACTGCCACGATGGTCCTTCCAGGAATGTGAAACATCTTTTCAAGTGGGGATTCATTCTGGCTCCAAGTGTAACACTAAAATGCTGTTTGCAGAAACTCCCAGTCTAAAAGGCAAACCCAGTGGCACAGCTAGCATCTCCAGTTCAGCATCATTCCCTGGAGTCACTCAGAGAAAAGATCAAGTGTCAGTCACACTTTTTTGTGGAACAGGTACTGGACTGGGAGGCCTTTCGTGGTCATGAAGCAGCGTGGCAATCTGCTCATCTTAATGACGAACAGCTGCGGTGTAGATGAGACACCCAAATTTTCAGCGATAAAAGACGCACACTTTGGCCAGGTTAACAAAACTGTTCCGATATGTCTATTCTAAATCCACCATTAGCCCTCAGTGGTAGGTCAAAATTGATCGAGTCCCACCCAATGGGCGGGAGCGGAGACATTTTGACCTGTCATGGATGGCTAATGGCGAATTTGGAATAAAAACAGATTGAAATAGTTTTATGCTATCCTGGGGCCCTATAACTTAGAAATATTCCAATCTGTTTTTACTCCAAATCGGCCATTAGCCCCCCTGATAGGTCAGAATGGTTCAGGTCCAGCCCATATGGGCGGGCGTCACACCGATAAGGGCAGAGCCCCAGCCATTTTGACCCATCAATGAGGGCCAATGGCCAATTTAGAATGAAAAGAGATTGAAATAGCTTTACGTTATACCGGCCCTGGCCCTTATTCATCGTCCCTTCATATTGGTATTGGTACTGCCTTTCAGATTCAATGTCTTGTTTGACAGCATCTGCCAAAACAGTGCCGTTTCATCAGTGGTACATATTTCAGATGGTGAAAGAAGCAGTCACTGGCTCACTAGGAGAAGTGCACTTGCCGAGGCACAGCTCCAACATATCAAATGTGGCAGTAAATGGGAGTTCAACGTACACGTAGTGCGGCACTATACTTTTGCATGGGATTTCCAAGGGGATGTTACAACTGTTCAATATGTCCAGGAACGGGAGTTCAACACACGTATAGTACAGCATGTGATTTACAAGGGGTGTTATGACTGTTCAATATATATACTATATATAGTATAACTTCATTCATACGTTTTGGGAAAAAAACTCAAGAATAACCGTACTAACCGGGAAAACATACGACTGGAAGTCACAAAAAATTTGAGACTCAAGTGTAGTTGAGATCTAGATAATGCGAAGCGTGCGAATCAACACAGACGTGCACTGAACTGGTGGGGCATGAGACACCAATGCGCTTAAGCAAACCGAGACCAAGACGCAAGTTGTTTTCATATTGCACAGACTTAAGATAGCCACCAAGCAAACCAAAATGAAATCAAGCTGGTGGGGGATACCAGACTATGCGCATGCTGCCAGAGCGAAACTTGGCACTCCGAGCTACCTGCAACAGCGAGCGACAGCACGTTTGGGTTATCGCTTTTTATACGCCCCACGCACTGTGAAACAGATGGGGAAAGTGCTTATCTCAATAGGGTTGGCAGCGATAGCCATTAATGCAGCGTGCAACAACTCGAGAGATTTTCTGATACTTCGATTTGAAAACCGAGTAATGTACTGGCGTTTTCCCAAGAGACTGGCAGTCGAGTATTGCAGGGAAGCTGCTCTATTCTCTATCACGCACCTTATTTTTACATGGGATCTAGCAGCCAGAAAACTTATACGATCGCATTTTGGCAATGTACTAAACATTGGTGCCAAAAGATAAGTGTTTTCTCGGAAAGTATGAACCAGTAAAAAAGATGCGCAACCGTATTGGCTCATTTCTTGTGTTCTCAATCGTGAATGTTGTCACCGGGAAATTGTATGTAATGGGATCGTATTAACGAGGTTCTACTGTACAATAATTCTATATGTCTGGGTTTCAGATGTAGCCGGGGTCAACTGTAATGCCATCATATGTCAAGACTAATTACACCTTTGAAGGTGCCAATAGCTTGCATACTATATAAATGCCAAGCTAAAGATGCATTTCATAAACAAGCAATGTTTTCGCTCAGCCTAAAATGTGAATAAGATTTACAATTGGCTAAATCTGCAAGCATAGGTCAACATACTCACCAATGAGCACACTAATTTATACTCACTCCACACCTATTTCAGACGTGGGATATAGTGTCAGCAAGTGACAAAAGGTGTGACTGAATGTAAATATGAAGAGAATGAGTGCGTGCGAGTGGATGTTAGTACAAATTAGACTAAGTGCTGAGGAGTGTGAAGAACATGAATATGAGCCTAGGCAGGTGCCTGTAAGCATGAATGAAAGAGTATGAATGCGAGCGAGTGGCGGCGAGTATAGTATACAAGTTTGGGTAGGAGCGTGAGCGAGTACAAGTTAGAGTGAGCAAATAGCCCGAAAACATTTGTGCATGTGTACGAGCGAATATCCTCTTACCGCACGTGCCGACCTTTGTCTGCAAGTCAAGTACATACACTAAGCCTGAAACAGTTTAAAACTAAATTCAGGGTGTCTACCAAGTTGACATTTCCAAATTCCCCCGAGTTTTCCAGGTTTTCCCAGAGTACCTTTGTGAAATTCCCTGAGTGATGCAGAACTATGTTTAATGTCAAGGCGGGCTGAAACCATATCGCCCGATGCTGTCACTCTCTAGTAAGCACTGAACAAAATTTTAAAAAACGACTTAATCTAATCTGAATACCAAGGAGTAGTGTTTGTGTTATTCAAAAAGAGAATAGAAGGGAGGGGTTAGTAAAATGCACAGCAAATAAAGTGTCTTCGAAAAAATTGCAAATCGAGTGGGACATTCTCAAATGTGAATAAAAAGGAGATGCATACAGAAGCAAAGATTTTCAAATATGAGTTATTTCTATCAACTCATAGCAAGCTCAGTGGTATGAGGCCCGAACTTTGTCACAATTTAGATTCTTTCTCAACAGCTTGTAAGTCAACCTCAACTGTCCTGACGTATTCTCAGCTCGCGCACGACGCCTCAGGGTTGTGTTTCACTGCTTTAAAGAGCTTATTTTGGTTTGGATGAGGGACACCTGCATCTCAGCATCAGCTAACAGTGTTTTTTGAGCTCAGGCTCCTTCAAAACAGCGGCAGCACGCTTCCTTTCCCGTTCATTCCTCAATGCGTAGGTCCTTTCTGTTCTTGTCCTCCTTCCGCTACTTGTTCGCCCCATGGACCATTCGAAGCAACTTCTTGGTCAGTTGCACAGTCCACATCCAATTTTTCGAACTCCCTAGGGGCCACAAAAATGTCCGAAAAATCGGCCAGTTGAAAAACAATAAATGCATGTCATTTACAGCCCTTAAGGGCTCAAACCGCCACAAGCACATTCGAAAACGCTCTGAAAGCCTGTTGGTACACATATTAGGCATATCGGTGCTCGTAGTGTGAAAGGAAATACTGGGTGAACACGTGTATAATTGAGGAATACATACTGTGTCCCGTGGCAATAGCCTCTTCCCAAGCTTGTTATGCTTCACTGCAATACTTGTGTATTGCAGTATGCGGATAATGAATACCTTCTTCCGCAAGCGGGATAGCCAAAAGTGGACGTGGAGGAGCCCGAACGGCGAGACTAGAAATGAAATAGACTTCATACTCTGCGCTAACCCTGGCATCATACAAGATGTGGACGTGCTCGGTAAGGTGCGCTGCAGTGACCACAGGATGGTAAGAACTCGAATTAGCCTAGACTTGAGGAGGGAACGGAAGAAACTGGTACATAAGAAGCCGATCAATGAGTTAGCGGTAAGAGGGAAAATAGAGGAATTCGAGATCAAGCTACAGAACAGGTATTCGGCTTTAACTCAGGAAGAGGACCTTAGTGTTGAAGCAATGAACGACAATCTTGTGGGCATCATTAAGGAGTGTGCAATAGAAGTCGGCGGTTACTCTGTTAGACAGGATACCAGTAAGCTATCGCAGGAGACGAAAGATCTGATCAAGAAACGCCAATGTATGAAAGCCTCTAACCCTACAGCTAGAACAGAACTGGCAGAACTTTCGAAGTTAATCAACAAGCGTAAGACAGCTGACATAGGGAAGTATAATATGAATAGAATCGAACATGCTCTCAGGAACGGAGCAAGCCTAAAAGCAGAGAAGAAGAAACTAGGAATTGGCAAGAATCAGATGTATGCGTTAAGAGACAAAGCCGGCAATATCATTACTAATATGGATGAGATAGTTCAAGTGGCTGAGGAGTTCTATAGAGATTTATACAGTACGAGTGGAACCCACGATGATAATGGAAGAGAGAATAGTCTAGAGGAATTCGAAATCCCACAAGTAACGCCTGAAGAAGTATGGAAAGCCTTGGGAGCTATGCAAAGGGGGAAGGCAGCTGGGGAGGATCAGGTAACAGCAGATTTGTTGAAGGACGGTGGGCAGATTGTTCTAGAAAAACTGGCCACCCCGTATACACAATGCCTCATGACCTCGAGCGTACCGGAATCTTGGAAGAACGCTAACATAATCCTAATCCATAAGAAAGGGGACGCCAAAGACTTGAAAAATTATAGACCGATCAGCTTACTGTCCGTTGCCTACAAAGTATTTACTAAGGTAATTGCAAATAGAATCAGGAACACCTTAGACTTCCGTCAACCAAAGGACCAGGCAGGATTCCGTAAAGGCTACTCAACAATAGATCATATTCACACTATCAATCAGGTGATAGAGAAATGTGCGGAATATAACCAACCATTATATATAGCTTTCATTGATTATGAGAAAGCGATTGATTCAGTCGAAACCTCAGCAGTCATGGAGGCATTGCGGAATCAGGGTGTAGACGAGCCGTACGTAAAAATACTGAAAGATATCTATAGCGGCTCCACAGCCACTGTAGTCCTCCATAAAGAAAGCAACAAAATCCCTATAAAGAAAGGCGTCAGGCAGGGAGATACGATCTCTCCAATGCTATTCACAGCATGTTTACAGGAGGTATTCAGAGACCTGGATTGGGAAGAATTGGGGATAAGAGTAAATGGAGAATACCTTAGTAACTTGCGCTTCGCTGATGATATTGCCTTGCTTAGTAACTCAGGAGACCAACTGCAATGCATGCTCACTGACCTGGAGAGGCAGAGCAGAAGGGTGGGACTAAAAATTAATCTGCAGAAAACTAAAGTAATGTTTAACAGTCTCGGAAGGGAACAGCAGTTTACGATAGGTAGCGAGGCACTGGAAGTGGTAAGGGAATACATCTACTTAGGACAGGTAGTGACTGCTGATCCGGATCATGAGAGTGAAATAATCAGAAGAATAAGAATGGGCTGGGGTGCGTTTGGCAGGCATTCTGAGATCATGAACAGCAGGTTGCCATTATCCCTCAAGAGAAAAGTTTATAACAGCTGTGTCTTACCAGTACTCACATACGGGGCAGAAACCTGGAGGCTTACGAAAAGGTTATTCAAAAGAGTAGCGCAAAGTAGCAGGGACAATGACAAAGAATACGACAGGACGAGCGCTAGCGCTCGTCCTGTCGTATTCTCTGTCATTGTCCCTGCTACTTTGCGCTACTCTTTTGAATAATCATGACACACCAACTAGCCCAGCTTTCTGCTTTGATCGCTTTGATTACGAAAAGGGTTCTACTTAAATTAAGGACGACGCAACGAGCTATGGAAAGAAGAATGATAGGTGTAACATTAAGGGATAAGAAAAGAGCAGATTGGGTGAGGGAACAAACGCGCGTTAATGACATCTTAGTTGAAATCAAGAAAAAGAAATGGGCATGGGCAGGACATGTAATGAGGAGGGAAGATAACCGATGGTCATTAAGGGTTACGGACTGGATTCCGAGGGAAGGGAAGCGTAGCAGGGGGCGACAGAAAGTTAGGTGGGCAGATGAGATTAGGAAGTTTGGAGGGTCAACATGGCCACAATTAGTACATGACCGGGGCAGTTGGAGAAGTATGGGAGAGGCCTTTGCCCTGCAGTGGGCGTAACCAGGCTGATGATGATGATGAACGTTTCTGTACAGAGGTGAAGCTGACTTTCGCGAACCGGCATTATGCAACGCACCGTGCTTTCCAAGCTTCTAAGCCAATCGCGAGGACCACAAAAGCGGAGTCCGTGCCATTGCTGATAGCAGCGAATTCTTTCAATAAAAAACACGGCACCCAACGGCAAGAAGCTTCATAGCAAACGTCAAAGCAGCTAGGCCTAGCGCTGCCGCAGTGGTGGCTACGGCTGCCAGCGGATCTGCGTGCGAGAGCGCTGGTTCGAGGCGGCGAGGTAACCGAAATGGCAGCGGTGGTAGCTTTGATTAATGCTGTTTCGGACCTGCGGTCACGGCAAAACATCCGGAAAATCGGACGGCGAAGAGTTCTTGCGTCCAAAATTTCAGACGTTCTAACACACTGACTCTATGGGGTACGTGATGGTGCCGCGAAGCCATCCAAATTATCGGGAATCCGGAAAGTCGGTCGTTGACCGTACACTGGCAACTCCTAGCCGATGACAGGGCATCCGACAATTCATTGCAATTCCTGTCTGTTACTCGAGGCAGCATTACTGCGACTTTCGACCCTTTCAATAAAATTACAGCTAATTTTCCCTGATAGAGGCACAAATTCCCTGAGTTTTCTCTGAGTTCTTCCAGACTACTCAAGATCCCCGAGAATTCCCGGTTTTCTCGGTTGGTAGACACCCTGAAATTGCCTAATATGCAGTAAGAGTGCAAGATGCTCTGTAGGAAAAGGAAGTGAACAAAGCCCATGTCCTAAGCTGCCTAATGCCATTTCCCCGTTTTAAATAAGCTACATTTGGCAACAGCCCAGTTGCACAGCACAAGATTTAATTAGTTCCGACTAGTTAGCATGATAAACTTGTACCACATAAGGCCAATTTAACGCCAATACAAATGCCAGTTCCAAGATTTTCAAATATAATCCAAGATAATGCAATGTCCCAGTGTCACTTCAGGGGGATGACACTGGCATTGAAACCATTTTTTTTTTCTTTTTATTACTGTTAATTGAACTTGACATTCCTGCTAATGTTTTTGCACCTGTCTGAAATAGTATAGTAAATAGTTTTGGCGAAGGTCAATTAGTTCCAAGATTAGTTCCCCTGTTTGAGGCCATATAAAGCACCACAAAAATAGGCTTCTAAGGCAAGGTTAGGTAGCCTAAGGAGTAAGGAGTGAAATTTTGAAGCATCTTTTCATTAACGCTTTCACAGCCCACCAAATTTAAGCATTCAATATGTGGCAGAAAATGTAGCAAATGAGTAGGGAAAAAAAAAAGTCTGCTTCCATTATTTTATTCTATAAGAGCTTAGGCCACCCAACCATCCCTTAGAAATACTTATGGCATCTTTTTCTGTGGCCTCAAACAATGGAATTGAAATGTTAAATATCTCAAAAACTTACTGACCTACACCAAAATTACAAATCTGAAATCAGAGAAAAGTTCGATTAATATTGCTTAAAATAAAAGTTAATAGTAGAGGTCCCCCTTAAATGTACAAATAATACCGTCCTGCACAACAGCAACCTGCCAATTTTGCACTCACCGAACTTCTTGAGGAAAATCCATACCCAGAGGGTGCAACCCAAGAGCAAGCACACATTCCCCAGAATGGGCTTCCATTCATTTCGAGATGCATTCATTTCAGCATAAGTCTGGAAAAAGCTGTATCGATACACTAAGGAAAAAAAATAGAGCAGACAGTCAACACAACATCCACCGCTTCAGAAATTACTCCAAGCCCACCACCAGTTTGCTACTTTGCATTAAATATAATAAAAAAATGACATTCTAGTTTTAAACCCTCAAACACCTGCATTTCCCCCCAAGGATAGCTAAGCAAAATCGCCAGGGCTTTTTCCTACTCTTGACTTAGATGACTGTTTATGCTCTCAATAGTAATAAAACGTGACCAGGAATGCTCCAGTGTCAAACCACACAAATGTTATAAGTATCTTACCACATATACGTAGGTAGGCTTTTTCCTGACAAGCCTAGCTACACAAGTACATTTATGTAGGTTCACAATGAACCATAAAGGTGGCCTCGATTGGCTAAATTCATAATCACATTAACTGGCTAAAAGATATTCCCAGCATTACTTGGACAAGCAAAGTGACAAACAGTGCATGAACTAGCAAAACCAAAAGTGTGATACTTGTGCAACTTATCTCTCACATTTACCTCTCCAAAAAATGACAAAACATGTTTTAAATTTTCCCTCTAACTTTTTTAATTACAACTGTGATGATGATTATATTTTGTACAATTTACATGTAAATGGAAATGTGTCAGACTGACTCACATGCTTTCTTCTCCTCCAGGCTGAGATTTTTCCAATCACCCTTCTCCTTCTCACGCAATTTTTCAATCTCTGGAGAGGGCTCCTTGTAACGGATGGCGGGCATAGGGAAGTCAGGGTTGTCAAGGTAGCTATACTCGCCGTTCATGCCAAAGCCAACCACTTCTCGCTTGCCAATAAGGGCACGGCCATGGTATGCAGCTGCTGGTTGGGCCCGTGCTACTATGGGTGCCAACTTGACTGCACGTTCGCTGATCTGCAGCAGTCTGTTCGCCATGCTGAAAGCCAATTAAACCCCCATCTGTTAATCTCAAAGACTTGGCACCACTAAAGCCAGCAAGCAAGTCACCTACATGCTAACAGCCTGTAACAACAAATCAGAATGCCCAGGAAAAGAGGCACTCTAGAAGCAAAAAGCACTAACATGATGAAAAGTCATGTCATTTACTGCAACAGGGTGGTACTGCAGGTTAAAGGCCAGCAAAGGTTACAAAAAGCAGCCTACCATGCTGGCCACACATTGCACTGAGACAAATAAGAATTTACCATCACATACAATGTGGCATAGAAGCAGAACAGTTTAGTGCAAGCCACAAGATATTCCGCATAATAGACATACACACAAGCGCACACACATATATAGCATATATCCTTTTCTTCTATGCTTGATGCACAAGGTTATGACAAAGAAAACTGAATAGCAATTGCATGTATGTAGGTTCTGCACAACACCTTGCACCTTGAAATGGTCACTGATGCTCTATGAAAGTCAATCATACAAAAGTCAGATGTTCACTGTAGGGCTTAATTACTAACTTACATGGCCACTGATATTCTATATAGGTAGAGTCGAAAGTATCTGTAATACATTAAAACCATCCATTTGACTAAATCAGATTATCTTCTTCAAAGTATTAAAAGTTTACAAGTCGGGGGTTTTCTGTGCTAAAACCACGATTTGATATGAGGCACACTGTGGTGAGGGACTCCAGATTAATTTTGACCACTTAGGGTTCTTTGACATGCAGCCAATGCATGGTGTACCACAAGCGTTTTTGCCTTTCACCCCTACCAAAATACAGCTGGGATTCGATCCCATGCCCTCGGGCTTAGTACCTATAAAGTATTCTAGTGGTGTGTGAATACAGCAGTGTCAGAAAAACTAACGGCTGGGAGTACTCATGCAAACCATTTCCTCTTAGGTCCTTCCAGTGTACCCGACATTACCCTATAAATCATAACCATGAGCAGAAATATTTTCCCCTTTGGCATCATTTTGAGCATAGGATATCACTAGGAACTAAGCCTGATTATCATACCAATGTTTTAGCTCCTATATTGACCAATGAAATTAATTATTTTCACTATGCTGTGCAAACTGCATGTACACTTGCATTTAATAAACCTTTCGTCCTGAGCAGACGGTTCACAAACTTTGTTGCAATTAGTTCCCAAGTTCATCAGCCAGATCTTGGCAACAATCTTATGACCCAACAAATGAGGGGCTCCACATTTGTTACAAGTCATAAAACAAAATATTACACATCTTGAAATGCATAACATTGTCAGGACATGTTTACAAAAATGATGTGGAGAAACTCAGCTACGCCCTGTAGCAATAACTTCTACATTGCCATTTCTGACACTTCAGTGCCTATTCGGGAGGCCTAGCAGCAAACCAATCTCTATGAAGACAGGAAATCATCTTTCCGGAAATTTTTTTTGCTCGCTGTGTTTATTGCAACATATAAAACTTAAACTCTGGGGTTTTACATGCCCAATCAGCAACATAATTATGAGGCACGCCATAGTGAAGGGACAGAGCAATGTCACTGCATTGCTAAGCCTGAGGTGCTTTGCAAAAGTCCTGTGGAAAAGCTCAGCCTCTGGTATTTCTACAACTATGTTTGGCTGCAACTGTCCCATAAAGAATTGTGCACTTCCCTAGCTGTACCAATTAATAACAAAAACATCCAACTAACATATATATTTAAAATTGGTTTGAGTAAGGGAGCTGGGTTTTTATCTGTTTCAAAACCAAACGATTGCAAACTAGTCACTTAATATTCTTGTACATTTAACACTGTCACAATTACTCCCCACAGCTTTAGTGTAGAGTTCTGTTCTCTAATACAATTTTGCTTTAGAAGCCACACATATGAATTTAAGTAATACAGTTTAAACCCGCGACAACGAAATATGTTCGTATCCCTGGCAAACGCCCATCGGGTTCAATATATTTCGTACCTCTTGACAACTCGCTGTACTACACTCCCGCATAAAAGAAATTTGCCGAAACATAACCCCACAGATAACCTACTCACGCAAGGCTAGCAGGCTTCAAAATGTGCTCAAATGCGATTGCTTTGCACTAAAATCGCGTGAAATACCACCATATTACACTTGCGTGGGCGCCTCCATTTTATTGCAATAGCAATTATATGCACACGCCAAGCGAATTTCTGCCGTCGCCATGATGTTCCGTAGTCCAAACACGATAACATTGTCGCCGCGCGCCGTACACTGTATATGCGAGTGAAAGGTTGCGAGGGTCAGCCACCGATGGCAACTTAAATCAGGCGCGCGCAAGGCACGGGGGCGATGGAGGAGGGGGGGTCTACGGCTGCTGCTTACAGTGCGGCCGCCTATCTTGAAAGCGATCTGCGCTGTGGACGTGCAAGCCTGCGCGGGCCTCATCTTCAAAGCATGCGCCGAGTGCCTGTAGTATCGTATGCGCTGTGCTTTTGACGTTTACTTTGCGTCGAAGCGACAGCCAACACGACGGTAGATTCTCTCGCGGCTGCTGCCGCGTTTCCTCACTCCAGCGTTTTGACAGCGAGTTTCCGCGGACATAGAACGCGATGTGCTCACGTTTACCTGTGCGCGCGTGACACCGTGCTTGTTAATTTTGTTAGTAAGCGAATGCTTACAACTTTATATGGCCGATAAAACTAATATACTAAGTGTCGTACGGCTATCTACTAATTTGCTCTCGCAATCAATGCTTCGCCTTTCCAGCGAAACTGCCATTTTTTGTTTACAAAAACAACCAGGGGCGGGAAGTGATCGTTTGCGCTGGAAACGTCATGGCCGTCATCTTGTTGATCGCCCGTTTGAAATGACACGCATGTTGCTACCGGCATGTCAACGGTTTTTGCACTCCTAGTGAACTGCATAATGTGCGCATCGGTGAGAAAAATGTAGCGAAAACACGGAAATCCCTGTCCCAGCGACGTGGAATTATGGGGCTTGAGAAGGCGGTCGCAGCATGGAGTGCCACGCATCGGGCCGTGATTAAGCGATGGTCCGGGAATACGCAACCCTTGCTTCAAGAACGCTGGTTTTAGTGCCACCCGACAGGTATTGCGTGCGGATTCGGTGCCGGACGTAGATTTGCGCGAAGGAGCCGTAATCTCGATCAAATGCCTTCGGGTATACCAGATACGATCACTTTCGTGCTCGGCACCGGACGCGTCGGCGCCTAGGTGCGACAGTGTGCACTGGAGAAATGCCGCTGCATTAGGGTTGGTAATATCGATGAACGATTAATCAATTAAAAGTATCCCGCACAACAATTAATCTTCATCGATGTACACGTTTCATTTAACGGACTTAATCGATTAGACAGGTTCGATTGATTGCCTTTTAGAGTGACAAGTGGCACGAAAAGTTTGAAATCGTGGTAGAGCGACTGTGGTGCCGAGCCAAGCGCGTGCCCCTCCTTCCCCCACACCGCATACGCCGCCTGAAGCCGGAGGCTTGAAATGTCCTCGCAATCGAAGGCATACAAAGCAACCCAGTCGTTGGCTGTCGTGTCACTCGCAGTCCACTATAGACGTGGCATAGCATTCGCGCCGGTTTGGAGCATGTATGACATAGCGATGGAGTTCATGCCGATTTCAGCAAATATCTAGCTTCCGAGCGTGTATTCTTGCATGCTGGTTACGTGGTCACTCAAAGAAGGTGTCAGTTTCACCCAAACATTGCAGCCAATTTACATTCCCTCGCTCTGTAGAAAAGAGCATGTGGCTTAAAATCCTACACCAGTAATTTTCCTTTCCCCTCTGAATTTTGCAATTTCTTGCATATTTCTTGTGTATTACTTGTTTTAGCATACTGTAGAAGGATTCGCTAGTTTCATGAATCTTGTTTCATTCTGCTCTAAGTACCATTGTATAACATATATTGTTCATCTTTGTAAAGGCCACTAGCACCAATTCTATTTAGTCATTAACAAATTAGATTATTCTTTATGAAACTTCATACCCGTGTATTTCTAACTTGGTTCCACCTATCAAACATTAAAAGTGTCCCACACAAGTGTGTTTCAAGCTTTTTAAGTGTGCATTAAAAATTTCACTTAATTTATTAATGGATAAAAACCATGCATCGAAAGCAATTAATCAATTAAATGTTAAAATGACTCATGATTAACTGCTAATCAAACAAAAACAATTAGCCGACCATCCCTATGCTGCATGCGTGGAGCACTGTTGCTCTGCATCCAGTGCTGAGTTAATCAAAATCTCGCACAAATGATCGTAACTCCAAAAACAATTGACCAAGAACACTGCTCTACGGCAGTGCTGCCACTGCTGATCGATGCACGCAGCACACTTTGTATTGTCAGCAATGCAGTTCTATATCCTTAAGCAATGCTTGCCAAAGAACACCAACGGAATTTTTACAGAAATTTCGTTCTGTGACGTATCACCTACCTGTGCTGTCTCATTTCGCAACAATTAAATTCTCACGAAAGCAATTTTTTTTGCGTTCAATGCCAATTTCGTTACTGCGAGGTTTAACTGTACTTCGAAACTCCATAGCTCACCAGCTATGGAAAGGTAGCGTAGTCAAACCCAAATGTAACAGCCTGTTACAGCCTAGATGTGGCTTTTAGACAAAAATAACCTATAGGCAACACATGAGTACTTTAAAGCATAACAGACAAGAACACTGAAAGCCAAAGGTCAGGTATTTTTCTCTGTGTATTATTGCACTCTATAGAACTCATGGATCTCAACCAGCTAGCTGCCTCACCATACTGCTACTAGAGGCTATACTTTGATTAGAAATGGCTGCACTGTCACTTTCTAAAATAAATTCAGATAACCACACTGTGCAAGTGGACAACAGGCTGAACACTGCAGAAATCGAAGAAACTATCAAGGTTGGTTGTCAAAGTAACTGAGCAGCTTATGCAGAGCACAGACATCAAATGGACATCAATGATGATGATGTGTGTGGTTTAGTGGCGCAAGGGCCAGATATGGCCAAAGAGCGCCAGAAAATGGACATCAAGTATACTGCTTATGTCTATAATGGTGTTTGATAGCAACACAAATTATTGACATGTCTTGATAGACAAGATGACAGCACAACAGTGGCATGACCAAGACAGCACAACAATGGAATCTCTAGGATGGCATGACAATAGCTGCGCATCTGCAGTGTTTTTCTCCATTGAGACAACTTTTGCTTTTGCTTAAGGAAGCAATCTTTGATAACCCTACTCGCGACGTGAGAGGGATCCTCGCACTGGACCTCTCCAAGGCCTTTGACAGGGTCGCGCATATACACATACTGACGGAGATTCCGTCTCAACCTGCGCCAGCGCTTTCATGATTACACCAGATCTTTCCTCGCAGATCGCAAGGCACACCTCCGATCAGGCATGGTCACAGGAGGACCCTACGAACTAGGCACCTCCGGCACCCCGCAGGGCTCGGTCCTCTCCCTATTCTTATTTAATATAGCCATGCACAAGCTCTCCACTCGCCTCGCTGCAATCCCAAACGCTGGTCACGCCATTTATGCAGATGATATCACGATCTGTGTGCCGGGCGGATCGCTAGCCATGCTCGAACACTCGTTACAAAGCGCGTTGGAGGCTTCTGAAGAGTTTCTTTCAAACACAGGCCTTGAACTCTCCTCTGCTAAATCAGAGCTACTGTTATACCGCCAGTCCAGACAGGGGGTCAGAAACCTTGCGCCTCTGGAAACTCTGCCGATAAAAATTCGAGCTAGAAATGGGCATCCCATACCGAGGATGGTCTGTCAAAATTCTAGGTCTCCTCATTGACGCCAAGGGCTGTAACTCGACGGCCCTCAACGGGCTCACTGGACAGGCTAGTAATGTCCTAAGACTTGTAGCCCGCGTCTCAAATCAAAGAGGCAGTCTCAAAGAGGACAATTTGCTCAGAGCTTATCAAGCGTTCTTCCTGAGTCATGTTATCTACATCGCGCCGTACCTTATTTGGGGTAAAGCGGAAAAGGCCAAGCTCAACTCCCTAATCAGAACCAGCCTCAAGCGCATGCTCGGCCTTCCGCAGTCCACAAGCACTGAGAAGCTGCTGGAGCTAGGACTCCATAACACCATCAATGAGCTAATAGAAGCTCACACAGAGGGTCAAATAATGAGACTTTCATCTACTAAGCCAAGGATCAAGATTTTAGAAGCGGGAATCCAACCCAGACATGAACCGGCGACCAAAGTTAGCTCGACCCGGGAAACCAGAACTCTCATCATGGTTGACCCCGTTCCACGAAACATCCACCCAGTGCATAACGAGGGTAGGACATTCACGAGAGCCAAGTCCATCCTTAAAAAGATAAATCAGCAGAAACTAGATGCCCTCTGTCGATGCTGCCAGATATGACAGTGGGGATAAGTTCGCTGTCTCGGGGGTAGACGCGGCAGGCAACCTGGTCAATGCAGCCTCTGTTTATACAAAGTTTGCCCATGTGACGGAGGAAGCAGCGATCGCTCTGGCTTTTCACAGCTCAAAAGTTCCCGCTATCGTCTTCTCGGACTCGAGCACGGCGGTTAGGTCCTTCTCGTCTGCTCTCGTATCTGAACAGGCGAACAGTATTTTGATTAAAGCACTTCAAAGGACTAGGGAGAGCAGCGAAGGAGGATACCACACCTCGTGGTTCCCAGCCCATCTAGATAGCTCAATTAACCCGCTTGGATGTAATCCTAACGAGCAGGCCCACCGGAGAGCGCGCAATTTCACGTACCACGCTGCCGCGGGTTAGCCAGGCTTGTAACGAGGTCAACATCCATAAAGATCCGTTATGTACTTTCCACGAAATTGTTTCCCATTATCGACTGGGCAGGAGGACATCTCCACCCGCCCACCCTAAATTGAACAAACCTCAGGCTAGCACAATCAGACTTCTGCAAACCCGTTTGTATCCTACTCCTCGGTCTCTTAACAGGATAGATCCTGCCCACTCACAGCCGTGCCCAAAATGTGGTCATGACTCATGCTCTTTTGAACACATGCTCTGGCTGTGCCCAGCCCTTAACGCCTCTCCACCCATCACGAAAGAACAATGGCAGGAATCTCTCAAGAGCAGCAATCTCCACATTCAACTCCAGGCTGTCCAGAGGGCCCACGACATTGTGGCGGAACTTCATCTCCCGGTCCCATCGTGGGTGGCGCCACGGACTTGATCTTCGGGAGCCTTCGATTTTAGCTCCCCAAGATCTCAGTCCCTCAGGACTCAAATAATGTTCTTGTCATGTCATGTCAGACAACAACCCATCCATTCACTTCAAAATCATGCAGGTCCCATGCACTGTGGGAGCCTGCATCACTCTGGTGAGCCAGTAAGATGAAATGGCACATCTTGACAAAAGGTGCTCAGCGCCGAATGTGCACCATCAGCCCAGGTGGTGGAGAAACGAGTCAGCACCCCCACTGATCACAGCATCAAAACCTTCAGACACCACAAATATTTCGCACGACACCACATGGCTCTCAAATAGTTTGTTGGTGTTAGGCGGCAAGCATGCCTTGCAACTCAGTTGTGCAAGAGCTTAAAAAAAAAAAAATTATGGGGTTTTACGTGCCAAAACCACTTTCTGATTATGAGGCACGCCGCAGTGGAGGACTCCGGAAATTTTGACCAGCTGGGGTTCTTAAACGTGCACCTATATCTAAGTACACGGGTGTTTTCGCATTTCGCCCCCATCGAAATGCGGCCGCTGTGGCCGGGATTCGATCCCGTGACCTCGTGCTCAGCAGCCCAACACTATAGCCACTGAGCAGCCACGGGGGGTGTGCAAGAGCTTGTGCCCTTTGCATCGCCAGAGAAAGTCTGGCTGCCTACTATGAAAATGGGCAAGAGAGCCAAAGAAAGCTATTCGTACTACAACGTCTCAAATAAGTTCAACTCTGTTGCTGTTGCTTGGCGTGTCAGTTTAGGAGGGTTGCACAGAGGCAGCAACTCCCAGATGCAAGCGTTATGGACCCTAAAACCATACTGATAGTCATGTGGTCATTTGTCAGCATGCTGTGTTCTGCTGTGTGCAATCCAGAAAGCAGTGTTGTGGTGGTTCACAGAGAACTGACTGAGATTGGATGTAACAACCAAACTAAGAAGTCACCCAGCAACAAAAATGCTGTTGAAGCCAGTTTCTTTTCAACCAAGAAAGTTCTTATCAACCAATAAGAACTTATATAAAAGGGCCACTTGAAGAATTCACTGCATAGAGAATGGTTCCAGAAAAGCTCAAGAGGTGTAAAACAACTTTCACTGTTAACTTTGCCGAGACTGCCACCTGTGCAGCTGTACAGTTCTCACTCAGTGACAGTACACACTTCTTGGAGTGAGTGATGCACCCTGAACCTTGAATCAAACGTGGTTCATTACAATGAAAATTTAACAGGGTGCCACATGAAGGGCCTATTTTTTACTAGTGACACCACTGGTGGTAAGCAATGACAAATTATGTTGCCAAGGCAAAGTGTTTGCTTTTAGTCTTTTTACATGGCAGAAACTAAGAATGCGATAAACCCAACAGCTGCTGTCATCGTTACGATAAAATTGCTGCACGGAATTTTTGCTCTACTCATGAACCCAATGCACAAATCACCTTACCAATGATGTGGCAGCCATCTGTCAGTACTTGCGCTTCTTGCACGCACTTAGTGGTTACATAATTGTGCAGCTACACCGATTTGTACACCTTTAGTTCATGTTACAAGAAAACTCGTAACATGCATGAGATAATCCTTGCCATTCCTGTTGTTCGCACATGGTTACAGCCTCACTTCACACACCACATCGGCATTGTCACAGGGGAACATGCCACAATAGGCCAAATCTTTTTCAGGGTACTGGCAGCATTTTTCTGCACTACAGAGGCCATGTGCATTAGCCGTGGGAAGTATGGCACATGGTATGCAGTTAAACAGTTGCATTAAAAGGCTGGGCTAATATATTCCCTCGCTGTGGCCATCAATGTCAAGCTGTGTGCACCCTTGAAACTGCAGACATAAAACATGGTAGATGCCATGAGTGCAACTAGATGATGACAAGGTGCCATCTTTCTATAATAGCAGCAGTCATTAAAAAGCACCTACTCAAGTACATTCTCAGGAATGTAAAACAATTCAGCATTACAATGGCGCCGCGAACAATGTCGCTCTTTGCTACATTCTCGCCATACTGAAATGGCCACCATTAAGCTATTTCAGTTGTTGCCATAGGTACAGGCACAAACAATATGACAGAAAACACATACGAAAAGTGCTCTCCTGGTTTGCACCTATGGTATTTAAAGAGACACTGAAGAGCGACACTAGATTAGTTTAGACTATTAAATAATTTTTCCAGAACTCAATTTCCACTTCTTTGGCAGAAAAAGATTATCAGAAAAAATTAAGGAATTAAGGCCAAAGTTTAATCGTGGCACTGGTACATATTACAGATTTCAAAGTATTTTCTAATGTGTGAACCATTTATGTTCACAAGTCCTTGAAATGTCTGGTTATGCCAAAATGCAATTAAGTCTTAATGAACAATTCAGTGTGCACAAGCAGACAAAATCCATGGTGTCACAGTAGGTGGTGCAGGAACTTTTAAGCAGTGTTGCCACCCATCTTTTGTTGTTGCATCTCTCTGGCTTACCAAGCCTCCATTATTTTTAATGGCCATGCCGCATGTGCAAGGGTAATTGCTTAAGTGTCTAGGTCATTGAGTTTCTTGATACCTTCAGGTTTGAAGTTCCTGCTACAAGCACTTTTAATGACATTAAACAGTGTGAAGATAGCTGCGATAAGTGCAACTTGCTTCACAATACTAATATTACATAAAAAAAGATACATAGTATATATTTAGCAGGGCAAAAGTTAAAGAAATGATGCTGAAAACATTAATTGGCATATTTTATGCCGAACTATCGCAGTTTACTACAGAAATGCATCCGTGCAAATGCTAACATTGGGAGCCAGAATGTGCATTCGATGCGTGTCTCAAATGGCATTAAAGGGACAGATAACCACCTAAAATGTGTCGCGGGATGGTGGTGGAAATGAAAAGATAGATTTTTAGCGATATATCAGGCATGCTGTTTGCAATTTAAGTAGGAATTATAATTTCAAATTGCCACAGAAAGTAACAAACAACGGTATGTGACACGAACTAGTGGAGAAACCCGAGTACTAGAGATGGATTGTCAGATTATATAAGTCTGTTGTTATTAAGTGCACCATACTTTTGAAATCAGTCTATGTTACACAGACTTTCGTGCTTAAGTCTATGCACAATATAAGCTAAACAAAGTCCAAGGTAACAAGCGGTGCTACCTTCACAACAAGTAGAATGGCAAAGCCATGGCGTCCCTCATTGCATGGTGGCACATACAAGTGCTCTTGCGCACACACAAGTCTGCGAGTGAGTGTGCCAAGTTATACGGCCTCCCTGTGGATGCAAAATGGCATTGACTAATTGTGCCACAAATGGGTGCCTGTACTACACCAAAAGCACTACAGGCATATTCTACTGCTTTCCACCAATGCCAGTGTACAGGAGCTATTGCGCTCACCTATCACTCAAGCATACAACCTTATGATCATGACTGAAGATAGCAAAATTCCATTCTAAAAATTTTCCACAGTGTTTTTCGTGGTACCCCAGCAGGATCAGACACTGATTGGTACACTTTGTTGCAATAAAAAAAAAAAAAACAGATACAGTCGAACCCGAATATATTGAATCTGAAAGGGATCAAAATAAGTTAGATATATTGAATAATTATTAAAGCTACTACCTACTGTTACTGTGCATGTTTATCGATGCAGTTTAATTAACAGGCTGCAGTAAGCAAAACCCTGCTTTCAAACGTAAATAATAATTAAACACTTCCCAATTGAGCCGAACATCGTCTGCCCCCATTTGGCCGTGCCCCCCCCCCCCCTCCTCCGCCTGCCTAGGAATTTGAAAGTCTGACCACCCTCCTTATCAGTGTTGTCGCCATTGGTTCTCGTTAATTTCAACTAGTTCTGAACACTAAACTGGCATCAAACCTCAAACCATGCGAAACTTAAGGTCAGACCACACGAGCTCACTTCCGGTCACTCCTGCTTAGATGCCTTGACAGACTTCACTTTGTATTCAGCTATTGATGGCGCTTTGAATTTGGCTACTATTCGTCATTCAAGCTGGTGCAGGACAAAGCCCGTCAGTACCACGTAGCATGGCCAAACTAAAGCATATTTATGTATTTATTTACATATGCTGCAGCCCAATTGGGCTATCGCAGGAGTGGGTTTGTACATTGCATTAAACAACATATTCTTCTGCAGAAATCAATTTCAACACCATAGGATTTATGATAACTACAAAACAAAAGATACAATGAGTAATAATAGACACAGCATGAAACAAGTTAACTTTATACATAAATTCCTCTAAAGGCAGTGACCTAATTTCACCTGGTAGTAAGTTACATTTTTCTATTGTTCGAGGAAAGAAGCTAAACTTAAATAGGTTAGTACGCGGTTAAAACGGTGCAAGGTTAAGTTTGTGCCTATTCCTAGTAGGTTTCTATTTATTAGGAGAAAGATAGTTGATCTTTAAAGAGTAGCGTGGCGTGTTAATGAGATTATGCAATAATTTAAGGCATTCACGATCGCGCCGCTCGGACAGAGGTTGTAGACCTAGTGCAACAAGGCGAGATGAGGGTGAGAAGTCCCAGTCAAAGCCGGTATGTGAAACAGATTTCTTTGTTTTGAACTGATTCCAGGGTGCTAATGTCAGATACTTTATAAGGGTTCCAGATGGGGCAACCATACTCGAGAATGGGTCGGATGAGCGACTTATATGACAGCAATTTTGTTCCACGCGGAGCTTTTCACAATGTACGAGTTAGATAGAGATAGCCTATTTTCATTAGTGCTTTATTGCATGTGTATTCAATGTGCCTAGACCATGACATGTTAGGTGCGAGGATGAGGCCAAGGTACTTGTATTCAGACACCCGTTCAAGGGAAGAGCCATTAAACGAATAGTTAAACAGAAGTGCGCTTACTAAAAGATAAAGTGACTGTTTTTACAAAGTTTATATTCATTTACCATTTGTCGCACCACCTGCAAAATTGTGTAAAAGAATCGTTAAGTGACAGGTGGTCAACATTCGTGTTAATTACGTTATACAGCACACAGTCGCCAGCATAAAGGCGGATTTTTGCAGACATATGATTCAGCAAATCATTGATATACAATAAGAACAAAAGTGGTCCCAGCACTGAACCCTGGGGAACTCTGACGTCATATTTACTACAGAAGAGTTTGAGAAATTAAACGAAACATACTGGGAACGGTTATATGAGCGGGAGAGTGCACTCAAGCCCTGTCGTGCACAAAGAACAAGGAAAGAACTTCATTATAAAGTGAAAGGAGTGATGTGGTTGGGGCCTTTAGCGGCCACCACCACTTGTGCTCATCAAATCAAGGTCAACCGGACCTGAGGCTCAGAGTGAAGGAGGATCGCCTGCCACTGCACATCTGTTGGTTGGAGGGAGCCATGCACAAACCAAACGCTGCACATACACACTACAGTTGCATGTAGCTGCAGTCTGCTACACAGCATAGATACTGCGGCCTCCGCGACGAGTCTTCTGACTGGGCACGCTGCAGCTCGCGGAGGACAACCGCCTTTGGTGCATCATAGGTCACCAAAATCAGAAGTGGCATCTACATGAACGTTCTAAATCAAATTTAAGCTGCGCACCACTGTGACATTCAGCAGGTGGAGCGTTGTGGTCACACCCCACTCCGCTTGTAGCCTTTGCAGTGCAAGTCATTGAAGGAGCAGAAGCACCTTGTAGGGGACATTTGCTAATAACTGCGCTTCTGTTGAACACATTAACGTACTTCTTGCGACAAAGTATTTCTGAAATAGCCTATTTTAAGCACAATGTCGCGGGTTCGATTCCCGGCCGCATTTCAATGAGGAGGCGAAATGCAAAACCGCCTGTGTACCGTGCATTGACAGCACATTAAAGAATTCCAGGTGGTTAAAATTAATCCTAACTAAGGAGTGCCCCAATCGTATTGTGGCTTTGGCACATAAAGCAATTATATATATATATATATATATATGGCTACTCATGCTTAATTAATCATCCCTCGCGTTCCTTATATTGCTACAGCACGCTCACCGCAAGTCTAGCACTTTTTAAGAATCGCTTCTTCCTTTAAAGGTCAAACTCTATAAACCCAAGTACATGAGCTGCAATAGATGCTAATTATTGCTTATGTTTATGTAATAAGCCTTCACTACGAAGATTCTGCACATGACACACATACTCGACATTTCAAGCATGAATGCTTCACAATGCATAGATTAGTAATGCAAAGGTGTCAGTAATAAAGGTTTATATACAATTCAACAAAAGCAGCTTGCAAGGCAATATGCGTACAAAGCCAACATGGCTCTGGTCGCACATTGTAATGCATGGTAATCGAGATCAGTCAGCCGCCTACTCATTCCGGTATACCTTGTGTAGTTTCACCGGTAAGGTCTTGCAGAGGGCTCTACGTCTCAGTAAGTTGCATACAGCGATGAACACGATTGGCATTTGCAACTGAAGTTTTGAACAACGCGGTTAAAACAGTCTTTCGATAAACGCGTTCAGCTTTATTAAAGGCAAATAAAAGAACTCGCTTGCCAGAAATTGGGCCATTCACTATGTATGAAGGCTGAACTACCAACAGAGACCGCACATTCAACAGACGCAACCTCTAATAAAAACAGGCCGAACCAATGTCCTACAACAGTGCATTTCGCATCGTTGTCCACATGGCTAGCATGTACACTAGTCCTGCACAAGTGCAAATCGGTTAAGATTCTGGCACTACAATGTCACCCTAAGCGGTTTCTATAATAACGTCACATCAAGATGCAAATATAGCACATCATAAGATAACACGTAAAGCCCTATTTAAAAGAATAATTTGAAGAATGGGCACAAATGAAGCTCCGTTAACGCAACCTGTAACCTCAAACTATCTTTTGACCTCCACCGCCTTCGGAAAGGTTAGGCTTAATCCCTAAAGGTGAAACCTAACGAACACTCCCTTACGCGCACTGGATGCGCACTTAAAAAGATCAGTAACGTTTACGGCACCTTAATGAAGCCCTTACTTCAGCTCAAAAAAGAGACCAGGGAAACTGTTCGAAGAACCAGCCCGCACGGTAGATCGGCGCAGAACCTCACCTGCAGGCCGCACGTGTGAGGCCGGTAGGATACCCGAAAAAAAACGAAAGGGAGGAACCAATGTTGCTAGGCATCAGCGATACGCTACGACAAAATCGCTAAATTCCTAACTTTGCTTTAAATTTCCAAATTTTTATCCTTGACTTAGCAGCTGCGCGATTACAGACTTAATTTTTTATGTACATAGGCATGATATTCTAGAAGTTAGTGATTGTTCGGAATTTTATTGATTTTTTTTTTGTGGATTGCATTTTAAACGCCTATCCAAATCCGTATCCGCATTCGGCCACGATTAGTCAGTTGAGTCAGTGAGTTGCGATCAATGTCATTACCGTGCGTACTAAGTCGCCAGACTTACAATGATCAGACTAATTTTACTTGAAGAATCGTGTGATTACGTCCAAAGTCTGCCTTCCCTCGAGTAAGCAACAGCCTTCACGGCTTGCCTAAGCCATGGTCAGAAGCTGGGTTATCGGATGGATAGGGTGAATTGCTGCCCCGCCTGAAATTTCACACTTCACTTAGTAAAGAAAGCCTGTGACAAATCATTCCGTATCATGGCTGGCCACTTCCGCTACTCAGTGTGGGACCCATTTCTCATCATATCTCAAATGATTACGCTTCAGTGCATGTACTATGTTGGACTAGGCTTTTGGATATGCTTCCTCGACATTGTCACCGGCCAAGTGTTGTCGCTCGATCAACTATTTTCCTACGAGGTGAGAACCCAGTTTTGCAACTGCAGCGTTAAATTACTGCTGGGCTATGCCGTGCTATATACGTTGTCACCAACTGCAGGCGGTGCACATAAAGGACATGCGGGGGCGGTGCATAATAGGATCCTATATCATTAACTCGCTGTTCGCGTAAGTATGCTCTTTAATTTTCTTTGATGTGGAAACTTAACTGTCGTCCTTGAGGTCATAAACCTTGTACCTGTGCAGGTGATGATACGTTTGCTTCCTTTTCAATAAGCGGCGTCATATTAATAACTTGCTGTCGAGAGGGCAATTTGGGCTTGTTGGTACATAACGACTGAGTAATAGTGCAAAGAACGCGACAGGGACAGAGGAGGCGCTTGCGTGTCTCGCCTCGTATGTCCGTGTCTCGTTTTTTGCACTATTGCTCTTTCTGTCCACTTAAGTCCCTTGTAGTGGAAAACGTGTTATCACTGGTCAACCATTACTGTAAGCACGCACGCCGTGCGCGCGGTGATACTGTGGTGATCTCTGCCAACGTCACAATCTCATTTCCATTTGACGCATTTTCCCAACGGGCTTCCACCGAAAATCTGACATCCCATCTGCGGAACTTACAATGCTCCCTATGTGCTCCCTAGGTCAGCGATATCATGTCTGTGGAACTTGTAACTACAGGTTTGTTCGATTCAGAAAAAGGTGCACGGCACCTTCAATGGAGAGGTGGAGGGGGTGCCAGTTATGGTATGCCGGGCTGCACCCACTCTCTGCAAGGTTCAAGGGTGCACAGCACCGTGGCGGCACCTTGCCTTGCACCTTGTTCAGTCGAGCACAGGAGTGCAGGGTGCACCGCCGCACCTCGGGGAATAGAAGGCCTAGGTGCAGTGCACCATCAATAGGTGCAGAAGATGCATAAAAACTGGGCTGAATCGAATAGACCTTACACTTACCGCACCTGGTTGCATCCTCTATATTCTCCATACTTTACTATTTCCTCTGCCTTTCATCTAAAGACACTGTGAGCCTCAAGGTATGAGCATAAAGCCTGTCACAATTCCCTAACTCATAAGGGTCCTGAATATTTGGCTGCGCGTGTTCAAAAAAAAGATTTCGCACTCACCGCTGCACTGTTCTTGCTCAAATATTACAGAACGATTGCATTTTGTTGTCGACTATTGCATTTTGTTATCGACTTCGTTTAGTATAACATTTGGCACGATTAGTCACGTGTTTTATAAGACAAAAATGAGAAACTGTTTTCGCCCATGGGAAAAATGGCGTCTGAAAAGCAGGCCCTGGCACAGACTTGTGTCGCCACCTGCCGGCAGAAGCAGGAAGGATCTGCGGCCGCGTAAGCAGCTGACTTAAAGTTAACTTAGGTTAACAGCAGGAATATAAAGATGTTTTAAATATGTGCAATGACATAGCAAACTAGCCTTTCTCATATAGACTTTGGTTAAATTGCACACTTTTGGTACACACAGGAAATATAACAAATGCACTGTGTATATTAACCAAACATGTACTTGATAGCCACCTGAAAATGATGTGTCCTTTTACAAAACTAGAACAAGCTCTGTGCAAATGGCATTCCGATAACTTCGTGCCATAGTGGAGCCTATACATTTCCAATTTCAGCCTGCATCTCTGCTGCTACACAATATTTAGCAACAGTTGCACACATGTTCTTCAAGCTGCAACGCAACTTCCATGAACCCCACAGCAGTAAAATATATACCCTGCATTACACAACTCGGCATCTAGACAAATTTTGTTGTGCAGTTAGTGCAAATGAAAAAGGCAATAGTTTTAAAACACTCTCATATTTTTCACAACCTAAAGCTTGTGCAACTCTGCTTGCATAGACTTCAGATGTTCAGCTATATATATGTATATAAATTTTTTTTTTTATATTCTACGCATTATCGATAATAATATTAAAGTGCAACAAACATCTTGGTGTCACACAGTCTCTCTCGTGATACAGCTTAAGCAATGTAACCAAGAGACAAATTGCACACAATCTTCGGGGCAGTGTCCTAGACAGACGGTCTTCTATATTTCAAGATGCCGTTTCATTTGCTAAGCAGCTCCTTCCTGCTGCTGCCGGCAGGCGGTGACACAACTCTGTGACAGGACCGGCTTTTTAGACGCCATTTCTCCCATAGGCGAGAACAGTTCCTCATTTTTGTCTTAAAAAAACATGTGACTAATCGTGCCAAATGTTATACTAAATGGTCACATGGTGTCTCGCTCGATTTTTGAAACATAATGTAGTTGCAGACATGGCACCTGTGAACAAGGTTGCCGCCATAGAATTTGTTGCCTATCGATACCTTCATTGGCGAGGTGATTTCATGGCTTTAAGAATGCTGCATATGGCTGCTACTAGGCTTTTGGTCAACTCTGCACCAAACAACAACTTTCATCATTGGATACTGATGAAGCGGCACTGGTTAGGCCTAGCTGCATCGTACGGCCGTAACAAAAATTCACTGACAGTCGACATAGTGGGGATGGGCAACAGGCCATTGCGCCATCAGTATGTTTGGACCAGTAAACCACCTCGGCGATTGGGCATGAAATCAAGGGCTAGTCTGTTGGCCGGAAGCCAAGGTTGGGTCTGCAGGCGACACACCGGCAACTACCACAAACACTTTCATGAAGTCGTGCATCACAGCCTATTCTGAAGGTGTTGCCCAGTCAAAAGTTGTGCGCACATACCTGCACTTCGTGATAGTGTGTGAGCTGTGCGATGAGCAAAAGTGAAACGCCCCCACAGTATTGATCATCGCAGTATTTTGAGTAGATGGAACACCACAGGGCAAAATTAAGTAAATTCTTCTCACTGCTGACTCTGGAAAAGGCAACGAAATTAATTGTGCTGGCTAAAGTTCTGGACTGCCTGATTATTCGGATGTTATTGCGAAAAATGGGTTGGCGATTGTTTTCATCGTGAAGTTTCATTTCATGTTCAGAGGTGAAAGTCTCGGCACGAAGGTGAATTCATCATGTGGTGCAGGTGACTTAGTAGCACACCAGCCTAAAAGCAGTTGTTCCACTGCCCTCTCTCAGCTGACATTCCCCCGCACTCAGCTATGTCAATTTATGGGAGGTGGAAGGTCTGTTTTTTCTCCTGCCCATGAATGTGGAATTATCTTATTCAGTGTCAAATTTGGTTATGAATATCTCAGAATGGCAGCATTCTCGAATTTCAGCTTGATCACTTAAGTTTTTAATATAAACGGTTTTCCGGAATTTTTAAAAATCACCTGTGGCACATAGTATAATTCTTGTTCTTGAGCTGCATTATTCAAAGAGGTGGACATTATTAGCAGAAGAAATTGAAACACATATTCAGCTAATAATTGTTAATGAATTACTTTATGGCACATGTTGCAATTTACGAATTGTAGCTGGTGAGATTGAAATACGTATCCACTTGAAGTGAACAGGATGACATCAGTTTTGAATTTTTTTTTTCCGAAGTGCCAGACGAAATACATGGGCATTCCAGTTACTTTAGTGCTTCAATGCATGAAAGAGTTTTGTTCACATAAGTGGAACAACAGTGCATCTTTTCGGTGAACTTGATAGCACATATCTCCAAATTGGTGTCATTCTGGAAATTCATACCAAGCGGATACGTTTCGCAATCTCACCGGCTACAATTCGTAAATTGCCATATATGGGTTTGCATAGGTGTTCCATTTTTAGTGTTTGAATTGTGGTTATGAACCAGGGACCACTTAATGGATTCAAATGGCTTGCCTACTGTAAAAGCTCTATATAATATAGTTTGCAATCGCTTTCACATACCTGCTCCGAAAGTCCATTTTACTGCTCAAAAATGCATTTTTGGCTGCTTCAAAAGCTGCTATGAGATGGCATGGACCAGTAGCATCACTGGAGACTGTACATGACATTCCCATTGGCAGCATGTGCATCTATGCCTCTGGTCACAAATGAAATGACTCATCCAGTTTCACTGCTTCAGCCAGTCACATCACCACTCTCAATTGCCTCTATGGGGATGGAAATCAGAATGCCGATTTAAGTGCATTTAAATATAATCATAATACTCGAGAGGGCAGTAAAGTGAAAGATGCTCATCAATAGTGTTTGTTTCGCAATAAAAAAGACAAATGCTTTTTTTGCTATTCTATATAATTTCCTTCAAACAAATTTTTATCCACAGTTAGGTGAGCTTGTAATTGATGGTATACCTGCACTTCTCTCACTTGGCAGGCAATATTAATTTGCTTTGCACAAGTTTTTCACCTACTGGTGATGGTGACACAGTTATCAGCAACATTTCTGATAGATTAATTGAATTGTTTCCTTTTAACGTAACTGATGCTGAAGTATTCAGTGTGCTAATGAATTTTAAACTTAAGTGCTGTGTTATAATGACCCATCAATTGGGCCAATTTAGTTTGTAGCCGAGATCACAGTACTAACTCTGAGCCACATATTTAACTTGTCCCTCAAATAAGCACGTTTCCTACAGCAATGAAGAACGCAAGTGTTTCAGTTATTACTAAAGGTGGCGACAAGAACACCTTAAAGGGGCCCCTCACCAAGTTTGGCCATTTTAAACAGATAAGCACAGCATATACTTTTAAGTGCTAACGATTGTGCCTGCAAAGTATTACAGCTCTGCACACCGCGAAAACAGCTGAAATTTCAAACCAAACGTTGCGTGTACTTCATCTCGAAGAAGCTGTGCTCCTAACCAGAGAGTCAGTGTCACTCACCATGACAGGTGACTTTAGTAAATAATTAAATGCAGAACACCACCACTGGAAATGCACTGGGCTGCAAAAAAGGAAGAGAAATACAAAAAAAAGGGGGGGGGGGGAAGCAGGGCTTGTCATGTGAACCCGACGTGGTCCCTTGGCTCCAGTATGGGAGAAGGCAGGGAAGGAATGACGCTTGTGGACGCTACTCGAGGCAAAGGCAGAAATTATCTGTTGGCCGTCGCACTCAGCTCCTGGTGGTATGGTAACAGGGCATTTAATTTCTTCCATCTCCTCAAATAAAATAAACAGATCTGAAGAAATTATTTCAGTAAAAAGATCCCTAGATGACATTTCAGAACTTCGTGTACAACTGAAATTTGCGATGGGGTCTGGCAGGTGGCCCTTTAACAACTTTGTTGCCTAACCTCTATCCTCCCCGTATTTTGTGAGGCATTTGAAAAGTTAAAATAAAAAATGAATTGGAATTTCTCCAGAGCACAATTTGTTGAGAGTTTCAGTTTGGGTTTATAAAGACAAATCTGCTGAAACAGCTTTTTTATTAGAAAAAGAACCTATCTTAGGGAAAATTGAAGCAAATAAACAAACACTGGGAATATTTGTGGACTTTAAGGAAGTGTTTGACTTGTTGAATCACGAGATATTAATTTATAAGCTTCAAAAATATGGCATCCATGGCATTCCTCTACCACTTCCGCATTTGTATTTAAGGTACTGAAAAGAAGTTGTTTCTGTGAATGCCTACATATCCAATGTACTTACTCTATGTGGCATTCCTCAGAGTAGCCTGTTAGAGCTTTTTTTAAAGGCAAATATAGGAACTCGTAATGAACCTTTTCCCACACTCGTGACAGATCATTCTCCGTAATAGAATTTGCAGTGGTGGAGGGGAAAACTGGTGGAAACATTCACAAATGTTTCTGTGGGGTCAGACAGGAATCTAGTTTTGACAGCAACAGCTCTGAAAAAGTGAACCATTGTTACATGCACCTGTGGTGGACTGAAACCCTACAAGACACTTTCTTCAACTAGACATGCACAAATCTGGAAAGTTAGAAGGTAGTCACAAAATTTATTTGGACAGCTCTTCTCAGTCTACCATAAAGTAATTCATTTGGTGCATTGAGACTTGCAAGCTTCTGGGCCACTCATGAATGCACCATGCAGGTCAAGGTTTAAAGGTGAGAGTGATTCACACAGCGTGAATATGGCTTCATGCAAAGCCATGGACTTTGATGGAGTCATTTGAGAAATAAGTCGGCAAGGCATGCCATTATTCTCACTGCTAATATTCATTTTTAGTAGATGCCTAAATACTATTAAAGAAGCTACAGAAATTCTGAGAATTGTCTACTAATGCATAAGCATTCTTTGGCTCAGCTGTGATTTCATTTTGACTTAGTTTTGCTTACTTGATTTTCCTAGCTTATGTGCATCTACCCATGGCCTTTCCGGTGGCAAAGAATGCTTAGGCTTTAGTAGACAATTGTCAGATTTTTTCGCTGCATCCGGCCCCTTCAGTTTAATCGTAGCAATTGAGCTGGGAACACTGCGCACAAGCGCGGCTTGATGGAGCAGAGTGGGCGAAAAGGAACACCAGCTAGCCGCTGTAGCATGTGAGGCGCTGTGTGAAGGGAGAGTGCATTGCCGCGATGCCATGTCAGCCTTGCTGTCGGTCTTGCAAGCCTGTGTTATGGGCACATTCCTTGTCCACACAAGGTCTTGCCTGTGTTCTGACTGGCCTCGGTAAGATCCACTGAAAACGCACCAAGCATCTCAACACGCTCGCTTGCCCGCGAGGTGTTCATCGAAGGACACTCAGCAGCGTTCAAGTGGACATTGGGCCACCCCTAAATATAAGTTGGCCCTCCCCCAGATTTCAACTTGTCCCATCTGCAAACTTAAGTTGACCCACCCCAAAATTTCAAGTTGGCCTCCCCCCAAATTAAGTTAGCCCACCCAAAATTTAAGTTGGTCCACCCCAACTAAATCTTCCCCATGCATATTCTAAGGAGCCGTATGTGTCTCTATGGGTATTATCTTTATTTTATTTTGTTGCTTTAATTTGTCTCTTATCGCTTAAAAGCTACCAATCATCTACATTTACACTAACATAACAATTAAATGTCTTAACTTAGCAAATTATGCATCTTTGTACAGATACAAGGCATTACACTTTTCGCAGGACAGGGCTGGGGAGCTTGCACATGTGAAGCATTAGTTTTCAAGAAACCCTCCAGTCTCGTGCTGATAATGAAGGAAGGCCACATGTCAGCAGAGTATGAAACATAACAGCATAGAGAGAGCTAGCATGAAATGTTGCAGCCACCATGTCTGAGTCCTGTACACAGCTCCCACACAGCTGCTCGAGATATGTGGATTAGGTTACGACTTATGAGGAAGCTTCAGCTCGGGCAAAACTAATGCTACCTACTCAAATGCATGTAAAACACAGAAATGCTTTTCTTAGACAACCCCTGGACCGATTTTCATTAAGTTCATAGCAATCTAGAGAGAAAGTTAAATCGTAGTGACTGTCACAAGTGGAATTTTTATTTAGGGCCTGGATTTCTTTCACAGAAATCGCCAATAATTGGCAAGCTATAAAAGAAATAAGATTCATTAAGTTTACAAATTTGTAACTCTACACCAAAAACAGATATCACAGTTTGGTAAACTACATCTGTTTGAGCATCTAAAGTGGACAAATTTGGTGTATTCATTTACAGCTTAAGTATATTCATTAGTGTTGATATGGGTTTTTGCAAGTCCTATTCAGAAATTTTGATTTTGTTCTATTCACAAATTTTATACTGTTTTTCATTGCTGAGCTGCAGAGTTAACTTGATAGTGTCGTTTTTCTAAATTTTGCCGTTTTTGTTTTAAGAATCAACATCTTAAATAAAAAATTTGCTTTGTACAGTCACTAGATTCTAACTTTTTCTTTTAAATGTAACAAACCTCGATCACATTTGGTGCAGTGGTTGCTAAGAAAAAAGCAATTTCTCCTTTCCTGTGTATTTAGATAGGAGCCCTCGAGCTAAACCTTTCTTTTTTTTTCTTCGATCGTGGTACTTCGAAATGGTATGGTATGGTATGGTATGGAGAACTTTATTGGGTCCTGAAGGTCAACCATACGTTGACGCGGGCCGCTCCCACGTTGGGACTGTCAGGCCGAGCCCTTCAGCCACATCGTGGGCCTTCTGGACTGCCCGTAATTGGTCAGAGAGTGATTCACTGTGTAGCATTTGCCGCCACCATTCTTGTTCCTTGTCATGGTCTGTTAAGACTGCGGGGCACTGCCAAAGCATGTGGTCAAGAGTAATGATGCCATTGCACTTATTACAGTTGGTTTGAATTTCCCTCTCCGGATAGATCCTGTTAATAAAATATGGACTTGGGTATGTTCTTGTCTGTAGCAAACGTAATGTGACCGCTTGGGCTCTGCAAAGCTTACCGTGTGGCAATGGGTATTCCCTTCTGCTTAAATAATAATGCTTCGTGATTTCGTTATATGTTAATAATCGATCCCTGTGTTCCCCGGGTGAAGTGTAAGTTGCTCGGTCTTGAAGAGCACGGCTAGAAAGTCCTCGTGCTGCTTCATTTGCCACCCCATTGAGGTTTCTCCGAGCTCCGTCCACCACCCCCAGATGTGCAGGAAACCAGCGTATTTCGATCCTCTCACTCTTGACCTTCTCTAATAATTTTGTTGCTATCCGTGTCACATATCCGTTAGTAAAGTTGCGTATGGCTGTTCTAGAGTCGCTGTAAATATGTGTCCACCGATTAGCCCGGATGGCTAAGGCGATTGCTACTTGTTCTGCTACTGTTGGGTCCTTGGTATAGACGGTGATGGCATCCTGTATGTTACCTTGAGTGTCTACGAAATGGTGGCCGCAACATTTTACGCAAGCTCTCCTGACTAACCACTATCCCTTCCATTAAAGTAACTGGATGCAGGTAAGCCTTTCCTTTTCTTTTTTCTTGGTCATTGCTTTACTCGTCATGGAGACCAGATTTATTCAGTGGGCTACATTTTGTCCTGCCATTACGATTGTAACTAATTGCCTTGCAGAACTGAAATGCTAAATGAAATCTGCTTTTTACTGTTCTCTGCTGCTGTACATCTGTTCCATGTGTGTGTATTACAAAGCAAATATTACCAGTGCTTTTGTAGTAATAATTTGTCACCAGCTTTGAAGTCAAAAGTGATGGTCACCACTCTGCGGTCTGGTCTATCAGTAGAAGAGTGCAGTGGAGTTTGGCTTCAGTTGTGTGCAGAGATGAGTGTTCAGTTTTACTTTTTTTGTCATGGTGCTCTTGCTTCTAAGTGGACTGTGGGCCCTGAAACACTTTTGTAACTAATAGAATGGCCTCGCTATTAAAGAATGTAACCTCGCGAACTCGTGCCACGAAAATTTGTTAAATCCTTCAACTATAAGTAAAGTTATTGCACTAACACCCGGCTTTCTCTTTTTTTTTGTCTCCGCTAGCATGCTGGAAGCTACACAGTGTATAAACCAAGAGGGCAAAGCCCAGCTTAAAAGTTGAGTCTTGCCGCAGTGAAAGTCACAGTAGACTACGGCGGCACAACACTGCGCCATCTCCAAGGCCACGCACAGCACAAAGATTGTTTTTTTTTTAGGTTGCAGACAATTAACTTGCAGGCAACAATTACATATTACTGAGAATGCTCTCGCAGTCGCGAAATTAGCCAATAGCGTTGGTGGGTTGGGCTGCTTTTGATGGCGCTGCATGACGGCATTGCAGAAGCAAGAGCAATTTTTTGCCATTTTTGACATGATTGTTATTTCCCTGCTGCATGCAGTGCAGTAATGGAGTGTTTTAGTTGAGCGTCTTTACGGTACGCTCCGCTGCGAGCGGCCCCGCTAAGCCACAGCGGAGCGGCGGGCGATTTTCACGCTTTAGTTGCGCGTTTAGCGTAGCGGAGCGGACCTTTCGTAGTTGCAGCGCCCCCTGGCTAAATTCAAGGTAATGAAAGAAAATAAAAACACTTTATGATCACTCTTATACCGTAAAACGTATGTATGTATATATATATAACTTGTTTCTCCATGAAGTATCTAGACGTGCGCTTGTAATGCGTTACCGGTCCATTTTATCCAATGGAAAATAAAGCGCCGTCTTGGGGAACGCCACGTGTTAGCCAGCGCGCTTGCTTTCGGCATCCAATCCAATCCGTTCTGACGCCAACGCTAGCCAAAGTGCTGGGCGGCACGCTCCGCTTACGGCTAAGCGGACGGCGCATGCGCATTCGCGCTTCCGCTCCGCTTAACTGCTTAGCGGAGCGTAAACACGCTCAACTAAAACACTCTATTGTGTTTTAGTTGAGCGTGTTTACGCTCCGCTAAGCAGTTAAGCGGAGCGGAAGCGCGAATGCGCATGCGCCGTCCGCTTAGCCGTAAGCGGGATAGCGGAGCGAGGAACACGGTCCGCTTAGAAGCTGCCTGAGCGGAGCGTGCCGCGCAGCACTTTGGCTAGCGTTGGCGTCAGAACGGATTGGATTGGATGCAAAAAGCAAGCGCGCTGGCTAACACGTGGCGTTCCCCAAGACGGCGCTTCATTTTCTATTCGATAAAATGGACCGGTAACGCATTACAAGCGCACGTCTAGATACTTCATGGAGAAATAAGTTATACATACATATATATATATGTACGTTTTGCTGTATAAGAGTGACCGTAAAGTGTTTTTATTTTCTTTCATTACCCTGAATTTAGCCAGGGGGCGCTGCAACTACGAGAGGTCCGCTCCGCTACGCTAAACGTATAACTAAAACGTGAAAATCGCCCGCCGCTCCGCTGTGGCTTAGCGGGGCAGCTCGGAGCGGAGCGTACCGTAAAGACGCTCAACTAAAACACTCTAATATTTGGCTCACACGTATACAGCCGCCTCAGCGTTTTCTTACAATGTTTAAAAAGTGTTTAAGGGCCCCTTTAACTTGCCAATATTACTGATAAGGTTAATTACCATAATTGCAGGTTTGACAAGTGCACACCTTAGGATAAAGGTAGACACTGTACAAGCACTTGTCAAACCTACAAGTACGAACCAACAAACCCAGCAGCACATTCTATTTAATATCTTAAAATATGAGGTACACCATAATATAAGCTGGACACAACCATAAAATACGACTGCACTTGTTTTCATCTTTTGTTTGTAACTTTTTTTTTTTTTTTGTACTCTGTCTGCTCAGGTCCCTTGGTCTGTGGTACTTCGTTCAAAGGACAAAGCAATGCCTTGACTTCACGTGCACAGTGCATTTTTTCCACCTCATTGGCTGCTGGATCTACAATGCAGCCTTCCCACACACACTGTCGTGGTGGCTGCTCAACACAGCCTGTGTGACAGTCACCTGCGTATGCGGTGAATTCCTCTGCATCAGGACTGAAATGAAAGCAATTCCACTGAGCTTGTCACCTAAGGCTGACCTCTAAAATGATGGACTAAGAGGTTCACTATTTATTTAAACGTAACTGGCCACGTTTTCGATACTAGAGAAATAAAGCAGGTGCCGTAGGATGTGCTTGTATTGGTGTGTCTACATTCTGCAGTAGAGTGACATGGCCATCACTCAGTTGAATAGTTACTCAAATACACAAATGTGTGCTTCACACTTACACACGAACAGATGCATTTATGCACATTTTAGTCATGCCTGTGTGCAGAAGGAAACTCTTCTCCAATATAGAACCACATGACTAGTGTAACACACCACTACCTCTGTTGCATTTAGCTAGTTTTATCTTAAGCAACCTCCTTGACAAAGCATCACTTGGAGTGCAAACATTGTTTCAAAACAAGGAAGCCTTTACTTTTGCTCACAGGTGCACTCAATACAGCACGGTAATACAGTGCATGAGGCTTAATCAAAAACTGGGTTTTGTCATGTTGCCTAGTGGTGCCAGTGAGCTTAACCTGTCAAGTTTTTAAAATACACAACAAAGTGAACCACCTGTGAGGCCAGACTTCTGGCTAAAGATTTTTTGAAGAGTACTTGCTGATACAGCCTGCACATGCTCCTTCACTTTGTCAGACCATATGTCCTCAGACACTGTAAATAAGCTATGTGGAGAGAGAGAGAGGAGACTGCTGAAAAGAAGAAAGGTGGCTTGCAACATTTATTTTTGCAAAAGCATTTCCTGCATGAAAGACATTTTTGAGCACTCAGATTTGGTAAAGGGCCACAAAAAAAAAAACTACTAAACTGCTTATTCATTCACAGGGCACACACATTAATGACACACACGTCTATCTAAAACAAAATACTCTTGGCACTAATATGCCATTAAAATTTCCTTAACTCCAGACTAGCAATGACTAACAACATTCTTGGGAATGTAAAAAATGCCACGGGAAGAGAAGCGCTTAAGTTACTAAAGCATCAAACGCTAAATACCTAGTAAACAACACACTTTCCATTTTTGGAACTAAAATAGTTACTTTCCATTAAAATTGTGCAACATGTTAAAAGTTAAACAAGGAAGTATTGCCATTATGTTTTAACAGGTATGACATTTTGCATATTCTCCACAAACATCTCCTTTCATCATGAATACATTTTCCATAGCATGCATATAATCTCCATAGCATGCATATAGAAGATTTCTCTCATTTTTGTACAAAAGAAAACTTAAGTAGATGCTCCTGAGGCAAGTTTCTCTTGTTTGCAGTACCTGTAAACATGCTACGGCAAGCACAATAAAATGGAGCTTGTCATGGTTTAGCTCGCACAATAAATTTAAGATTCTTAAGTAAACTACGCCCACTGTCAACTGCTACTAAAAAGTGCTTTCACAAAGTTAACAGCAGGAATATAAAGATGTTTTAAATATGTGCAGTGACATAGCAAACTAGCCTTTCTCATATAGACTTTGGATAAATTGCACACTTTTGGTACACACAGGAAATATAACAAATGCACTGTGTATATTAACCAAACATGTACTTGATAGCCACCTGAACATGATGTGTCCTTTTACAAAACTAGAACAAGCTCTGTGCAAATGGCATTCCGATAACTTCGTGCCATAGTGGAGCCTATACATTTCCAATTTCAGCGTGCATCTCTGCTGCTACACAATATTTAGCAACAGTTGCACACATGTTCTTCAAGCGGCAACGCAACTTCCATGAACCCCACAGCAGTAAAACATATACCCTGCATTACACAACTTGGAATCTAGACAAATTTTGTTGTGCAGTTAGTGCAAATGAAAAAGGCAATAGTTTTAAAACACTCTCATATTTTTCACAACCTAAAGCTTGTGCAACTCTGCTTGCATAGACTTCAGATGTTCAGCTATATATATGTATATAAATTACCTTTTTTTTATATTCTACGCATTATCGATAATAATATTAAAGTGCAACAAACATCTTGGTGTCACACAGTCTCTCTCGTGATACAGCTTAAGCAATGTAACCAAGAGACAAATTGCACACAATCTTCGGGGCAGTGTCCTAGACAGACGGTCTTCTTTCTAACACAGCTATCATCTTAGTCTTTGCTTAAGCCAAACCCAAGTGTTCTCTAAATTTTGTTCTCCTGGCAAGTGTATCGAGCAGCTTTTAATAAGGATGCAGTGATGAGGAGAAAATGAGCATGATGCAAGTTAAAACGACAATAACATACTAGGAGATTCTCAACAAACTAAATGATACAAGTGAGCCAAGTTCAACTGCTTGATCACAATTTACCAGTGTTAAATAGCTGAAAGAAAATAAAAGCAAAAACAAACCAGCACATCATTTATGCCTGAGTGATCACACCTTTCACCGCTTTGCCTCAATCAGACGTAAATTAGTGAGGCGTGAATCAGCTCAGTGATTCAAATCTCTCCCCACCCCCTTGTTTTTATTTTGCGAAGGACAATGCACTTCTCCCGAGAAGTCGAGCACATCCTTTTTGCAGACTTCTTAAAGGAATGTCTGGATCACTATTGGCAACACTTGTGAACATAGTAGTATTAAGAAACAAGAATGACAAAGTACAGCCTTTGTGTTGGCCATCATTTACAATGTAGTGCGAGGAAGAGCCAAATTAGCAAAAGCAGGTCATGTGCAGCTGATTTCCCCTTGTCTGCACTGTTCCTACAAGTACAGAGAGAGGCATACTCTTCCTCTGGCCCTAATTATCCCTCCTGGATTCTTGCCTCTTGACACATGAGGCTTTCAGTTACCTTACAGCCAATATAATTGCCTAAAGGTCTTCTTTGCAACCAAGACAAATACACCAGGGACACAAGCTACTATTGAAACTTCCGAAATGACATCTTAGGCCATGGGCAAAATGTGAACTTTAGACTGGAGGGAATGAGGAAGTGAACCAGAATTCATGTGCATTAGTTCTTCTCAAAGCTCCCCGTTGAAGGCTCTTCTTCAATTACTTCCTCAACAAGGCGCAATGGATGCGAGTCGCTGTCTTCCCAGAACTTCTTCACAACCTGCTGATACAAAAAAAGAAGCAGGGAAGGTAGGGGGAAAAAGTAAAACCTTGTCTTTTACAAATTCCAAGCAAGCATTAACGCACGGTGAACCTATTGCCACAAAATTACAAACCCCTAGGCTTCAAGGTCATTATATAAAAGTTTCGGATGCAGCCCTTGCTTCAGTACATGCAAAAATTTAACCCTGTAATGTCCAAACCCAGTTCCACATGAAGGAAAATTGGAACCAATTGCTGACATTTATTTCTGGCCATGGAGAGTACATTAGTAGAAAGACAAAGTTTTTTCAGTTACAACTTAATTACTGTACTAATTAATTAGCAAATGGTTTGTTACACTGTCCACAGCTGAAACTTCACTCCAGTTCTGAAAAAAAAAATTAACTCTGGGGTTTTAAGTGTCAAAACCATGATTTGATTATGAGGCACGCCGTAGTGGGGGACTCCGGAAATTTGGACCACCTGGGGTTCTTTAACGTGCACCTAAATCCAAGTACACAGGTGTTTTCACATTTGGCCCCTATCTAAATGTGGCTGCCGTGGTCGGGATTCAATCCCACGATCTCATGCTTAGCAGCCCAACACCATAGCCACTAGACTCCAGCATATTAGAAACGCAACTATGGGCTCTGGATTAAGTTTCCTGCACTTCAATCAGCATCTTGAGGCATCAAACTCAGCTTCGCATATATGATACATTGAGCATTACAGGGTTAAGACAGCAACTAGAAAAACTGCAGCCAGGCAAAAGAAAAAGAAATCGGTGTATTCTGTGCCGTTATAAAAATTTTGTTTACAAATGCATCTAATCAGTAATAAGACTGTCAAGCAAATTCTCACGGTCGGATGCAGACATTTCATACAGTTGCACTTTTATGCTCTCAGGATAATGCATGACACTGGTGACACCATCATGAGAAGGTTCTGCTGCTGTTGAACTGAATTTGCAAGTTGTGCTCTTTTATGAGTCAAGTGTATTCATCTATTTACTTCATGGCCTGAGACAAGGGTGGTGATACTTGTCTGGCAGCAAAAGGTGACTTCAAGGCTTTCCCAAAATACGGGGCAAAGACTTGGACCACAGTTCTGATACAAAATTTTATGGCAAAATATTGGGCGTAAGTGCCATTGAATTAGTGCTTCTCTTGTCAACATACTGAAACTAAAGTTTGCCTTACTGAAGTTTCATGATTTATAATGCACCATAACAATCAAGGAAAGCTTGTAAAAATGCTCTTTTCTGGCTGAGCACAGGCGTACCTTGCCATACATTGCATGACACTGCATGTTCTGGTCCTGCCAATGACAGTAAAACACTTTTCAAGTAGTCAGACATTCAACAAGAGATAAACACCTTTTTTCTGTACATCTTGGCTTTAGCTACTGCTATATATTATGTTTTGGGATTAACTCAACTACCAACCTGCAAGGAGGGACCTTGCTCTGAAGTTCTTCCTTTATTTAAAGTTTGGTTTCAATAACATTTACACCATTAATATGCTGAATCTTAGAAAAGCAATTTCTCCAGTTATACTATTGATGCCACTATCATTCATTTTTTTTTTATTGTGATAGCAATTATATGGACACTCCGGGTGCATTTCTGCCGTCGGCGTTGCCGTCAGTTTCCGTATAAAGTCCAAGTGCACTGTATGCTGCATGAGCGAGTGAAAGCTTGCGAGGGTGAGTCAGCGATCGCGGCTCATTCCCGCGCACACGAGGGAGGGAAACTAAGGAAGCGCGCCGTCTTCCATTGCGTGCAAGGTTTGGGGGGGGGGGGGGGGTGAGAGGGAGGGGAGGTTCTGGCCGCTTGGGCTGCTGTATTTGAAAGCCATGTGCACTAGGGACAAAGTCTGCTGCATGTTAGTTCGCGTTGATTCGAGATGCAGCACGAAGGTCAATTCGCTTATGGCTGCTGCCGCGCTTCCTCACTCCAGCCTTTTGGCAGCAAGTTTTCGCGGTCATCAAGTGAGATGTTTTCATGCTTACTTGTGTGCACGACAGCATGCTTGTTAATTTAATTAGTATGCCTATGTTTACAAGTTTATACAGCTGACAAAACTACTGTCCCTACTTCATATAGCTGTCCACTATTTTGCTATCGCAATCGATGTTTCGCCTTTCAAGCAAAACTGCAACTTTTTTTTTTTTTTCGCATAAGCTCTTGAGAGTGGAATAAGACAAAAATATGTTCATGATTATTAAGGAAAGTTTTTAAAACAAGGAATCATTTAAAGAATTAGAAGACATTCCACTTACAGAACTTTCATCTTCTGTAGCTTTGGACCAAATTGGTCAGAGCTTTCACTATTCTTCTATTATACACACAGTAAATTCCATAAAATTCTGGTATGCCAACATTTTTCACACTTTACAGCCTGACCAGCTATGAGGAATGATCCAAAAGTTCCCACAAGCATGTTACCCTGCCTTGACAGAGTAGTACACTGCGCTGCTGACAGATAGAGCCTGTATTATCAGTGATGTGCCAATCTAGAAGTTTTTGTTGGTGAGGATAATTCCATTACAGGCCAACTCTCAGGATGCTTTTAATAAATTTCTTCATATCCATATTACAGGCCAACTGCAATGAAATGTTGGGCCACTAAAGAGCTTAGTTTCAGACAGCTTGGAGCAGCCTTAGTGCAAAAATTTATGCTGCAAATATGAGTGAATGCAACACGAAAGGCTTGCAAAAGCAGACAGCCTTGATACTGAAACTGAAAAAAATGCCGTCATTACCACTCGCTGGAAGTGATGCGAGACTCAAAATGCATGGCTCTTCAGCATGGCCACGCACACTGAAAAATTGTGGAAGCGACATTCTGGGACTTGCGTCATATCCACTTACCATTACGTGCATGCGTCATCTACTCAGGTGCTATTTACAGGCTGCTAATAACAAAATTAGACAATTGCTAGCCCTTCAGCTTTGCTAAGATTGCTTCAGTAGTATATACTGCTTATTTATTATACCAATTTAGCCAAAGTGAAATCTTGTCACAGTTTAGTTTAATATGTGTGATCTTGTAACGGTATTTTGATGCTGTTTCACACTGACAATGGTGCATGATAAAACAATGAAAAATAGTATGTGTAAAGTTGTTTTCTTTTTTCTGATTGTGAAAGACACAGGCAGAGACCCTATGAATACTAAAACAAGCATCTGGGAATGATGCCAGTGGCTACAGCCAAACTGAAGAGTGGTTCAACGGATACAACAGCAGCAGAATGTCTGTAGGGTATGATGAATGCTCTGCACACCTTCCAAAGAGAACCAAAGCAAATGTGGTAAATATTTGTTAAAAGATTAACGAAGATTGCTGCTTAATCGTCTTCAAGTGTTCCGAAGCCCTTGGCTTGTCTTGACCTATGGCACCTTCCAATAAATTTTGACAGATGAATCCGGAATGCGGAATGCATCATACTGAAATAAAATCCCTGTCGCCTCACAACTAAACAAAGGAGCACAAAGTGCAGGTTTGCATGGATTAAATGAAGAAAGCAGCATGCAGATGTGTAGGCAAAGAAGCACACCAGCACAGTGAGACATGCACAAAGACATACTCACACATACATGCATTAAACTCAACCAACCAGAAACATCAACATACCATGACAAAGTACCAAATGAAAATGAATGTCATTATCCTTGCCAACAAAACTTCCAGATCAGCTCATTACTGACAAATGAAAATGAATGCCTTTATCCTAGCCAACAAAACTTCCAGATCAGCTCATT
The DNA here is from genome assembly GCF_023375885.2 of Dermacentor andersoni. Taxonomy (NCBI): domain Eukaryota; kingdom Metazoa; phylum Arthropoda; class Arachnida; order Ixodida; family Ixodidae; genus Dermacentor; species Dermacentor andersoni. The sequence goes on along the minus strand of NC_092814.1, from coordinate 166,320,044 downwards.
ACTGATACTAAAGGTGCCCTATAGTGGATGAAGCAGCATAATATAATGCTCTCCACCGAAGAAGGGCAACATTTTTCCCAGAAGTTTATCAGCTCTCGCAAGTCACCTCTGGACTAAGAACATAAAATACTTAGAAAGTTCAACTTAAGGACCAAATATGCTGCAAGAAAATAAATGCATATTTGAATTAATTGCATCAAAACATATAAGAAGTGATAGTTTCAATTCATATTCAAAAGCTTGGAGGACGCTTAAGTTTCGCCTTTAAAGGGCCCCTGAAACGGTTCAGACAAATTTTGTAGACGTGTAGGGTACAGCTTAAGTAGGACATTCGCACCACAATTTAAGTGAAGCGTTACGTATTAATGGAGCTACAAGCGATTAGAAGTTACCCTCCTCCCTAGCCATGCTTTTCCTCCTCAACTCGTTCGCCGAGCGAGCGGGACTAAGCTCCGCCTTCAATGGTTCGGCGTCCCATCGTCCACTTCCGGTTGTTTTGGAGCCCGCCCCCGCCCGCGCGAGACCTCTCCGCTAGCCGCTTGGCCGTCGACCCCAAGCAGAGCTATCGAAGCAGCGTGCGTTGCGAGCAATCTGTCGTAGCGCCGAACGTGTCTGGTATTCTGGTAACCACAGGCAAGCTGATCATATCGGCAAATGACTGCAGGCATAAACTCAAGCTGATGAAGGAACTGTAGCGTAGACGTACGTGAGCGGCCTGCACGGTCCAGACACTTGTTGGCGCAGCACTTAACCAGCCAAACAAAGCGCTAATATTGCTCTAACCAAGTGTAAAACATTTTAAACATCTATAAAAACAACGTGTGGATGATTACACTCCTGCGAAAAATACACACCAGCAGCAAAGAAGAATACACTTCGTTGCTGCTACTGTGTATGGTTGAGCTCTGTGCCACCAGGTGGCTGCACCGTGCAGACCATTCACATTTGCCCTTCTGCTCATCTCACGGCTCGTCCCGTTCCGGCACAGTCAAGCGGCCAGACCCTGTCCCCTTGCGCTTGCGTTTGCCCTAATACCGGACTCGCGAAACGCTATTGCGTTAGTAATCTTCCGGTGTAAAGTGACGACCACAAACGCGCAAATCCTGGCGCCGATCGGATAGCAGCAGTCCAATGCGCAGCAGCCAGTTCGCTCGTACGCTGCCTTGCAGAGGGACACGATGTCACAGCTTGACATATTGCCAGTCGCTACTTTTGCAGTCCACAAGGCAACAAAGTCGAATCATAGCGCTCGCGAAAAGACTGAGACCGACTCTGACCGCGGAGCTCTCGTCAAAATGGGGTACGTTGTATACAAGCAGATGACCATTGCTGTTTGCCGGAAGTGCTTGGGTGTACTGAAAAATTGTTCTTGTGCATTCTCTTTATGTTACTTTCTTTTTATAAAAACAAATTAACATTCCAACTATTACGAAGATCATTTGTTTACCATAAAGTTGGAAAAATTATCGATCACGCGCCCTGATCAGCCAATCGGATTGCTCGCCCCACTGACGTCATGTGGGTGATTTCGGTCATATGGGTAGGGGCGGCTTAAAATTCCGCCGAGCAGTGCGCTGCGATCGGCAGCGATGTGCATTTTTAAAACCTTATAATAAATTACACGCTTTACGCGGAGCACTCAGATATGTCAATTAATGATCAGAAGGACCTACTCTAACAACTCAGTACGTTTGTAGAAAATCGTCAAAAGCGTTTCAGGGTCCCTTTAAGAGTGGTACGTGATAACATTAAAAGATTCCCGACTACTTCTCACACTTCCTCACAACTGTAGCTTATGTAACCGTAATGTTTTCCCAGAAATGCTGGTGGCGAACATTATGCACAATGGTGCACTTTCTGGTTTGTTTGTTTTCTTTTTTTTTCCACAGCAGGCGTCGCGGATATGCGGAAGTAAGCACCATCTGGATGGTGTTGCAAGGCATCGAGTGGGGTGCACCGCTCCTCTCAAAACAGGCCTCAAATGGCAGCTAGAAAAGGGGTTTGTGTTTGAGTTTCCGTGCAACAGAATTATGTTTCTCGTATATTCAAATCACAATCCGACACTATTATGTCTGTAGGTTGTGTGAAGTCGTACTTTACGAATTTTCTGACCCATTTTACTTTTAGACGTTCAATTAGTTCAGTAATGCCTATGCGCCACGCGGAGGGCTTGCATAGTTCTGGATGATTTTTCTGTAACGGACAACGCCACCGACGCTGACACCAAATTTTCCGCGACACAGGGTATTCAACGCTATCGCATTAAAAATGAACTATTTGTTTTAGGAGCAGGGTCCCCTCATGACAGAAGCATTAGTGCCTAATAGTAACTATCTCATGCTGCCTCTACTGGTAAAGGAACAGAAATCAGGCTTACACATCTAAGTGATTGATTGCAAAGACAAATAATAACAATAATAAATATCACAGCAATTACTGTTACTTACAGAAAAGAGTTGTGAAATGTCCTGTGAGGACTTAATTTTTCAGGTTTAAGATACTTTAATCAACCAGAAATATGGTTAGATACATTATGAATCGTTGATGAACAAAGGCTAAAGACTTCCAGCTACAGTAATGACGTACCTCACATAAGCAAGAAAGTACGAAACACTTTGTCAATGTGTAAATGCACTGTATGTTTCTTGGTTGCATATGTCAGAAAAAAAATGCAACATACATGGAGGCAGAAAAAATTATGCAGATCCCATGCACTATGGGAATCGATGCAAGCGAAGCTTTCCGTGCTGGATGCTTTGATTGACGATAATTAGCGGTGATGTTGACGGCTAAAGCTTAATTTCTTCAACATTTAGGCTCAAACAAGAGTGGTGAGTTGATGTTAAACGTTACCTTTCATGCACCACTGCTGTTTGTCTGCGTAGTACACAGAACACACAGAGAGAGGTGTTTGGCTGAGGCGTTGTTGTGCGCCATAGTTTATAACTTCCGAGAGGGTTGAACATTGATGTTTCTTCACAAGGCACATCGCATTGTGGCAGAAGTATTAAACTTGAATTGGATTATGGGGCTGTACGTTCCAAAACCACACTCAGATTATCAGGCAAGCCGTAGTGGCGGACTCCGGATTAATTTTGGCACCGTGATGTTCTTTAACGTGTCCCAAAATCTAAGTGTACGTGCATTTTGTATTTCGCCCCCACTGAAATGTGGCTGCCGCGATTGGGATCTAATCCACGACCTCTAGCAATGCCATAGCAGCAAAGCAAATGCGGCAGCCACGGAAGTGTTGATTTGAAGGTCGACCGCTTCCGTAGTGTCTCCTGGACCATGCGGTGCGTTTTAATTAATGAGGCTCTGCTTCTGCATGCCCTCCGTAAATTGCCCGCTTGACATATTTGCATTGCGTTTATTTTTCAGAAATAGCAGCTACGTACTATGCCGTACCTTGAAGCTTATCCTGTTTCCCCGCAACCGCTGTCATATAGTAGTGGGGTTTCCTTGCCTTCTCACGTCACCTCCCCACTCTCTTATATGGAAACTGCCTGTTCTCCTACCTCTGCTTCTTCTCCTCCTCTTCTCCTCTCTACAGTTCTATCTGCGTCTCCTCTGGCCTCCCACTTTAGTAGAAAGGGAAGCGCTGCAGTTTCTACAATGCTTCTGAGGGGAGTCATGGATAATTACAGCTGTCAATCGGCTAATGTGGTGACGACCAGGAAGCTCCAGAGGGCATTGTGCACATTCGACGTGGTGGGGTGAAAACAAGTTTCTCCAGTTGCCTTTTCTCTCTTACTCGCACTGTCATCTATATACACTCTCTGATCCACCCCCCTACGTGGTGTGCATGACAGCAGCCCACAGTAGTAGTAGTAGTAGTAGTAGTAGTAGTAGTAGTAGTAGTAGTAGTAGTAGTAGTAGTAGTAGTAGTAGTAGTAGTAGTAGCAGCAGCAGCAACAGCAGCAGCAGCAGTGGGGAAAGTCGATGGAAGAGGCAAAGAAAGCTTCGCTTTAAAAAACTAAGCAGGGCATGTCAAGCACCCAGCCTTGACAAGGTGATCGCCTCGAACATGCCACAGTGGCTCAGCAGTTGTTGCCTTTTCTCTTGCTAAGCACGAGGTTGTGGGTTTGATATATACCTGGCCACCTCGTCAGCCTCATTACATTTTTTAAAGCGCAATATGGTTGTGTACTTGGATTAAGGTGCATGTTAAGCACCAATGTTTTTCACAAGTAATCTAAAGCCCACATCTAAAATAGTCCAGGTGTTGCTTGAGTAATTTGAATCCAATCTATCAAACAATCAACCTCTTTTTTTCCGTCTCTTTCCACACGTTGCCTGATGTTTGAAAAAGACCATGATGACGCTGAAAAAATAAAGATCCCAAAGAGAACATGAAGAGAGGTGAGAGCACAACAGTGCATGGCCAGCCTTTGCACAGCAACCACCTTGGAAACCAGTGCACTTGACATCAAGCCCTTCTGCTCTATATTTGCTATTACTTGGCTTCAGAACTAGAAGGAAGGGGGTTAACCGAGGGGCCCAATTTAAAAAAAAAATTTTTAACACCAAGGAAAACATAGGGGATATTACTTGTACTTACCAATGAAATTATAAATTAATGGCCATGAAAGTGGATGGAAAAACAACTTTTCGCAGGTGGGGAACGATCCCATGTGTTCGAATTACGAGAAGGCAGGTGGCAATTGGTTAGAGCGTCGCACGCGTAATGCAAAGTACAAGTAATTTCCCCTATGTTTTCCTTGGTGTCTTTGTTGACTTCTCATAATATGGCTTTAAAACTGTCATTTAAAGGTCAACTTTCATGATTTTTCGAGATCAACGGAGCTCCACATATTTCTACTATGTGTTTTTTTTGGCACTCTGATCATCCGTGTCTAACGGTAGGACTGAATGTTAAGTTCACTGAAAACGAATTTTGCAAATTGTCATACATGCTCCTGCCTGACACCCGCAAATGTATATTTTTTTACTGGCTGCCCTGAAGTAGGTGCCATCAGCACCTACTTCATGAGCACACAACGATTGCCAAGGAGTGGGTGCCTGCCAAGTAGTGCCATGGAACACACCTGTTTTCTGCATAATCACACAATAAATCAAGACATAAAAGCTGTACATATACAGGGTGTCTACCAAGCTGACATTTCCAGATTCCCTGAGTTTTCCAGGTTTTCCCCGAGTTCCTTTGCAAAATTCTCTGAGTGATGCAGAACTATGTTTTATGTCAAGACGGGCTGAAACCATATCGCTCGATGCTGTCACTCTCTAGTAAGCATATGAAAAAAATTTTAAAAAGACAACTTAATGAAATTTGAATACTAGGGAGTAGTGTTTATGCTATTCAAAAAAAGAATAGAAAGGAGGGGTTGGTAAAATGCACAGCAAATAAAAAGCCTTCGAAAAAAATTGCGAATCGAGTCGGACATTCTCAAATACAAATAAAAAGGAAATGCATACAGAAGCAAATATTGTCGAATATGAGCTATTTCTGTCAACTGATAGTAAGCTCAGTGGTATGAGGCCCGAATTTTGCCACAATTGGGATTCTCTCTCAACAGCTCGTAAGTCAACCTCAACTGTCCTGACATACTCTTAGCCCGCGAACGACGCCTCAGTGTTGTGTTTCACTGCTTTAAAGAAACTATTTTGGTTTGGATGAGGGGCACCTGCATCTCAGCATCAGCCAACACTGTTTTTTGAGCTCAATACGGTGGCAGCCCGCTTCCTTTCCCGTTCATTCCCCAATGCGTAGGTCCTTTCTGTTCTTGTCAGCCTTCCGCCACTCATTCGCCACCCGGACCATTTGAAGCATCTTTTTGGTCAGTGTGAAAGTCCATGTCCGATTTTTCGAACTCCCCAGGGGCCGCGAAAACGTCCAAAAATCAGCCGGTTGGAAAAATAAATGCATGTCATTTACTGCCCTTAAGGGTTTAATCCGCCACAGGCACATTGGAAACGCTCTGCAGGCCTGTCAGTACGCGTATTAGGCATATTGGTGCTTGTACTGTGACAGGAAAAGCCGGGTGCACACGTGTATAATTAAGGAATACATACTGTGTCCCGTGGCAACCGCCCCTTCCCACGCTTGTTTTGCTTCACTGCAATACTTTTGCATATGCTTCACCAAGTAACATTTCTGTACAGAGGCGAAGCTGACTTTCAGTAACCGGCATTATGCAACGCACCGTGCTTTCCAAGCTTCTAAGCCAAATGCGAGGACCACAAAGGCGGAGTCCGTACCATTGCTGACAGCAGCAAATTCTTTCAATAAAAAACGCTGCACTCAACGGCAAGAAGCTTCATAGCGAACGTCGAAGCAGCTAGACCTAACGTTGCCGCAGTGGTGGCTACGGCTGCCAGCGGATCATCGTGTGAGAGCGGCGGTTCGAGGCGGCGACGTAATCAAAATGGCAGCGATGGTGGCTTTGAATAATGCCGTTTTGGAACTGCAGTCACGGCGAAACGTCTGGAAAATCGGACGGCGAAGAGTTCTTGCGTCCAAAATTTTAGACATTCTGATAAATTGACTCTATGGGGTACGTGGTGGTGCCGCGAAGCCCTCCAAATTATCGGGAATCCGGAATGTCTGCCGCTGACTGTACACTGGCAACTCCTCCAGCCGACGACAGGGCATCAAAGACTATTAATTACGATTCCTGTCTGTTACTCGAGCCAGCGTTACCTCGGTTTTCAACCCTTTCAATAAACTTACAGCTAATTTTTCCTGATAGAGGCACAAATTCCCTGAGTTTTTCCACACTACACAAAATCCCTGAGAATTCCCGGTTTTCCCGGTTGGTAGACACCCTGATATAATGTCGGTTCATAGGTATTGCTTTAGCGCTCTTAATGGAATAGCACTTGATATTGAATGGCTTCTTTGAGTTTCTTAAATTTATTATGCCTATTTGGGCTTGATGGAAGCTTTCAGGCTCACAAAACCAAACTATGATAGGCACTTGAAGGAGCATGCTGTGCCAGCACTCTTCGCATTCATGAAGAGCAGGCATCACCACAGAAAAAATGGCTCACCAAGCTATGAAGTTCAGTATCGGTATTAATATCTTCTTTTTGATAATTAAAAATTATTTACAAGTTTCTAAGTAAATCGGCCCACCCTACTTGTGACAGGATGATATATGCAGTTTTAAAAACCAATTATCCTAACATGACAAAAAAAAGCAACAAAAGAAAAACATGCTGGAATTCACTTTAATGCTTTTTCCTAGATTCCACCTCAGAATGAATACTATTGTCACGTGGTGGTGACGTTGAAGAAAGAACACAGTTGCAATACTGTGAACAAGAAAACTAGCTTTTATTGGGCGAACCTGTGCCCACAAAACAGGCTACACTTATAGCGCAACGATAGCGGCGAACACGCTCGGCGATCGTCGAAAATCTGATCAGCGAGTCAAGCGCGTCGGCTTTTATAGAGCAGTCGTCGAATGTTCCAGACTAATCGTTCGGACCCGCGTACCTTCCACAAAGTTCTACACCATTCGCGTTACACGATGAAATCAGATAACACAACGTTCGGCGACAACAGATAGCCGGGTAGAAGTATCGATAACTTTCCAGAAACTTCGGATACATGCAGGCGCGTCCCGCGCTGTGCGATTACATTTCTTAGGTGGCGAAACGTGGTCGCCCAATAAAGATAAGTACACGTGTCAATACCCCCCTCTTAAAAAGCATCGTCCCGATGCTACAAATATAAGAGAGCGAAACACAAAAGGACCCTTATTAAACATAAGTAACAAAACAACGAAAAGAAATCAAGTCCAAAGGTCAGTTACGCGAAGTCCGAAAGTTCGTCAACGCTGGTGGTACGGCTTGAGTCGCACAACGTGGACAATTTCAGGTCGTGAGCGGCGCCGCTGTGACAGCGAAATGCCGTCTGGCACGACCTCATAGTCCAGTGCGCCAATACGTCGGATGATCTTGTACGGTCCGAAATAGCGACGCAAGAGCTTCTCGCTCAGTCCTCGTCGGCGTATAGGGGTCCAAACCCAAACACGGTCACCGGGCTGGTACTCGACAAAGCGTCGTCGGAGGTTGTAGTGTCGGCTGTCGGTCCTCTGTTGGTTCTTGATCCGCAGGCGGGCGAGCTGTCGGGCTTCTTCGGCGCGCTGGAGATAGCTAGCGACGTCAACATTCTCTTCGTCAGTGACGTGGGGCAGCATGGCGTCGAGCGTCGTCGTCGGATTCCTGCCGTAAACCAGCTTAAACGGCGTGATCTGTGTTGTTTCTTGCACCGCCGTGTTGTAAGCGAAGGTTACATACGGCAGGACCGCGTCCCACGTCTTGTGCTCGACGTCGACGTACATTGCTAGCATGTCGGCGAGGGTCTTGTTGAGGCGCTCCGTGAGACCATTCGTCTGCGGGTGGTAGGCCGTGGTTCTCCTGTGCCTTGTCTGACTGTATTTCAGAATGGCTTGGGTGAGCTCCGCTGTAAAGGCCGTTCCTCTGTCGGTGATGAGGACTTCTGGGGCGCCATGTCGAAGCAGGATGTTTTCGACAAAGAATTTCGCCACTTCGGCTGCGCTACCTTTCGGCAGTGCTTTAGTTTCAGCGAAGCGGGTGAGGTAGTCTGTCGCCACGACGATCCACTTATTTCCGGTTGTTGACGTCGGAAAGGGTCCCAGCAAGTCCATCCCGATCTGCTGGAATGGTCGGCAAGGAGGCTCGATTGGCTGTAGTAATCCGGCTGGCCTTGTCGGCGGTGTCTTGCGTCGCTGACAGTCTCGGCATGTTCTGACATAACGGGCGACGTCGGCGGTCAGGCGCGGCCAATAATACTTTTCTTGTATCCTCGATAGTGTCCGGGAAAAACCGAGGTGTCCAGCGGTCGGATCGTCATGTAGGGCGTGCAATACTTCTGGACGAAGTCCTGACGGGACAACAAGAAGGTAGTTGGCGCGGACTGGTGAAAAGTTCTTCTTCACGAGGAGATTGTTTTGAAGCGTGAAGGAAGATAATCCGCGCTTAAATGCCCTGGGGACAACGTCGGTGTGCCCTTCCAAATATTCCACCAGGCCTTTTAGCTCCGGGTCTGCCCGTTGCTGTTCAGCGAAGTCTTCCGCGCTTATCATGCCAAGGAAGGCGTCATCTTCGTCATCTTGCGGCGGCGGGTCAATGGGGGCGCGTGATAGGCAATCGGCATCGGAGTGTTTTCGTCCTGACTTGTAGGTTACAGTGATGTCGTATTCTTGTAGTCTGAGGCTCCACCGTGCCAGTCGTCCTGAAGGATCCTTTATACTCGCTAGCCAACACAACGCGTGATGGTCACTGACGACTTTGAATGGCCTGCCATAAAGATAAGGGCGAAATTTAGCTGTAGCCCAAACGATGGCGAGGCATTCCTTTTCGGTTGTAGAATAGTTGCCTTCCGCTTTTGACAGCGACCGGCTAGCGTAAGCTATCACCTGTTCGACTCCGTTTCTCCTCTGGACTAGAACGGCACCGAGGCCTAGGCTACTGGCGTCAGTATGGATTTCTGTATCGGCGTACTCGTCGAAGTGAGCAAGTACCGGCGGCGACTGCATGCGTCGTTTGAGTTCTTCAAATGCGTCGGCCTGCGGCGTTTCCCACTTGAACTCAACATCACATTTAGTTAGACGTGTCAACGGCTCGGCGATGCGTGAAAAGTCCTTGACAAAGCGCCTGTAGTAGGCACACATGCCAAGGAATCTACGCACTGCCTTCTTGTCGGTGGGCTGCGGGAACTTTGCGATGGCAGCTGTTTTCTGGGGGTCGGGGCGTACTCCGGATTTACTGATGACGTGGCCTAGGAACAGAAGCTCGTCGTAAGCGAAGCGGCATTTTTCTGGCTTCAGAGTGAGCCCTGATGACTTGATGGCCTCTAGTACTGTGGCAAGCCGCCTAAGGTGATCGTCGAAATTTCCGGCGAATACAACGACGTCATCCAAGTAAACGAGACAGGTCTGCCATTTCAATCCCGCTAAAACCGTGTCCATCACGCGCTGGAACGTTGCAGGCGCCGAGCACAGTCCAAATGGCATAACCTTGAACTCGTAGAGGCCGTCTGGGGTGATGAAGGCGGTCTTTTCGCGATCTCTTTCGTCGACTTCTATTTGCCAATAGCCAGACTTGAGATCCATCGAGGAGAAGTACTTAGCGTTGCAGAGCCGATCCAATGCGTCGTCTATCCGTGGAAGGGGGTATACGTCCTTCTTCGTGATCTTGTTCAGACGACGATAATCGACGCAGAAACGTAGGGTTCCGTCCTTTTTCTTCACCAGGACAACAGGGGATGCCCATGGGCTTTTCGACGGCTGGATGATGTCGTCGCGCAGCATTTCGTCGACTTGTTCTCTTATAGCTTCGCGTTCTCGCGGCGAAACTCGGTAAGGGCTTTGGCGGAGTGGTCGAGCGTACTCCTCGGTGATTATGCGATGCTTGGCGACTGGTGTTTGCCGAATCCTCGATGTCGTCGAAAAGCAGCTTTTGTATCGTCGGAGCAGACTTCTGAGCTGCTGTTGCTTAATCACTGGGAGACTTGGATTAATGTCGTAGTCTGGTTCGGGAACCATGGTCGTCGGGGTAGATGCGGCGGAATTCGAGAGGACAAACGCATTACTTGTTTCCAGAATTTCCTCGATGTACGCGATCGTCGTGCCCTTGTTGAGGTGCTTGAACTCCTGGCTGAAGTTTGTCAGCAACACTTCAGTTTTCCCTCCATGCAGTCGAGCGATCCCTCTTGCGACGCAAATTTCACGGTCTAGCAGTAGACGTTGGTCGCCTTCGATGACGCCTTCTACGTCAGCGGGTATTTCGGTGCCGACCGAAATAACAATGCTGGAGCGGGGCGGGATGCTCACTTGGTCTTCGAGCACATTCAAGGCGTGGTGACTACGAGGGCTCTCCGGCGGTATCGCTTTATCTTCCGACAGCGTTATTGACTTCGACTTCAGGTTGATGATTGCGCCGTGTTGGTCCAGGAAGTCCATACCGAGAATGACGTCTCGTGAACACTGTTGGAGGATAACGAAGGTGACAGGGTAAGTCCGGTCGTGAATGGTAATTCTTGCCGTGCACATTCCTGTCGGCGTAATCAGGTGTCCTCCAGCGGTCCGAATTTGAGGGCCTTCCCATGCAGTCTTAACCTTCTTCATCTGGACGGCGATGTGTCCACTCATGACTGAGAAATCGGCGCCTGTGTCGATTAAGGCGGTGACTGCGTGGCCGTCCAGAAGCACGTCGAGGTCGGTGGTTCTTTGTCTTGCGTTGCAGTTGGGTCTTGGCGTCGGATCACGGCTGCGTCGTGTTGAATTGAAGCTAGTACGTCGCGTCGTGAAGTCGTCTTTCGTCGGTGCAGTCTTGGCTTCCTGACTTCCTCGGGACGGTGGCGCGTCGTCATTATGTCGTCGAGATGGTTTCTTCGGCGCTTTCGTCGGCGGCGGAGGATCTTCGTCAGTTCGACGAACAGCAACCGCACCTCCATCGGTTGCTGCTTTTAGTTTTCCGGATATGGGCTCGCTGACCGGCCCCGGGCTGGGCCACTGTATGGTCGGCGCTGCGGCGACAGGTAGCGGCCTGGTGATGGCGAACGCGACGGTCGTCGAGGGCTCCACTGAGTAGCGGCGAGGTAGTCGGCGATGTCACGTGGGCGCTCTCCAAGGTGTGGACGCGGCGCGTTAACGGCGAAACCTCGCAGTCCCATCTCTCGGTATGGGCATCGTCGGTAGACGTGACCTGCCTCTCCGCAGTGGTAGCAGAGCGGGCGGTGGTCAGGAGCGCGCCAAACGTCAGTCTTCCTCGGGTAGCTGCGCTGGGCAACGGGTGGGCGTGCTGGCGGCGGCGGTGGTGGTCGACGGAATTGCGGCGTTACGGGGCCCTGGCGCGGAAGTGGAAAGGGACCTTGACGGCGGGCGACGGCGGCGTAGCTCATCGCTTGCGGCTGAGGCTGCGGTGGTTCTGGTTGCACCTCAGGAACTCCAAGCGATCGGTGCACCTCTTCTTTTACGATGTCGGCGATCGAAGCCACTTGAGGCTGCGACGAAGGCAAGACCTTGCGCAGTTCTTCGCGCACAATGGCCCTGATGGTCTCGCGCAGATCGTCCGTGGCCAGTGATTGAATTCCTGCGTAGGGGGTAGAGCTTGTACGGCGGTTGAATTGCCGGTTCCGCATTTCGAGTGTCTTCTCGATGTTCGTCGCCTCACGAAGAAACTCTTCGACGGTCTTCGGTGGGCTTCTTACCATCCCGGCGAAAAGTTCCTCCTTCACACCACGCATGAGTAGGCGAACTTTCTTTTCCTCGGCCATATCCGGGTCGGCGTGGCGGAACAGACGGGTCATTTCTTCCGTAAAGATGGCAACGTTCTCGTTTGGTAGCTGCACTCGGGCGTCCAGCATAGCTTCGGCCCTTTCCTTGCGCACGACACTTGTAAAGGTGCACAGGAAGCCGCTACGGAACAGGTCCCACGTAGTCAAGGTCGACTCCCTGTTCTCAAACCACGTTCTGGCGGCGTCTTCTAAGGCGAAGTAGACATGCCGCAGCTTGTCGCCGGAGTCCCAGTTGTTGAATGTCGCGATTCGCTCGTAGGTCTCCAGCCAAGATTCCGGGTCTTCAGTCGCTGCTCCATGGAAGGTCGGTGGGTCCCGGGGTTGTTGTAGGATAACGGGGGACGCTGGGGCAGCCATTGAGGTTGTCTTGACCACGATCTTCTTTGTCGCCTCAGGTAGAAGTCCGTGCTCTGGGGGCAGGCCTTGCAGTCTGCGGCTAGCACGCTGGTCTTGGGCGGTGTCGGTTTTGTCCTCGGGCTTCGGGCTTGGATCGCGGCTTTGCGGGGGCGTTCGGTACATGAACGCACAAGCACCTCCACCAGATGTCACGTGGTGGTGACGTTGAAGAAAGAACACAGTTGCAATACTGTGAACAAGAAAACTAGCTTTTATTGGGCGAACCTGTGCCCACAAAACAGGCTACACTTATAGCGCAACGATAGCGGCGAACACGCTCGGCGATCGTCGAAAATCTGATCAGCGAGTCAAGCGCGTCGGCTTTTATAGAGCAGTCGTCGAATGTTCCAGACTAATCGTTCGGACCCGCGTACCTTCCACAAAGTTCTACACCATTCGCGTTACACGATGAAATCAGATAACACAACGTTCGGCGACAACAGATAGCCGGGTAGAAGTATCGATAACTTTCCAGAAACTTCGGATACATGCAGGCGCGTCCCGCGCTGTGCGATTACATTTCTTAGGTGGCGAAACGTGGTCGCCCAATAAAGATAAGTACACGTGTCACTATGCCATACTTGTGACTGTATCATAACCGCAAATTGCGGCCAAATCCTGATTTTTTGTCCTCAAGAATGCTCAGTACCTTTAGTAACAATGCTCAACAGCACTGAAATGTAGTAAGAATTGAAAAGAATTCAAATGTACTTTTTGTGTGTGTGTAGTCCTCATTCAAACAGGTTATGTACTCCACTGAACAGCTTCAGATACTATGATACAGCAAGGGGCACTCATTAGTATGCGTAATCTGCACAGAGGAACAAGCAAACATTCATGACACACTCCATGTGTCATTGTGAAATCGCAGTTCTGCATGTACTTAATGTAGCATAAATAAGGAGTGCCACATATCCACAACTTTTTTGGTTAAGCTGTTCGCCTGTTAACACTCAAATTTCGCATACCAGTGGCATTTCACGGTGAATCCATTATACCATATTGGGTGCCTTACTTGTCTGTTTTGTCCAGAAGAAATCAGAAGTACGCATCACTGATGGCGACGCCAAGCAGGAAGTGTAGAATTTATGGAAACAGAACCATGGCACCATCTCTCACAGTAATAGTGAAACAAGGTCTGCACCACCGTTCCATTCCCACAAATTCTATGCTTTTTGTTTCATTCCAAAACAGGCAAGTAAGGTACTCATACATGGTACGTATTAAAATTAAGAATAAGGGTGTTCAAATAGTGAAAGCTACTAATCGAACCCAATACGAATACATTCAATATAAATGATCTTTGAATATCCAATTGGATGCCAAATATTTTCTCATTTCTAAACAAAGTTAAATATAGAGTCTGCATGGAGTCCTTTTGGTAAAAGAAAGGACTATTTACATTATTTGATATATGCACGTAATGCCCTTTGCAAGTGAATATCCAGTCCTCAACTAAAGGGCTTGTGAGTAATAAACTGCTTTCAGTTATCTGTTGTACCATGAAAAAAAGTAATGAAACAGAGAAACAGCATGTCACCAGATTCACATAAAGTGTTGAGCTCACTGAAGGAGATAAGTGTAATACTACAGCACTGTGCATTATTTCATAAAGGAATGCAGGCATGATGAGACTGGCCACATAATAAACTGCTTTGTCTAAGCCGAGACAGCGCATTCATAGGCTGTATAGGCAAGGCATCCTTATTGAATGACTGGAAATTACTTTCGCAGAAGTTAGCCGCTTCATGCATTTGCTGAAGAATTCTGCGCAACATTAGTGACTGTCCATCAGGATAGCCATTTGAAACAGTCCTCACTTACATCGGTCTTTTTCTTTGTATTGCTATATTATGTACTTGAACAAAAATCAATATCCAACAAACCTAATGGTGAATTCTGTAATCAAATACAATCGAGTAGCAAAGAAGATTCAATTCATATTTGCAATTTCGGTCATTCGCACACATCCCTATGCTGTACTTGGTGCGACTTTTAATTCACAGTATGTATGTGCTTATTAAACGTTTTATTTACTTTTTACCTGCCACCACTACCTGTGAGTGATGGGTGAGAAAAAGAGCTTCACATCTATGAGACAGCCTAATGAGAGAGACAGCTGCAAGATATTTGGTCACTAAGATTTCCAAACATAAAGTAAAATTGGAGTGAAAACTAACAGCTACCAAGCAACGTACTGTTAGGATTCTTACATGCACAACTGAAAGCACATCACCCCATGAATCAGAATCTTTGCATGCTGGTGCAGAAGTCAAACTGCTTGCACTAGATAAGTTTCAGCCAGAGCCATCATGCCCAGAGCTAGAGTTCACCTCGGTGGTTCACAGTTGAGACCAGTCTACCTGCACTGTGGATAGTCGCAATTCAGGGTCCAGGGAACTGAGCCCGACCGGAACCACTGAAGTGTTGCACCAGACACAAGGAGGGAAAATGCGAAGAAGCAATAAAACACCAATCTGAATAGAGAAACTTGGGCAGTGGCATGTTCCACAATTGCACATAGCTAACTGTTTCATTGATAGACAACGAAACATTACAGTCAAACCCTCAAATATGTAAAGTTCAATTAAATTAATACTTTTTTTAATGATGTATTTCATTAACACAGAATGCTTCCAGTAAAGATTATACTTTTTCCTCTACAGTTTAAATTTACAGAAACATCTGCATGTCCTGTGTGCACTTTATCAGACTCTGCAAGAAAGCACAGACATAGTGAGTAAAATGCATCACTGTTCCATTTACTATCCCAAGGCCATGTTGGTGCCTCCACTGCCTCTTTTCTGCTTGTGCCTGTGAAGGTACTCAACACATGCAAAAAGAAGCAAACCTTGTACACTGACAAGCAACAGCCAAATCTTGCAATGTCTGTTTGATCAATTGACATTGTCAACAAATGGTGACGAGTCCGTAGCCTACAAGACAAGGGGCACGTTTTTGCACACAGTTTGGGCACAGGAGCACTAACATGTCAAAGTTTTCACACAAGCAGTTGTGTTCTTGCACATGCTCCCCAGTTACACCATTAAAAGGAAGTGTATGCGAATAGTGCTCCCCAGGACTGACCGGTTAACCAGTGGCCTGAAACACACATGAGGCACGCCAACGTCAGACTACTTAGGCATTTTAGCATAGCACCATTAGCAACAACAAGACTGGTTTCAGTACAGCACAAGTAACTTCATTTCTACGAATGAAACACATTATGTTAGAACCAAAATGTGATTTTTAGCTATCAGCAACTGGTGCAATGGATGTATATCACTGCACACTTCATGTGGCCACACAGCACTGCTTAAACAAACTCCCAACACAGAGAGAAGAAAGCAATAATTCATGTGGTCCTTTGTTATCATGGCTTGCTCCATCTTAAGTGATGGATGTCGACATTAAAGACATCACACCACACCACACAGGCTTCATGCCCATACCATGACAGCACTGCTTTGGTTATACTTTTCTAGCTCTCATGGTGACACAAAATGAGTCAACGTTTGAAGCATGTAATCTGGGGTTGATTTTCTAATGTAACCATATTTAAAGATTGCACTACTCATTTGCTGCATGCTAGCCAACATGACTGTAGTGAACATCTAAAATTTGGATGCAGGCAGTTTGGCTGCATTAGCATAAAAACTGACAGAATAAGGAGCTTACTTCTTCAGTCAAGATGACTATGCGATTCTCAACTTTTGGCTCCATTTTGCATGTCTCGTGCTCAACGTCTTCAAGCGAAGTCTGCCGCTGGCGAAACAACCCCCTTCTTGCTGATGCATCAAGGCTGAGGCCTCGCTTCAACGGCGGCTTCGTGGTGACGTCTTCACAAGTTCGCACCAGACTGTGCCTTCAGAGAAATTATTGAGAAAAGAACATTGAGTGCCCACTTCCATGTTCATTTTTCTGGTACTGCTCTTGCACTGTTTTGATTTAACAGTGTCTGAGGTGCATTGGCAAGGTGTGCTGATCCACCCAATTACTCCAATACACATAACCTGTTTCGGCTGAAGTAGAAACTTTTTTTGGCCGCAGCATAGAAGGAATCAAAATGCACTTTCAAGTTAACAGTCTTGGGGCACATAATTCTTTCTTTCTTTCTTTCTTTATTGTTTCCTCAGACACAGTCTAAGAGGGGGCTGAGGCTAAAGGCGACAGAGCACCTGACAAGGGCCCCAGCCCCCTTGCACAATATACACAGCCAAAATACATCCACAAAGTTCAGTCAGACAGACATCATAGGTTCAGACAGTGGGCAATATTAAAAAGGGGGACTAGTCACTGCTTGAATATAAAGTCAGCAAATAATTGATACAAAATATTTACATACGCAACATAATTCAATTCAGTCACAACATAGTCAATTTCAGCCTAACGCTCTTGTAGAATCTTGGGTAACAGATTGATCTCTTACTGCTTTAACACAGTCTGCAAAATTATCTTATTCTTTGAATCCTGGGGTTTTACATGCCAGAACTAAGATCTGATTATGAGGCACACCATAGTGGGGGGGGGGCTCCAGATTAATTTTCACCACCTGGGATTCTTTAAGGTGCACCCAATGTACAGGCGTTTTCTGCATTCCGTCCTCATCGAAATGTGGCCGCTGCGGACAGGATTGAACCTGTGACCTTGAGCTCAGCAGTGCAACGCCATAGCCACTTGGCTACCACACTGGATGACCTCATTCTTTACTAGCATACTTAACACAGCATATGGAGTCTACAGCACTTATTTAAGGTGCTTTCAAAGAGATGACTGAACTTGTTCGGTCATGTATAAGGAAGGTAGTGGATGCTCCCTGTCCTGACAGTTACCATGTTAAAAGCCTACAAGAATGCAAAAAAGGAAAGCTTGCTGCAAGGAGTCAAAACAAACACTTCCTGCACGATAAGGGAATACATGTTCTTCACATTTACCAAGTGACTACTATCCAATATAGCATGAGAATCCTATGATTTCCAACTTTCCATCGATCCCTGCAAAATATATGCTAACTTTTTAATATGCTCCAAGTTGGAGAAGTTGAAAACCACGGACAAGACATATTTTGTATATTTTATATCTTTTTACTCCCAGTACTTCTGAGTAATATCGCTGACATTCTTTCTGTTTATGCACTTCATGGGTGCTTCTTCAAATTTCACATAAAGTTCTCGAAGACATTGCAAGAAATTACTTCTGCTTCGCTGCCATCCAAAAATTCAATGAGTAAACAACTTTCTGTTATTCAAGTTATTCAAATTTATTGAAATACGGCATTCTTGAAGTAAAACAATAAAACAAAACAACACCGAACATTTTTCCATTTTTAGAGGTAAGGAAAGATTTAAGCTGGTCAATATTCAAAATGACTATTTAGTAGTAATCCCAAGGCTGGCACCAATTTCATTATATTCGTCCTCAAGATGCAACGCTGTTCCAAATATGTCTCGTATAGTGCACAAGGAAGGCCTTTACGAAAATGTATACAGTAAAACCTCGTTAAACTGTACCCGCTTAAACAGTAGTTTCGTTTTAAAAGTAGTAAAGTCAAATCCCCGACTCAGCAGCCATTGAACATAATGTGTTTTGTATCTGCATAAACCATACCAGCTTATTGCGTAGGTATCGGTTAATACATAGTGTTTCCACTTTTCATTGCGCAAACACGGTGGTACATCGTCTCTATCGGCCGGCCCGGCAGAACAACAAGCCTCAGAGATCAGAACAGCCTCCAAGCGCCCTGTGCGTTTTAGCGTGAAGGCACATCTACATCATTTCGGCGCCGTGCCAGAGGGTGTTGTGGTGTCGTGCAAGCAAGGACTCGCGTTATTGCCGAAGCTCGGATAAAAAAAAGACGCTGGGTGCTCAGTATAGAAGAAAAATTAGAAACCGTTCATGCTATAAAACGTGACACGAAGTCGGCGCTGGCACGTAACATGGGTTTACTGTTGACTACTGTGTGTGGCATTTGGAATGCGAAGAAGTTGCTCGGCAGCGCTGCTGCGACCGTGAAGAGATGTCGGCTATGAGGTTCGACTTTTCGCCATCGTTGCCTATGTTGTTGCCGAAGTGTCGCCTAGCGACAGTGATGAGGACGACATGGGAAGCAACAGCACGGGTGATTCAGGCCCGATAGTGGCAGAAGCTGCGCGTTACGTCAGCCTCATGAATGCAATCGCCGCAACGAGAACAGCACCCCGCAATGAAAAGGGCGCCCCGCGACTTCTGCAATGCTATCGCGCCCATGCACGGATATAATGCAACGCAAACGAGGAATCTGCCATGTGAGTGTTTGTCGAGAAGAGGGGGCTGGCTGAAAAGCTGGCTGGCAGCTTTGAGTTTGAGGCTGCTGTCGTTGCTGCTAGGCCGCTGCTGCATGAAACGAAAATAAGACTTTTGTTGCACGAAATGAATAAATACTGTAAGTTTTTTCCCTTTCATCGCACTCTCTCCGAGTTCTGTTTTTCACAGGTAAGTGGGCAATCTCATGCTATTTTGGTTAAGGAGTAGTACCGTTTAGTACGTAGTTTTTCCGAGCTCCGGCCAACTACGGCTTAACAAGGTTTCACTGTATATAGAATACCTATGTGTTTTGCTGCATAGCTTGGGGATAACTATACTGAAACAGACGTTTGTCTCCAAATTTCTGGCAGCTAGATGTGCTTTGAAAACTAAGCAGTTCAATGCTGCAATTGCTACACATTCACTCGAAAGATTAAATTTAATTGGTAATATTAATTATTGAAACATTTCTGCCTATCGCTCAGATTATGATGGCCATGATTACAAATTTATTTTTATTTATTTATTTAGAACATACTGCAGTCCGTAAACCAAGTAGGGGTGGCATAATACAAAAAAAACTAACTAATAATTTGTAGCTGAAAAATATTTTTTATCCCTAATGTGTTTTTATAATTTTATAATATACAGGGCTACCGATCAGCACCAGCACAGACAAGTTGCTATAATTAGGCCTACACAACACAATAGACGAGTTCATTGAAGCGCAATGTACGGCACAATATGAACGCCTCTCTAAGACTAGAGCAGGCAGACACACCCTAGAGAGACTAGTCATAGGTTACCACACACAGCACGGTGTCAAGGTGGTCATCCCAAGAGAGACGAAGGAAACAATGGCAATACCCTCCATACCAAAGAACATGCACCCAGAACACAATAAGGACAGACAAGAGAACAGAGTAAAGCAGATACAGAATAAATTTGGCAGCGACAAGGATGCAGTCTTCGTAGACGTGGCTCTATACAATCGCAGACGGGGGTTTACAGCAGCTGTAATTGATAGCGAGAAACAGTGTAAGATGTGCATGACGATACCCTCAGACGGCAGTGACCCTCAGATAGCAGTAAGAAACTTTGCCAACGGCCGAATCTCCCAGGATGCACTACGCATTCTTCTTGCAGGAGGCCAACATAGGAAAAGAAAGATATACATGACATGGACACCTGCTCACCCCTCGCGGAGGACAGCAACAACAAAGCAACATACGACGCGACTCCAGGTCTTACATACCAAGCCGCGGTTGCTAGTGACGGCACGGCACCCTCCGGATGTGACGGGACGGTAGATGAGTGGGAGTGGGAGGACAGAATGACCAGATATAATGCCATCACAAAACACCATAGGTTACAGAGGGGCATATTCCCGCGACCTCACCCAAAATTGACAAAAAATCAGTTTGATGCATGGCGGCAGTTACAAACTAAGATGTATCCGAATCCTGCACTCTCACACATCATATATCCAGATATATATCAAACCGGCAAATGCAACAAATGTGAATCCAGAGCCACTCTGGAGCATATGTTATGGGAATGCCGAGGGATATGTAACAATAACGAGAACGCGGCCTCTAGCAAACATGCTGGGAGGCCGCACTGGAAGGCCCTGCCCTCGAGGATCAACTGTGGGCCATCCAGCGGGCTGAGGATGCCGCCAGGACCCACGAACTCCTGGCCATCACCTACTGCAAATTGGTGGGGAGGGCCTTTGGCCCTCCCCACCAACTTGCAGGACACACAATAAAGTTATTTCCTCCTCCTCCTCTGCTGAAACGCAGGGTAGGGATAGTGTTTCAAAAATGTTCATGAAAAACCGTTATAGAGAGAAGTGTTGGCAGGTACTCTTGAGTAATTGATGCGCTTGCAAGCACATTTGGCATTTTAGTGTGTTTCTACTGCCCCCTTTGAAAGCTACAATTTATATTTGCAAGGAAAATATTTTTACTGAGAATTTGTGTTGGGAACCTAAAATAACATGGATAAATACTGCTTATGTACAACCCAAACTTCTCAACCCTTTCTGTCCTGGAATTTTTTACATGCGCACACATTTTCTCTTCCTTTGCATTTTATGGAAAATAATACTCCAGATACACAAACTGTTTCAATATACAGACAGTTTTATCAGCACAGAGGAACGTAGCCTTGAGCCAGTGCGCCGCACCAAACTCCTCCTCACATTGGTATGTGTGAATTGCCATTTCTCCCAGCGGCAGCTTGGAATGGCAGCGTTGCCATTGCAAATTAGTGCTATTCTAATGTGTTCCGTCTGCTATTGCTATGATGTCAGATGACACAAAGTCAATGAGCTACCACTCTGCTGTATTCGGCTGCAAAAATAACTTTCAGAAGCAAATGTGACACACATCTTCAGTTGCGGAAACTCTGTGGAATCTGCTGCTGCGGTTGCAGACAAGCATCGGATTTGGATTGCAAAGCACAAACAGAAAGCACATGGTACCATGAGCTTCGTCATGTGTATGTAAAAAAGATTTTGTTTCCAGTTAGCACAGGGCAATGAACTCGGCACCCATGATCAAACTGGGATATGAATGAAAGGTGCATATTCAAGTCAGTGGACGAAGACAACTATTTCTCCGTGCACGCACATTGAAGTTATTCTGTTCAAATGTGCTCTAAGATTATCATGCTTGGCAACCAACGCTCTGGTGGAAGTTGACTGGGGACGTACTATTATGAAAACGGTACATGCCGACAAACAAAATGAAGGTGCATTCTTTTTCGTTCTATACTGGCCCCTCCTGCATGGGCCAGTATGTTGGCCTGCAGTATGAATAAAATAAAGCGCCATGCTTACCATGTGCCGGCCACGTATAGTTCACATGGGCTCTCTCTCTCCTAATATTACTGGCAGGTTGCCTGGTCTTTGACTCACATCGTACACTGCATTACTTCAGGAAATAAAGTTGCTGTTGCAGTTAGTAGTTTTTCGTTTATCAGGTCTCTCAAGCCGGCGTGGTGCGCTTGCACAGGCACCACTCAGTGTGCAGTCTTTCAGCATCTCGCACGCATCTGGTCGATCACGGCATATTCGGGGACACTGTCACCAGGTCTTTTTATAAAGTACTCCATGTTAACAGCCATTTCGGTCCAGTTAATTTACAGTTGTTTATTTTGACAAAAAAACTTGATGCCCAGGTGCCAGGTAAACAATGCCTAGAAAACTGCACTGCGAAAATTTAGGAGCACAAAAGCTAGCAAAACGTTTCCTTTCCTTGGAGCTTCACTAGTTACCTGGATAGGGATGTACACTGGTGCAGCATACCACATGCCGCACACAGAAACAACTCCGATTGTTGCCACCTGGGCGACACCTTAATATGTAATGTATCGGCAATGTTCAGATTTGACTCGCCTCCTATTTTGATCATGGGCAGAGCTATGGCAGCGCCTCTAGGCCCATCGCCATTCGATATTGCGACTATACCAAAGCTCGAAGCTTATTAACGACATGTTAAGAAGATTCCCAATCGCGAAAATTTGTTGGGACCTCTTGGGAAAACGCAAAGTCATGTCACTCATCCTCAACAGCATGTTCGCTGCGCACCCTCTAGCATGCTTCCACATGGCAGCATGGGGCCGGACAACAGACGGCGATATGATCGCAAACTGGCGGCGCCCTCATTAAAATGGTCTACAAACAGGGTTTTGGAAACCGCACCTTAAGCTGTAATGCATGTCCCAAATCAAAACCATTGAATTAAATTAAAATCGCATTAAACAGAGTCTCAGTGAAGCATAAATATTGTTTGCATATCAGGAGTTCCATTTATTGACAAAATGCTCTGAAATAACGATGTCATTTCCAATGGTGCAGAGTGCAGAAAAAAGAAAATAGAGAACGAAATATGCAACCGGTACCTCATGGTGCACATTATTATTAGTAAATAATAATAATAATGTGCACCATGACAAAGTTATCATTATCCTTTTAGTCCTATTTCTTGTTCTGCTTTCAGTTATTCACAGAGAGATGAGAAAGCCTCATTTCAAGTCATATTTTTGTTTTAATGTACTGCTTGCATAGAAAACTAACCAGCCATCATGGTATTCCAGTGAAGCAGCCATTCCATTTTAAGGGAAGACCTGGTTTTAGCCTTTGTGGTCATGAGAATTTACCCACTTTATGGTAGTTCTGGTCAGAAACTAGTTCACACATTTTGAACACCGTGCAGGAAGAGTACTTGTTGAAGAAAGGTACAGTAAGCAATTAAATTCCGAAAATTTTCTTTGTTCCTGAGGCTCTTGTACAGTGCACAGCCTCCAGTCAGCATCACATTATGGATTACCACTACAAGAACTGTTCTCTCTAGGGTCTTCACCATCGCTTTCTTTTTCAGTGCTCTCACCTGAAGGTATTTGTATTTGTACCTGAGAACAAATATATTCCTACTCAGCACTAAAATCATCTTCAGATTCTCTAAACTCCCACGAGTTCATTCCATAAAACCCATGTGGATAAAACATTGTCACCCTCTCAATGCTTTGCACCATGAAAAGCGAGTATGAACATCTTTAAGTGTGCCATAAAAAAGGCACGGTGCTCATATACAGATACTGCGAAGTGCAATTACCAACAATTCAAAAATAAAACTAAAAAACTCAGCACAGGCATGTATTGGGCATTTACCAAGATGTGACCAGAAATGATATTTACACGTATCAGGAGAGGCCTGACACTTTACCGCAAAGGGTTATGGGCCAAAAAGTTTAAAACGCATTCATGCATGGGTGCCCAGACATACAACACATACATGGTTACTGTGTGCTGTTCAGAATCCGCAGGTCTTGGAGAGCTTGTTTCTGAGACATGACTAATGAGTTGCAACTCGGCTTTAAAGTCAGAAAAATCACCACTTGTAAGAAGAGACCCAGACCATGTTTTGAAAACGCTTATTTCTTATTTATATAATTTTTTTTTTACTGTGACTTTTGCAGCTGCCCAAACTGTTTCTCAACATTGTGGTTGGATTAAGAAAATCTTTTAAAACATTACAATGCTGACGAATCGCTCGGTACAATGAAGTCAAGAAAACAACATAACATGTGTCAAGAAATCACAATATCGACGCACAACACGATATAATCGTTTCATGCAACTAGGCACTCCATATGCTTTACCCACAGACTCCACATAAGGAACTAGAACATGTGACAACTCCCACTATCATGTGCCTACTATTTTCGCCGTGTTACCATGTGCCCGCCACACTATCAATAAGATTTCCTGACCACTGCTCCACTACCTTGCAACATCTTGGCCACTCCTAATACATGGCACCAATACTCGATACCCCTCCATAGAAGTCAGCAGTAGGGTGCTCAGTGCCCTCCCTGTCAAAGTAGCACCATCTCTGGAGTCAATTTTGTCCCGACATCTTCACAATGATAATGCTCAGACACAGTTAACACGTCCTTCTGCACTTAAAGACCAGATACAAAAGAAATGGTATCACAAGGCCAAAGAGACAGGACAATTCTTTAGCCCTGACTCAAAATCTTAATTTTTTTCCGAACAATAGTCTCTTGTCATTAGCACTATTCACATCAGGCATGCCTGACATGAAACTCTGTAATAACAGCATTCCACTTGCACAAGCAGCATCTGTACTGCACAAAAAGAATTGTACAGCATTGCAGGTAAAGCAAATCAGCAACTTGAACTCATAGTGAGAGTAGCATTATGTGACACTGTTCATTCTGATGATGTATCACAAGATTTGGCCTTTAAAGCAGATTTGTATTCCCACATGCAAAGGGTGTTAAATATCATATAATACCTAGAGATAATATATATACACAAGTGTGAAACTGTCGGCCTCCACACATTACCTAAATCGCATCAGAAACCTTGACGAAAAAGTACTAAAAAGTAAAACTAGCATACCGTCGGGACAAGCAGACCAAACTCTGGCGGTGATGGGTGCGGGGTTGGGCAACACCAGTGAGGATGCGGACTGCTTGGAAGTGATTTTGCACCGCTGTGCACAATTCAGGGCTTTCATCTTCTCTCAACTGGCAAAAACACATGCACAAAAAAAACCCACACAGAACAGGTCAAGGCAGCTCTTTGAATTTTGCTCATACATGTGCTCGTGATTTTCGCAACATAGCCAAACATTAGTAGAACTGATTGAGTTTCACAGCTCAAGCATGACAATTCTTCTTGATGGAGTATAATCGAAGGCTGGCTTACATGCTGTCACTATTACTGATATGGCATGCCTCCATCAAAAGGAAACTTAATTACTGTGCCTGAATAGAATCTCACTCCAGTAGACTTCCATTAATACAACTCCAGATAATTATAGACTTTTCTGTTAATTTGATCCCAACCGAAGGTTTCATCCTGCTTGCATACATTCCTATGGTCTGAAGCCTTTTGTTATTTTTATCCTGAAATTGAACCCTCACCACATGATTCGAACTTCACTATTAAACACACACGTGCCTGACCACAATAGCGAATCCGATGACTGCAACATCTGTCTTGATGGCACTAGGGGACAGTAAATGTGTTGAAGATGTGTTATCTCCCATCTAAAACGATTTCCAGCCTGCCCTACGCCGACTTCAAAGCAAAATAAGCAGCCACAATGAACAAGTGCTGCATTTACCAGATATTAATACACACCTTTCTTCTAAGAAAATTGTGGAAATTGCCTGCACATTACAAGTAGAAATGAAATTGAAACTGCATTGGCAGCGTTGGCAATGCCGATATGTGCCATGGCCGTGCTGTGTCATCACCACTGTCATCACAGGATGGCAACACCTTTTTACATAGGATGGCAATGACAAAGTGTAGCTTTCAATTTTTAATTATGGAAGCATGTTCAAAAGATAAGTTATTTTACTTGCTCAGCTAGTGGTCAAGTGTTTTTAAAAAAGCGTTCTGGAGACTAGAAGTTACATGCGTCACAGGATGAACTGGCGAAGTGGTTAGTCTAGGTGTGGGCCACCACTACCCTGTTCATTATGGTTGCAGAGTTGTTTCAGAAATGTGGAATATCAAATGCAATTGGCTGCATAAAGGACTACATGTTCTGGTCCACGGACAGTGATGAGTTTTCTGAGGGTGACAACGATGGACATCAAGTGTACATAAACTTCCATTCTGTGAAGGTAAACCCTGCAGTTTTAATCTTTTTTTTTGAGTGCCATAACTGAAAGCATGCTATGTTTTTTTCCCCTTTTCTTTTCTTGTGCATGTGTTATAAAATCGGGTGCGCATTGTTTTCTACTTTTAACCCATAAGAAGTGGACATATTAGAAATGGGTAAATATTGCCATATGAAGTAGTAGTGTGTTTAGACGTTTTCTTGTGCTTCTCTATGAATTCAACCAGCCAGCTAATTTGATCAGACTAATTCACCCTGTCAAGGTCGTAGTATTAACTGAAGTTGACTATTTTCAAATTTAGGAGTAGTTACAACAGTTCAATGAAAGGTTAACCAGTGTTCCACTGGCCAATGACTGTTTGTGCTCATTCATCCTTTGATTAAGGTAATGGCCAGTCAGCTCAACATGAAAACAACCACAACTAAAAGAAATCTAGTGAAATCCAATAAATAATCTCTTAATTCGAAAAACAGATAATTCGAACTGCTCTGTGGGTCCTGGCAAAGTCTTATGCATTCTAATAGGGAAAGGCTCCGGTGAATTTGAACTCCAAAAACCGTCCAACGGTTACTTCGAACATAATTTCTAGCTCCCATGGACCGTTTTTCAGACAAATCTGAGCCAAAGGTGAAAGTTGAATGAGTTGCTAGCTACAGTAATGTCATGTGCTGCAAAAATGGCAAAGATGTGTGGGGAGCCAATATGGAACCCGAGCAAGCAAAGCAGTGCACGCCCTCCTTTCCCATCCAGCTTGAAAGGAGCAGGGAGACAAATGGTGGGGAGGCTTCTTCCAGCACATGTCATCGAGTGCTGATGGAAAAAAAGATACGTACCATATTGTTTTCGTGTGTAACGCGGCACGCTGCTGTGAAGCAACACTTGCAGCAGAGATTTGCCTAGATTGGATACTATATTTAATGGGGCTCTCAATAGTTCGAACTCCTGTTTTATTCAAATAAATTTCCCATACCCTTGGAGTTTGAATTAACGAGATTCTACTGTAGTATAAGCTAGTATGATGTTGCATTCTATGGACTTGTAAGCAGTGCATCTGATATAACATCTGTCAAATCTTTTTCCATTCAGTTGCTCTTTCTCTGCACAGGAGCAACTTGACAGATGTTAGGTAAGACATACTACTAACAAGTTCGTAGAATGGAAGATTGGAGTGGTTAATAAAAGTCCTATTAGTTGCAGTTGCTTCTATGTAGGGCAGGTTGGCCATTTCCTCAATTGGAGATTGGATGCCCACAAATGATCGCTGATTGGCAGACTGCCATCTAAGATATGCGAGGTTCTATTCAGACAAAGAAAAGAAGTGTGTCTTATGGTCAAGGAATGCCACATCAGGAACTGCAGCAGCAGCATGTAAGCCAGCCTTCAATTATCTTTCATGCAGAAAACCTTCATGCCCACTATCTTTCTTGAGTGCATGTGTGCTCTATGCTGCCTTCACTTGAGCATACGAAGATAGTTTATTTCTTTTTTACCACAGTATGTTTGGTATTTCACTTGACAGTTTGACAGTCTGTGTTTGTGCTGTCCTTTTCATCTGTATTGCATCTGCGCTTTTCTGTGCCCGATTTTACAATCATAAATCCTCGCTAACTCGCACTGCTTTCTATTTTTTTAAGTTCACTGCCAAGCCACACCATTCTATGTTTCCTGAACTTTAGTCTGTTGAAGATACCACAGCACATTGGTGTTGGCATCTGCAAAGACTTACAGATTTTCTGTGGTTTTATTGTCCTTGTTTGGATGTTCTGCATAACACCCTTGCGGGAGGAATAAAAATGAAGGAATAAAAACATACGCACCAAGACTTCACACTCCTTGAACACATCATAGCCATCTTTTCCCTGAGCAAGGTAGTTCTTTGTCACCAATCTATATTTCTGATTCAAACAAATAGAGACAAAGAAAGAGGGGCAAGGATTTTTCACATCACTTTAGTCATCTTTTCATTCACATAAGAGGAATGTCATTGCAGATAACGTTTCCACGTCACATTTAAAAAAAGTAATTATTATATGCTGTAAAGATAACAAATATGCAAGGAAGCAAAAAAACATTAAAGCCAAGTGCCATCAGCACAAACCTAGTGCAAATTCTCATATCCCATACAATCTTCATTTTCCAATTTGAAACCACACTGGGTGTGTTCGGATAAGGACAGACCTAGAGGAGTTTCGACTATTTTTTGTTTTCAGCGAAGATATTATATGAGGAGGGAAAATGTCTCTGTGGAAAGGAATCAACCTTTGTTTCGCGAGGCACAGTGTGAATTTTCAGCAAAGAAATTGTAATTAACTAAATGAAAAGAACAGCATTTTTGAGACTTGCAGACTTTACAAGTTCTAAGACCTATCACACCAAAACTAAAACATTGCACACCAAACATTTTTTGGTAATTTTAAACTATTAAATTAAATTATGGAATTTTACGTGCCAAAACCAAGATCTGATCATGAGGCACACCATAGTGGGGGACTTCGGAAATTTGGACCGCCTGGGGTTCTTTAACGTGCAACTAAATCTAAGTACACGGGTGTTTTCACATTTCACCTCCATCGAAATGCAGCCGCCGTAGCCGGGATTTGATCCTGTGACCTCATGCTTAGCAGCCCAACACCATAGCCACTAAGTAATCTTAAACTACTAGAACTACTAGTCCAAGGAAACTAACTTACAACGCCCACAGTATCTTTTTGTTTTTTGAATTGCAAAACCTTCCTTCTTAAGCAAGTTTAAACCCTGAAATCAGAGGCTTTGTGGGGCCATTTATTTTTAGCTAAGGCGATGAAGCAATTAACGTAAAATATTCGCAGCTACATTACATATTTATCTTGTAATAAAATCCTGAAAAAAACTAAATTTCAAAAGTAGCAGAAGTTGGCCAATTTTAAGGGCATTTAAAAAAAAAGAAGATCAATAAATTTTGATAAAAATTTCACAGAATGCCCTCAGAGGACTGATAAATCTAGTACTCCAACAATATGTTGCAATATTTTATTTTAGGTCTAAGAATTGAGCCTGCTTTTAGAACCCTGTATGGTTATTCCTATGATCTGTGTAGCTCTAAATATAAAATCGAAATGACATTTATATGGCAGCCTTAATAGTTTGAAATTACCCAAAAAATGTTTGGCAGTGTACAATGTTTTAGTTTTGGAGCGATAGGCCTTCGAACTTGTAAAATCTGCAAGTTGCAAAAATGCTCTTCGCCACCTCTAGTGAATAAAATTTTTTTTGATAGAATTCCGCACTGCATCTCGCAAAGCAAAGGTTGATTTCTTTATAGAGAGCCATTTGTGCACCTCACATAAAATTTTTGCTGAAAAAAAAGTAGTCGGAACCCCCCCCCCTAAGTCTGTCCTTATCTGTGTGCGTGCGTGCACACACACACACACACACACACACACACACACACACACACACACACACACACACACACACACACACACACACACACACACACACACACACACACACACACACACGCACGCACACCATATAAAAAGAATACTTTTCTAACTCGCATGTGCCAACCTCTATTGTCTGTCATCATACAGCACAACTGACATAGTAAGTTTTTCATGCAACACAAGGTTTTCTACTGTTGGTGAAACTAAATAAAACATCCTACAAATTGTTAACAAAATAAATTAACAGGTTAAAAATGGAGGTAGCTTCTAGTTAACACAAACCTGTTAACAACAATCAGTCCACCTCATTCAACTGCATTAATAGGTCAGTGTGAAACAGTATGTTGAGACTCAATCATAGCATCAGAATACAGTGAAACCTCAACGTAACAAACCCCAACGTAATCAAAGTTTTACTTTTCATACCTGGATGTCCATAGAATGCCCTGTACATTTAGCATCCATATAACGATGTGTGTTTATGCATGATTTCATTGTAACAAAATTTCACCCGTGCCTTGAAGAAAGACTGAGGCATTAAATATAAACGATACTGCAGGCACCGGTGGTCCAATGGCTGAATTACATGTGGTTGTTTGCGGATGAACCGCACTCAGCAACCTGGCCAAGAGTGGCGCGGGAGCAACAAAAGCTCCCTGCACAAATGTGTGCAGTGTATACAGTAAGTACAGCATAGACTGCTTATAGCGTAAGTCACCAGAGTCGCGAATATCTGCACAATAAGCGTTGCTGCATTATAACCAGAAATACATTTTTCAGTGGCTGCAACACGTGCAAAACATGTAGCCCAAGCAGCCACACGTATCTGAGAATCTACCTTTTCCACGGCGCGACAGCACATGTGCCCTGCCCTAGCAGATTAGTTACGAAATGTTTTGGAAGGGACGCATGCATGGCTGCGCAACCTGATATCGGGGAAAAGTACCCCGAAAAAAAAAACTAAAAGAAAGAAAGAAAAACACACGGACACGCACTGCAGCAAACATTTGTGCCATGTACCACATTGGAGCTTGCCGCCTGTGCAGTGCTGAAAACCTGCCTAACGTAAAACTGTAACTCTACTTTAACACAGAAAGCAGCCAGGGCTTCATCCGGACTGCACCGTGAACCATTTGCCGCCTTGCATTGATGGCTAGCAAATTTATCAATAAACCACTGCGCTACATTTGGGCGACACTTGAAAAACATCACATTGCTGACGAAGTCTTCTTGCAGCATCAGCCCCCTCTTGCTGGTGGTGGCAGCACGTGCCTGACTTCACAGACTCATTTAGGGCACGGTAACACTGGGTCAATACGAGATCAACAACTCGCTGATGCCAACGATTGGTTGACTATTCAGCACAGTGTGTTGCTGAGACCATTTTATCATAATAGGCCAACAACGACACAAGCGACGGGCACAAGTTGTTGTAGCGCGACCATCATCGCTCAACCAAACCCCACACGATCAGCCATCAAACCAACAATGTGATAGCCGCAGCACCTTCGCTTGTATATATAATTAATCGCGCTCAAAATGAGTCGAAACATGCCTTCGAAGTTGAAATACACAAGCTACAGTCCTCTCAAGCCGTGCAAATGAAGTTTGAGCCAATGTTGATCCTGTTTAGCGCAGGTTGAGTTTAGCCTGGCCCCACAGAGTTCGTGCAACCGCTACCGGCAGACCTGAACTTAAAATAAGCAGTTAGAACGAAAGAAACTGCTCTTGCCGTTCAGTTGTGGCACTATAGCGATTTGATGTCAACTACTCTTCTCTTTGCACGGGGCCAATAAGCAGCAAGCGCCGACATATAGCACTGTGCCAACATATGTACGTCACCACTCCCGAAGGCTGCCAGTCACATTCGCTATGTAGATGGGTGGGTCTGTATGTGTTGTTATGCTGATGCATTTCTTAGTTCCAGAGAAGCACTGTCTGCCACCTCTGCATCAAATGAGAAACAAGTGACAGGGCATATGGTACAGCAGCATAAACTCACTCAGTTACAAACGGTGTCAGTGATGGCATCCGCATTTTCAAGAGAGAACTTCATGGCCTATAAGTGAGAACTTATGCCGAGCAGTTTTCTCAAATACATTACAGCACGCGCAAACTGAAAGTATGATGAAGTTAAAGGAAAGCGAGAATCAGTAATAAGAGCTCATAGTATATGTGTCTGGATCACAGTTGCCGTTGTTCAAATGGCTCGGCCACTCATACTAACCCGTCTTAGGCTGGAACAACGCAGCTGATATGTGCAGATATATATGTGGGGCTACGTTTTGCCATTATTTCACATCAGAGATGCGCTGTTTCCACAATATTCAAAGATAAGAATGGTATGTGGCTATAGATGTCAATGTAAACAAACGCACTGGTTTGGCAAATCCAACATGGAAGGCTCCGCTCGAATAATTCTTGAATGTATGAAACGTCTAATGAATGTGTAAAAGGAATACAAAAAGTGAGGTGCAAGAGCATGACATCAGCGACAACAAGCTCCAAGGCAGCCGCGTCGGCAGGCAGAACTTGGTATGCCTTTATCGGCTGCACTGTTACCACAACAGCGCACTCAGCTAGGCCAGCTCACTCAGTAGGCCTAGCCGAGTGCTACTGAGTGCTACATGGCTTCCTGGAACAATATGTTGTCCTGGAGAAGCCATTAATAATTAATTGCAATCCACGAAATGCACAGCAGACACACACTAAACATGGGCGCAGGTACAGAAATCAGCCGGCAAAAGCCCTGGCACCCTTCCAAAACGTTTCCAGCAGCATGCCGCAGAGGGCAGCACAGGAACATCAAAAAGGCGGGTTGAAGCATGCGACCGGGATTCTTGCATCTTTTTAAATTTACTAACGTTGAAAGACTCATGTCCGAGAACCCGCTGTCTTCGCATGAAGCATTTCAGACCCGCTCATTTATTCAAAATTCCCCGTGTTATCACCACCAACTCTACAGAACTAATGTAGAATGGCAGCTGAAATTTTGGATGCTGTACAGTGTCTAGTTCAATTTCTCAGACTGATCTGCGGTGTCAAAATCAGGGCGACCGTGAATCAAGTTGCCGCCGTTCGAGTGTTACCCATGCCATCTGTATCTGTGCCTTCACTTTTGCTGCCGAAGTGGTTTCTGCACTTTCCAAGTGCCATACAACCACAGCACTGCATTTCGTTGACTCGGCACCAAACCACAACTTTTGTCAGCTACACCCAACAAGGCGCACTATAGCTGGCAGCAGTGCCAAACAACATACTGTTGCAGGAAGCTCGCCCTTGATACATAACATCGGTACCCGTATGAGATTGAGCGTGCAATCTCGCACATGGGCTGAACTGACAGTAGCGTGTGTGAAGCAGAGTTTGGTTTCTGGGGCGATCAGCTGCAGCAAGTACTGAGCACACCTACCAAGTTTGTGTGTGCGAATACTGGTAGGAACAGAGGAAACTCACACGGGGGGCATAAAGCCTAAAAGCTCCAAATCAAATTTGTGGAACACACCTTAAACTGACAGCAGTCAAAGTCGCACACCCGATATCTGCACTTCACGACGATGCGCATCGCGACGGGCGCACACAAACTGAAGAACCAAAGCCACCAAAGAACTACAATGCGCACGCATTCAGTGCGAAGTGCAACGCTGTTAAGCAGCTGATCAAAGGCTTCTCTGTTGCCTAGCAACCCCTGCGCACCAACATAACGCTGCAACTGATTTTTTTTTTTTTTCGTTCCTTGTTCTCCTCCTCCTCCTCCTCTGCATTGCCCTTGTCGCTCTCCCCTCCCATCGGCTGGTGCACCTCGTTGAGAACTGTCCTCGCTACCGCGTTTGCGTGCAAGATTTTTCCATGGATGCCACATTGTACAGTGAAACCTTGTTAAATTGTAGTTGGCCAGAGCTCAGAAAAAGCACGTACTAAACGGTAGTACTGTTTAACCGAAATAGCACGAGATCACCCACTTACCTGTCAAAAACGGAGCTCAGAGAGAGTACGATGAAAGGGCAAAAACATACAGTATTTATTCACTTCGTGCGACAAAAGTCTTATTTTCGTTTCATGCAGCAGCGGCCTAGCAGCAACGACAGCAGCCTCAAACTCAAAGCTGCTAGCCAGCTTTATTATTATTTATTCATGCTTTGGCATGACGCGAGTCCTAGCTTGCACAACGCCACAACCATGGCCACAACACTTTCTGGCACTGCGCCGAAATGATGCTGAAGTGGCTTCACACGTAAATGCATAGGGCGCTTAGAGGCCACTGTTCCCATCTCTGGGGGCTTGTTCTGCCAGGCCACCCAATGGGGACGACGCACTGCCGTGATTGCGCGACGAAAAGTGGAAACAATACGTGCTAACCGATACGTACGCAATAAGCTTGTACGGTTTATGCGGATACAAAACGCATTATATTGGATGGCCGCTCAGTCGGAGATTTGACTTTACTACATTTAAAATGAAACTACTGTTTAAGTGGGTATGGATTAACGAGGTTTTACTGTAACTGGTATTTCATATTGGGCGACTAGACTATAAACGGTACGCGTATACATGGTATTCTAAGGGAGAGTAAGCAGAAGTCAGAAAAGGCTGCATTATAGCCAGTTCTGAATTATAAGTGGTTATGTTTGCGGGGAGCACCCGTTACCATTTCCTCCCACGTACTCATGTCGTCCCGTTCGCATGTGGCAGACGCGTCAAGCCAGCCTAGACACAGGAGTGAGGCACTGCACGCCCTCCCGTTCTCCATCGCTCTCATAACGTGCGCAACTCTTTCCCCGCACCCGGCTCACAGGAAAAGGTGAGGTATCCGGCGGGCGAGGAGGACATTCCCCTCACAAAAAGTAAAAAGGTATAAAAGCGCGCAACCAGCGGAGACCCTCGCTCTTTTCAGAATTCTGTGTGCATGTCAGTTGAAAATTTCATTAGGCTTCTGAGGTTTTATCTTAGTTCCATGCTAGTTCAGTTTGATGATGGGGTTTATGTTCAGAAGAAGGGCATTTGTATAGGGTCCTGTGTAGCCCCTATCTTAAGCAACATTTTTCTTTCGGCCGTAGATAGCGTTTTGGACAGCATGCTTGACAAACAGAAGGTTTTGAAAGTATTTAGATATGTAGATAATTTCCTAATTGTGTTAAACAGACAGGATCCACCAGGCCAGCAAGAATCTGTCAAAGAGATGCTACATATTTTTATGAAATGTAGCCATGGTTTAGAATACACCTTTGAACTACCAAAGAACAATAAGTTACAGTTTTTAGACCTCGAGCTCAGCCTGGGAGCTGAAGTGCACTGGAAGTACCAACCCCGAGCGCAAAAAGAGCTCTTGTCTTATGAGTCAGCCCACTCTAAGATCGTAAAAAGAGCGATAGCCACAGGGGCATTGGAATCGGCTGCCAGGAAATCATGTAAGCATGCCATACGAAGCAGCTTCCATCAGCAGATTGAAAGGCTAAAGGAGGCGGGGTTTCCACAGACAGTTCTAAGTTCTGTAGTAGAGTGCCTGCTCCAGAAAATAAAAGGGAAAGCAAGAAAAAACATGCAAGAACAAACCAGGAGATTAAGACCTGTAGTCGTACCGTACTCTCACCGCGTAGCTCACAACCTGAAAAAGGTCGCGAGTAAATTCAAAGTCCCGGTTGTTTTCTCAGCCCCTTCAAAACTTGCTACATTGTGTGCCCGCGTTAACAACCAAAAAACAGAACGCGCAACCTGCGGAACCCATCATACCGATCCACTTGTCAGTAAACAAGGAAGGGTAGTTTATCAAATTCCGCTCTCATGCAAAAAGGTTTACATTGGACAAACGGGGCGGTGTTCAAATGAAAGGCTAAAAGAACACGAACGGTCACAGGAAAAGGGAACTGGTTCCAATATGGCCATCCATTGCAAAGAGTGCGGATGCAAGCCTCGCCTAAGAGATACCATCGTTCTGGACAGAAGTCGAGACAGTGTTGCCCGTGAGCTTCCACATTAAAAGGAAGGGCCTTGAATGTGTGAGCGAACCATCAAAAATTCTGTATAAAAGTGAGATGTCCTTTTTAGAAGCCCTTAGTTAGAACTGAGCATGTTGCTGTGCCGCCTGCGCTTGGTGAAAATCCTTAATCTTTTAGTTTTTATGGGGTACTCCCTTACGGCGGTGTTTGTGTATCGAGAAACCATTATCATTTATAGTCATTTGGCCCTGCACACCACGTGTCAGCTTCACGAACGTCACCTTCACAATCGTTCTATCGCCTTTTGCCTGGTTACCATGTGATTTTTGACAATACGCGAGTTGCGCCGCCAAATTTGCAGATATATATTGTGTGTTTCCGTCAATAAAGCATCAGTTGTTAGTAAGCGCTCGTCCGTGTCTCTTCTTGTGTCGTCTGTTTGGCGCTACAGTACTTCAGTAATATGCACCAACTAGCCCAACGAAAAGTTCTGCTGGAATCGCCGGGTTCCCTTGAAAAAAAATTGGGCTGGTCGGCGATTGCGTAAATAAGGCTTCCCCAAAGTATTTCTATGAAAAAAATTTTTGGTAACATACGAGCTCTTTGAAGTTTCTGCTAGGAAGCAAAAGTTGATTGCAGGTAAATTTTTTCTGTGAGAGTCTGAAACTAGGTAAAATGACATTGACAATGACAGAACATTGCATTGACATTCTTTCAAGTGACGTCATAAGTAGACCCGTGAAATAATGTTTAGTGTTTACCTGCCTATATAAAAAAAGCAAGAAATCAAAAGCAAGCATTTTCAAAATTTGTTTGCTATGTGATAATGACAGAATTGTGGTAATGATGAATAACAGGCCGCACTTATACAATAGAAATTTTGTAAATATGAGTCCTTTATTTATTTTCTTTCTTTTAATCCTTCACTCTGAGAGGCTGTTTAATGCAACAGTGCATGGCAACTTGTGTGAGCCAATGGGAAAAGGCTAAAAAAAGTTTGTTTCGCCCCACAGGCAAAGCATCGATCGCAATAGCAAATTAGTGGACAGCTATATGAAGTAAGAATAGTAGTTTTATCGACCATAGAAACTTGTAAACATAGGCATACTAAGTAAATTAACAAGCACGGTGTCACGCACGCACAAGAAAACATGAACACATCTCCCTCCATGACCACAGAAACTCGCTGTCAAAATGCTGTAGTGGGGAAGCGTGGCAGCAGCTGCGAGTGAATTGACCTTTGCGCTGGCTCTCGCATCAACACGAACTAAGCCGCTAAAACACAGCGCATGGCAGACTCTGTGCCCATCACAGATGGCTTTCAAGATACAGCAGCCCGGGCAGGCGTGCCTGGCTGCCCGCGCCGCTCAGAGTAAACCCCCCTTCCCCCACCCCCCAAGCCTTTCACGTGACAGAAGACGGCGTGCTTCCCCCCTACCCTTCCTCCCTTACGTGCGCGAGATTGAGCCGCAATCGCCGGCTGACCCTCACACGCTTTCACTCGCACATACAGCATACAGCGCGCGGTGACTATTTTATCGCCATTGGGAACCTCACAGCGACCCCAACGGCGACGGCAGAAATGCGATTGGAATGTCCATATAATTGCTATCACAATAAAAAGGGAGACTCCATGAAAATGCAGGCCTCAGCATCAGATGAAAGTACAGATCCCTTAAGAATGTGAATCACAATGTTGCAATTGTACAGTCGAACCTCGAATACAGTCGAACCTTGATATAGTATCGAACAGCGCGGTGATCGCGAAATAGTTCGATATAGCCAGAATTCTATATATAAAGGATCACATAAAAATCGCATCAAAAACTTCTGCAAATCAATCAATGAACCAAGGGCATGATCAGGCATCGTTGTTCAGAGCACGCATTTGGTTGCGCCACACGCAATTGGCCTAGGCCGCGCCGACTTCGTCCACCGGGAGCGCGCGGTCGATCGCGCCACACGCAATTAGCGTAGGTCGCACTGACTTTGTCAGCTGCAGAAAGTCGGCACGGCGTAACAGAATGCGTGCTCCGAACAACGATCCCCGATTGCACCCGAATCGTGGAGCAGTATACTCACTTGAAGCTTCCCACAAATTATTTATTTATTTGGCTGAAATTGCTGCAGCAGTGTAACCTGCTTCTTATTGGCAGCCACGTGCTTAAACACGGAGTCATCAACCTAGTCTAAACGAACCGCAAGCATAGGCCGGTGCCTTCTATTGTGACGCAGTAGTGGTGTAGAAGGGCCAAAGCAGCTACAGCCTCAGTTGAAGTTGGGAGCGGGGCAACATCAGCGCTTGCTAGATCAACCTCCGCAGCATCTTCTTTGGCCGCTACTTCTGCTGCGATCTCCACGTCCATCAATTGAAGCATTTTGAAATACTGTTAATAACAAAGTACTAAGTGACGTCTGCCAAGGCATCTATGAGTGCACCCAGTGAGCACGCGCTGTCGCGTCTCTCTGTGGATGCAAACCGTCAGTCTTCGTGAGGCGCGGCAGGCGCAGAGCACAGCACCGAGGAGGAGTCAGTGCGACAAATGCAATGCGTCGTTGACGTTGTCGAACTAGCCAAGCCGCCGCGTGCGTACGCCACTACATTCAAATGGCGCCTTCGGCGCAATCGATGTGTGCAGCTATAGTGCGCAGCAGTCAGGAACGCCCATGCGCCACCGCTATCTTCGAGGGTGTTGCGGGAAAGCTCACCGCCTGTCAACAAAGCGCACATGGTCTGGGGTGGCGGAGTTCGACACATCCATTTTACGTCCAACCCCGTTTGAAATAAAAAATTAAAAATGCATGCGATTTTCCAGGTGATATAGAAAGTGTTTGATATACACAATAATTCGATATATCCATGTTCAATACATCGAGGTTTGAATGCATTATGCTGATAACCCTTCACACAGAAAATGCTGACAAGACGATGTGCACAGCACGGCCGACAGACAAAGATGGAAAAGGAACAATGAGGACAAGCGCTGTGCACATCGTTATGGAATGCCAACTAGCCTGATCTCACATTTTTATGACAAGACATACAGTAACTAAGTTGCAAAATTTGATCTGATCTTAGGATCGCCTCATGCCAATTTCACTTAAGTTTGTTCATGTGTAGCCTTGGAGACATAGAGGCACTCCATACACACTACCTATATAGCTGTCCCTTATAAACAGATATAATGGTGAAACAACAAACAACAATAAGCAAGATTTCAGGTTAGTACATACCTGATTTTTGTCCAAAGGTTCATCACCTATTCGCACAAACTGGGGGTCTATTCTTTGGCCAGGTGACTTCTTGGGGTCAAAAGCAAAGCTGACACCTGACACCTGAGGAAAGCGACCTTCCAACTTGGGGTACTGAGATACACCATTCTCCAAAGCTTGCAAAATTTGGTTCCCTGTGTCAGCAAAAGTACAGTGATCATTTTTTACAGAGGCTGAAATGAGTGTACAAGAATTTGAAAGACACACAAGAAAAAAACTAAGAGCTACAAGGTTAAGAATGAGCTTAATAGCACACATCCCAAATTGGTATCACCCTCAGTGAGAGGAACCTGATTGACAGAATGAAAGCTGATCTCCTGCATGGTTATCTTGATCTTTTTGCAACTTTTTTCCAATTTTCACGAGTTAATATTGTTGTTTCTAACAGTGCTACGAACAATGGGAATCAAAGCTGCATAATTTGAATTGATCTTTTTCAACAAAGCATTTAAAGGTGTTGAACTACAATCATGAAACACGTTTTGGTCATGCCAGCACCTTTAGAAGTTAAACTATGTGATATCAGCATTGCTGTGAAAGCAACAAAACAACTTGTTTTTCAATTTTGATTAACAAAGCTTCCTTGGTTGAGTACTAGCATGCAGAGCACCAATCATACCAGTAGCACTAAGCACAATCAGAGAGTCCATCATGGGCAGGACTGTGACCAAATCTCGCATAGTGAAGGCCCCCTTCCGATGAATTCGATCTGACCGCAGTGTACCAGAGTTGAGAATAGCCAGGTCAGAATGAGTTGCTGACAGCATAACATCACAGATAAAATTTCCTGCACAGAGAAGTAGCATAAAATTAGTACCACTATATTGAAACACACACATTGGTAAAACAAGGACTCTTACAAGTGCTCTGCAATAGCATGTGAAATTGTAAAATGACTTTTACAGAGAGGCAAATATTTAGTTAAAGAAACCTATTATAAATTTAGGGCAACCTGCTAAATATGTGGATAACCATATGCACAAAAGGACTGGACTTATTTAAAATGCATTATGATGACTGCAACATATCTTCAGTGCTTCATCACACAAAAAATACACGTACAATACAATTATACACACATCATAGCAAGATATCAAGACAGTGAAGCCAAGAAAAGTATAGGAGAGATTAACTGTTGTTTTGTTGTACTGCACATTTGTACAAAGATATATCATAGTTGAATTTGCTATATAAGCTTTAGAATCCTCTTAAAGAAAACGGGAAATGGAGCTGCAAGGAAAGACAACTGCTGCTGCCAGTGCAGTGTTCTACCAATTGAGCTTTGGCGTCCCACTGTACCTCCGTCCACTTTCTTAGATATTTAAGTACATGTATTTATAACCTAGTACAGTAAGACGTCGTTAATTTGACCCTCGTTAATCCAAAAGATCTACTAATTCGGACTCGTCCTTTGGTCCCGGCAGGTGTATGCATTATTGAACGCAATAAAATTCTCGTTAATTTGAATGTATTTGGACGCACATCGGTTTATTCTGTTAACTCTCGTAACTCGGCGTGAGCGGGAGCACTGCAAATGTGCGACGCAAGAGAGCAAAAATGGCATTAGCGCCCAATGAAATGAAACGGCAGAGTCCACATCGCCATAGTAATCAGCAGAAATCTTACACGAATGACAGCAACACCAGAATGCTTCGTGTTTATTTGTGCCTCTAAAGCCTTTATTCTTGCGTTCACCGCCGCGCATACCACCGTGTTGGCCGCATGCCTTCATGACTACGTAGTCACCATCCATGATCATGACGATAGCGACTGCAGTTTTACCGGCAGTTGCAGCAAACGGTAGTTTCGTTCTGACTCAGTGCATGCGTCTGCCGCACGCCTTCAGAACGGCAAGGTTGCCGCACATGATTGCGTCGACAGTGGCCGCGGTTTTGTCGCAGCTGTTGCGGCAAACAGTAGTTTTGTTTTGAAAATCTTTCGAGGATGAAGCGCACCGGTTACATCGCGATGGGCGGCGGCCAGCTCACTGGTGAAAAAATAATCAGGATGTGCGTGCAGTAGTAAAAAGCTTGTCTAAGATGAAGACACGTGCTGTGGCCACGCTGTGAAGGAAGTGGCAAGGTCTTCACCGCTGCAAGCGCTAATCAGCCAAGAGATGATGAGAACTGCAGCATCTGCACTGCTATTGTGCAAAATAGAAACAGGATTGCCTCATTCATTCAGTAAATAAAAGCATCTTGAAATAGTAAGCATTTATTGTTTTCTTGATACCCCGATAATTCTACATCCACTTAATTTGGACATTTTTTTTGTTCCCATAAAATTCGAATTAACAAGGTTTTACTGTAGCGAATGTTGGCCAACGCCACTCAAGTCATGACAGTGAATATTCCTTATCTCTCACCATGGCTGACCTCCTCCCTTCTTTCATCCCTCACATGCACCATGTGGGGATGCATGATTCTCACGTGTCCCCTGATATGTTGTTTTCCCGCATAGCACCCGTCTCCTGTTCGCCGGCTTCGCCGCGTGGTCTGGTGCTCGCAGCAGTCAGTGTGGTTGAAGCGCATTGCGAGAGATGGCGCAAGTGTGGCTCTGCTAACACCACCTAACAGCGGGGTTACTTGGGCGTGGAAAGGAGAAGGCTCTTTCTGTTTGGTTTGGGTTCGGCAAGCGGCGCGAACGTTCCGCGCGTGCGCCGATCCATGCTTCTGGGAGACCGTGTCGCGAGGGCTCGTTCGAACGCGCCACCGTTCGCATGACCGTACGCGCGAACGACCAGGTTGGGATCCAGCATGGGGCGAACATATTCGCTCGCTATCCGGTCGCGGTGAGTTGGACTTCCGCGATTTGTCGCACACCCATCGGCATGTTTTGTGGATAGCAACTGGGCTAGCAGGTATTGATCTATGAAAGGTGCAATAAATGCCCTTGTGATTGTTTGCACTACTGTGTTGTCGTTCCTTTGTCCCAAGAGCATGGGTGAGAACCCCACATCTGGCTGCCCAACGTGGACCTCTTGGGGCATAGGACGATAGTTTTAACAGTTTTGCTTCGGTCGAGACCTTTGAACCGAAGCGTAGGGCTAGCGTGGATTTTGATCGCTAGCGTCGGCAGCATGCTTTCTTGAGCGAGGCGACGGTGGCTGTAGTGTCTGAACTTTTTAACATGCTAAGCCTTATCGTGTTTTTTTTAACAACATTCGTCGGTACGAGAGCCACGTGGTCTACATCCTGGGAGAGCGAGGCTTAGCGCCCGCGGAGCACTGGCAAGCCTGAAGCGAGTGAGTACGGAAGCCTCGTGGGTGGTTCGAATTTCTTATGTAAATAGCTTCTTCTATCTCTTTGACTCTGATAAAGTCGCGAATCTGGGAGCCGGGTGGCCACGGGCCACGGGTGCCGCTACAGGCTGACTGGTATTGCGGCCTAGCACCGGGCGCTCTGACACCGTCTGGGACGGTGGGCGCCGTCAATTCGGATGCTGTGTGCACTGAGCGGGGTAGGACCACCTAACAGAGCTGCACGTCTCCTCGCGGCTGCCTGTTTTGCGCCCATTTTGGGTGTTGTTTTTTGGATGCCGGTTGCTGTCAGGGTAGCGATGCTTTAGGCCTAAGGCTTTACAAAGCTGCCTGTCGCACGTGGAGGGACACAACCTGGTAGACCGTGGCGTTGAGGTGTTGCACTTTGCTTCCCTCATTCTAGTTTTGGATTGGACTGAATAACTTTAATGAAAGGTCCTGCGAGCTACGGGACGCAAGGTCCCATGGAGCGGGCTACTCCCACGTTGGGACCGGGAGTTGTAACTCCCTGGCTACATCGTGGGCTCACTGGACGGCCCAGAGCTGCTCCGCCAGGTCCGTGCTGCGTAATGCTTCTTGTAGCCTGGCGGAGTCTTGATCCTTGTTTGCGTGGGTCCGACCACACGGCCAGAGCAAGTGATGTACATCTAATGTGCTACGGCAATTTTCGCAATATGATGTTTTGTATAGGTCAGTCATGTAGTGATGTAGTCTGTTCTGCGTGGGGTACGTGTTTGTTTGAAGCATTCTGAACGTGAGGGCTTGAGGCCTGGTGAGCTTATTGTGAGGTGTGCTGTATATTCTGTGGTCTAGATAAAAGTGCTTTGTTATCTCGTTATATGTGGAGGGAGGGTCCCGATTCTCGCTGGGATGGTCATGACCAGAATAGGTGGCGTCGCGGAGGGTTAGGTCTCGCGCGCTCCTGTGAGCCATCTCATTGAGATTGTGAGGGGCGTCCTCGATATCTCCGAGGTGTGCCGGGAACCAGCAGATGCTGTGATGCTGCAGCGGTGCAGATCTATTGATTATTTGTAGAGCTTGGCTTGCAATTGCTCCTTTCTGAAAGGCTTTGACGGCCGAGCGTGAATCGCTGTAGACGTGGGTGGTGGTCGGGTCTGTGAGCGCGAGTGCAATGGCGACCTGTTCTGCTATCTCGGACTTGTGGGTCTTGACTGTGACAGCGTTTGTGACTTGACCTTGCTTATTGATCGTGGTGGCAACGAAAGCCTTCCTGGTCGGGTACTGTGCCGCATCTACGAAACAGGCTAAGATCTTCTTATCACGTATTTCGGGCAGGATGAACGATCTGCGTGCCAGCCTTCTGGGTTGATGATGCGCGGGGTTCATGTTCCGCGGGAGTGGGCGAACCGTGTAGGAGTTGCTTGTGTCCGTCGGAATGCTTTGATATAGATTCTCCATTACTGTGGTGTCATGACCTAGTTTGGCTAGGATTTCTCTACCTGGTTTGGTTCCAGAGAGTCTTGTCCATTGAGCCCGTTCTTGAGCTTCGGCAATTTCTTCAAGTGTATTGTGCACCCCCAGTTGCAGCAGGAGCTTCGTCTTGGTGTTCTTGGGGATTCCCAGCGCTAGTTTGACTAGCTTCCTCAGTTGTACATTGAGTTCGTCCTTCTCCGCTGCCTTCCATCTGTGCATGGCCGCCTCATAGGTAAAGTGGCATAGCGCAAAGGCGTGTGTTAGCTTGAGGAGATTTTCTTCCTTAAGGCCATGTTGTCTGTTTGCTACGCGTCGTATGAGATTCAAGGCATTATTCGACTTTGTCACGATCTTCTCCACTGTCGCGGCGTTAGAGCCGTTGCTCTCAATGAGCATCCCAAGGACTCTGATTTTGCTGACATGTGGAATGGTTCCTCCGTCTTTTGTTCTGAGAATAATGGAGTGTGTGTCTCTGATTTCGTTCTTTGGCTTGGGACCGCTTCTCGATGGTTTGTAGACGAGAAGCTCCGACTTCGCAGGCGAACATCGCAGGCTG
Source organism: Dermacentor andersoni (assembly GCF_023375885.2). Taxonomy (NCBI): domain Eukaryota; kingdom Metazoa; phylum Arthropoda; class Arachnida; order Ixodida; family Ixodidae; genus Dermacentor; species Dermacentor andersoni. The sequence continues at coordinate 166,276,027 of NC_092814.1, read as the reverse complement.
GTGGGAGCGAGGTATTCCTCGATCGCGTCGATCGCTTGCTGCAGAGCGCTTTCAATTGATCCCAGGCTACCTCCGGGGACCCAAAGCGTTACGTCATCTGCGTATATCGTGTATTTGACGTTCTCGATTTGATCCAGTTTCTTGCCTAGGCCGGCTAGCGCAAGGTTAAAAAGCGTCGGAGAGATGACAGAACCTTGCGGTGTGCCCTTGCCGCTGAGTTTGTATTTCTGGGACTTGATTTCCCCTAGACGGAGGGTGGCCGTTCTGTCGCTCAGGAACAATTTTGTATAAGAGTAGAGTCTCATGCCGAGGTCGAGGTTGGAGATCGTGTCGAGTATGAAGTCATGTGATAAGTTATCGAATGCCTTTTCGAGGTCTAGCCCTAGGATTACTCTCGCGTCTCTCGTGTCTGCGTCAATGATCTCATGCTTGAGGGGCTACATGGCGTCTTGGGTGGATAGCCCGGGTCTAAAGCCGATCATTGCTGCGGGGTAGACATCTTTTTCTTCGAGATGCCTCGAGAGCCTGTTTAGGACCACGTGCTCGGCTACCTTGCTGACGCAAGACGTCCGCGAGATAGGTCTGAGGTTATTGATGTTAGGTGCCTTGCCAGGCTTTGGGATGAGCACGATGAGGGCCATTTTCCAGTCTTCGGGTAGTGCTCCGTTCCTCCAGATTTTGTTGATTTCCTCTGTGAGGGTTTCGATTTAGCCTTGCACGAATTGAAATTACTCGTTCAACTCAAGGAAGCGAGCTTCGTTCACGTAAACTTGGCATCTGAGTAGCCGCCCGATCTTTTGCTATAGCCGAGTTGAACATCGTACCACGTGGGCGATGCACATGCACAATTCCTCTCTATTGCACTACTTTAGTGTTTGCCGAGTGCATTGTGTGCACGGCGCGTGATTGGAGTCACCCCTGGTTTACTGTCACCTGCACATCGTCTGTGCTGCTGCCCCAGACTACGATCGAGCCGACCCGGGCAATGGTGATGCTGTGGCCAGTTCGACGCAGCGACTTCGGCGGCCGCCTGTATCCAGCTCGCAACCCTCTGCGGCGGAGAAAAGTGCCGGCGGTCACCAACAGCTTCTCCGGCTCTCACCAGCAGGGCGTGTCGGCGCAAGCGACACTTGCTCGTACTGACTACTGCGTCGCCGTTTCCGGAGTGTGGCTTGGAATCGTGCCGTCGAGTCTGCAGAGCAGCTGCTGTGACCAGTGCATGCCAGCGGTGTACTCAAGGACAATGTCGGCTTGCATGCTATGAACAGCATGTGGACATTTCCTCAGCATGGCCACTGTTGCATGTACTACCTTGTTCACAAAGCATGCGTTGATGTTAGACCGTGTGACATGTTTCGCCGGAATATGTAGTCATTTAAGGTTGGAGGGATGTGAGGATGCGTGACTCTCACGCGTCCCCAGATATGTTGTTTTCCCGCATGGCTCCAGTCTCCTGTAATCCGGCTTCGCCGCGTGGCCTGGTGCCCGCGGCAGTCAGTGTGGTTGAAGCGCATTGCGAGAGATGGCACAAGTGTGGCTCTGCTAACACCACCTAACAGTGGGGTTACTTGGGCGCGGAAAGGAGAAGGCTCTTTCTCTTTGGTTTGGGTTCGACAAGCGGCGCGAACGTCCCGCGCGTGCGCCGATCCATGCTTCTGCGAGACCGTCTCGCGAGGGGTCGTTCGAACGCGCCACCGTTCGCATGACTGTACGCGCGAACGACTAGGCGTTGGGATCCAGCATGGGGCGAACATATTCGCTCGCTATCCGGTCGCGGTGAGTTGGACTTCCGCGATTTGTCGCACGCCCATCGGCATGTTTTGTGGATAGCAACTGGGCTAGCAGGCATTGATCTATGAAAGGTGCAATAAATGCCCTTGTGATTGTTTGTACTGTGTTGTCGTTCCTTTGTCCCAAGAGCATGAGTGAGAACCCCACAACCGATACACACAAACATTGGCTATGAAGAATCGCACTACATTATTTTTAATTTACAAGACTTTCTAAATACTTCTCTCTCTTAAATAACTGCTTTTCAACAACAGTGCACATATAGAATAGACAAAAAGAATAAAAAGAACACCACTCACCCAAATTTGTCTCCGATGTTCTTATGCTGCTAAATCGACCATCCAAATCAACAGCAAAATGCCCAATCACTTCATCCATTTTTCCTTGCACAACATCTGAAAGCATCACATCCCAAATCAAACAAGAGTGGAAAAAGTTTAATTTAACTTGCCAAGCTTTTATGCTGGCACACAGACAGAAAAGTAATGCAGGCAGAAAGAAAGGCAGCAAGAAATAAGCAAAACCTATGCAACATCCAGCTAGTGAACAATATTCTTAGCAGACAATATGTTATTCACATTACATACTACCTCAACAGTTGCATGCTGGACCAATCAGTGGGACGCAACTGAGATACAGTATAAGTTATCCCAACTATTTTAATTTTCAATCTATATACTACCCATCTTATTTTCTTTGCAGAATAACTGAACATGAATTATAGATATAAGTTTGCCTCCACAGCACTGCACATCTCTTCATGTCTTGATAAGAAACAAAACTCTTAAATTTAGATGAGCAAGAACTGCAGCAAGCAGACTGTTTATTTACCTCTATCAACAAGCATGTAGTCAATGACTCACACTAAAGCCCCTTCATACGTGTTTTCACCAGCCATGTTAAAGGGGTCCTGAACGATCCTCGAGATTAATGAAAAAACAGTCCGTGAATAGCATACACTGCTAGGAACATCTCAGCCAAATTTTGCAACTCACAAGCGGAGTGCGAAGCCCTCTTTTTCTTAAACACTCTCTTTTCAACGAAAGCCTGCTCCTCACTCTTTCTGGACACTTTATTTTGTAATAGAGCAGATTCCTATGTGCAGCTCCTATTGACCAATAGCTGACATCAATCAAAAAGGGTGTTTGGTTCAGTGTGCTTCTTCCTACTGTTACTGTGTATATTTATTGACACAGTTTAATAAACAGGCTAAAGTAAGCGAAAATCTGCTTTTGAATTTCAACAGTAATTATGGACTTTTGGAAGAAGCCAACTATCGTCTGCTCACGCTTGGCCGCGGCCGCCCACGCAGCAATCAAACTGTGGCCACCCTGATTATCGGTGTCGTAGCCATCAGGTCTCGCTAATTTCAAATAGTTTTGAAACTCAACTAGCCCCAAACCGTGCGAAACTTAAGGTCAGACCGCACCCATGCTTGCCAGCGCGTGCTCACTATTGGCCACTCCTGGTTAGATGCCTTCGTAGACTTCACTTCGTATTGAGCTATTGATAGTGCTTCAAAATGTGCAAGTTAGCTGCGACTATCATCCATTGGTCAAGCTTGTGAAGGACAAAGCCGGTCTGCACCACGTAGCACGGCTAGAAAGAAGCATATGAGCTCAACAGCGCACTCAAGCCCTGTCGAGCATAAAGCAAACACTGTGCCCACATACTACAGTTGCATGTAGCTACAGTCTGCCATGCAGCATAGATACCACAATTGCCGCGGGGTGCCACAGTGAGTTCACTGGCTGAGTGCACTGCGGCTTGCTGAGGACAGCCCCATTTGGCGTGTCATAGGTGCCAAAATCGGAAGTAGTGGTGCCTATGTGAACAACCAAAATCAAATTTGAACTGGGCACCATGGCGACGTTCAGTGCACGGAGCGTTGTGGGCACACCCTGCTCCACCGTAGCCTTCGGAGTGCAAGTCATTGAAGAAGGAGCAGAAGCACCACGAAGGGGGTGTTTGGTTGCCAATAACTCCACTTCTGCTGAATGCATTGTAAGTATTTTTTACAGCAAAGTATTTCTGAAATAGTCTACTTTAACTTCAAATGCATTTCTCGACTTCGATAAAAAGTGGTTAAGGGCCCCTATAAGAACCGGCAACCTACCCTCCTCCTGTGGCCCCCTTTCTCACTCATCCCCTCAGCTTCCAACATCAAGTGGAACTTTGTCGTCCCAGCCTCTGGTTAGGAGTAGAAGCAGTGTTACTGCTGTCTGCTATTGCTGCTTAGAGGTGCGAACGTGCAACAGCGAAAATTTAGGAACCAGAAATCTCTGAAGCAGAACTACTGGAAGTGGAAACCCCAGAAGTGAAACTGGTGTGAGCGAAACAGGTGTTGCACATGAAAGGTTGGCGCTACTTAATAAAAGTGGCGGTGGTACATAGATAGAGGAGCTTTGACTCACACAAGCTTTCTTCCTTTTTAAACATCCAGTTTATTATAAGGAGGAAACTGAATAATTTGTTTAAACAAAAGGTGTATGTTATCGACCTCTAAATTCTACTAATTCTTTTATTAATGACTTGCACAACGACATAGAATCAGTGACGAAGCTTCCCCCATTTGATGCCATCTATCTGCTAGGAGACTTCAATTTTGCTCTGATCGACTGGGTTAACTTATCTTCATCCTCTAATACTCCGACAGAATTCATCAATTTAACCTTAGATTTTAACCTGTTTCAGGTTGTTACACAGCCTACACAGGGTAATAATATCTTAGATTTAATCCTCACAACAGCACCCGAGACAGTTCATCACATTGCGTCAATGTTTTAGCAATCATTCCTTACTGCAAGTAACTCTCAACGTACCCTCATCTTTTACAGGTTTCGCTACTAAAGAAATATGCAATTATAACAAAGCCAATTACAATGTTATGAATTCGAAATTAGATATATTTTTTTCCCACATGCTGTTGCCTTCATTTCACAGTCGGTCAGTGGAGGAGAATTGGATACTCTTCAGGAATAAGATTTCTGCCTAAGTTAACCAGTACGTCCGTCTCATTAAGATAACCAATGATAAATCTAACCCATGGTTCACCAGATCCCTACGCTTACTGAGAAACAGGAAGAAGTACTATTACGAAAGTGCTAAGCGCTTGCGCATGCAAGCAGCTTGGGACACGTACAAGGAAAGCGTGAAAATTTACTGTTCTGCTTGTCTTCAGCTAAAGATAAATACTTCACTCATAACATACCATCTCTTCTAAAATCTAATCCAAGTTCTGGCACATTATAAGCCCAGATCAGGACCACACTAACATTTCTTTACACAACAATAATAACACTCCCATTCCAGATAATCAGTGTCCTTCTACTTTAAATACTTATTTTTCTTCTATAGTCACCACAGAAGATCAGGCTGATCTGCCAGATGCATCGGAGCTGACTACCAATACATGTCACCAATCGAAATAACAGTTGAAGGTGTCGCATGCCTGATAAATAACCTCAAGCTAACCACATCCTGTGGCATTGACAACTTTAATTCTAAAATTCTGAAAAACACCGTCATAGCATCTAGCAAAATTCTGTCTCATCTTCAGGCAATCTTTAGAGATGACTGCTGCCCTCAGATTGGAAGATAGCAAAAGTCATAGCCATATTTAAGTCAGGTAATAAACACGCACTGGAAAACTACCGTCCAATATCATTAACATCTATATGCTGCAAAATGCTAGAACATGTAATTGCATCATATGTCTACAGTCACCTGGAAGCCAACAAATTTTTCTTTTCTACCCAACACGGATTTCGGAGAAACTTCTCTTGTGAAACGCAATTACTAGAATTAACAACTGATTTTGCATGCTAACATGGAAGAGGATCTACAAACTGATTGTGCTTTTCTAGACTTCTCAAAAGTGTTTGACCTCGTAGCACATTGCCGTTTGATTTTGAAATTATCTGCCATTAAATTAGATTCTCTTATGCTAACATGGATTCGCAATTTCCTTTCTAATCGTCAGCAACTCACAGCAGTTAATCATCTTTCCTCTCCACTTTTGCACGTTACTTCAGGTGTACCACAAGGCAGCGTTCTTGGCCATTACTATTTCTAATATACATTAATGACTTACCCAATAACATTTCCTCACACGTGAGCATTTTTGCAGATGACTGCATTCTTTACTGTTCCATCAAATGCGCCGATGATCATGCAATCCTCCAAAAAGATCTAGAACTTATTTCTCTTTGGTGTAACACTTGGCTAATGAAGCTTGACGTTTATAAGTGTCAAATTATCTCTTTTAGCCGCAAGCATACTAAATCTACGTTTCCTGATCACATAAATAACATCACTATTTTGCATGATACGCAATATAAATATCTTGGTGTTAACCTAACTTCGACTCTTTTGTGGTCAACGCACATTGCATACATATGCACTAATGCTCCAAGGTAATTACGGTACATAAGACGCAAGTTGCATAATTCTACTAAAGACATTCGTAAACTAGCTTATCTAACATATGTTCGACCTCAGATTGAATATGCCACATCCGTCTGGTCTCCCCATCAGAAATACTTGATCGAAAAACTCGAATCTATTCATAATAGGGCTGCACGTTTTATTTCACGTTCTATAACAAAAGCATAACACAAATTAAACTCGACCTCTCACTACAGCCACTGCATGATTGTCGTGATATAGCCCTGCTATCATTATTTCATAAATATATCCATAATGAAGCACCATCAGTTCTGCCTTTTGAAACTCCTCATTACAGGTCACACCGGCTATACAATCAGTTCAATTTAGTGCGCATCTACGGAAAGCCCAATTCATTTAACTACTCCGCACTTCCAAGAGCCATTCGCCTTTGGAACAATCTTCCTAACGCCATCTCTTATGAGAGTGACCAGGAAAAATTCCGGCATCTTCTAACAACGCATTTTTCAAACTCTACATAACCTAACGTATTATTTTTTCTTGAGTTTCCCGTTATTATTAAGCTACTACCCCTTAAATACTGTTTTGTTACAGCCAAATATTGTCCCGCTCACTCTGTAATTCTATTGGTTATATTTTACTTTGTGAAAATTTCTTGTTCACTGACCTCTCGCATTCAAAAGCATTTGATTTGTCTTTTGTACAATTTTTAACAGCACATTACTGCATGTTAGCGCATTTCTTATACTGTATTCTAATTATTGTATAATCTTTGAGGGTAATCTCCCCCCTTACACAATGCCTCTAGGGGCCTGTAAGGTGTCTTTAAATAAATAAATAAATAAATAAATAAAAGAAACATAACGTAACCTTGTGGCCTTTAGCTTTAGTACATTCGATGCACTAAGTTTTTGTGCATGGCAACTTTTCACTCATATATAGAATAAAGGGAGAGGTAAGCACTTAGCAAGTGACTCATACGAATCAAGCCAAATACAAATATTTCGGGAGAACAACCTCCAAATACTGCATCAAACACAAAATACTTTTGTCATTTCTAAACAAAGTGAAATATTAAGTTTACGTGGAAGTTGATTTGGTAAAGAAAGGGTTATTTACATTATTTGGTACATGCAGTTATTACTGTTCACAACAGGGCACCCGGGTCAGCTGATGAGTCCATAAATGAGAAACAAGTGCTTTCAGTTATACGGTGCTCCATGACAATGACAGTAATGAAACAAGGAAACAGCACATCACCACATGGACATAGTGTTACGTTAGTTGAAGAAGAGAACTGTGATACTGCACTGCACAGTGTTTTAACTTGAATATGCTTTAACTCAACTTGAATACGCTTCATCGATCTGGGCTCCTCATCAACACTACCTAATAGATAAATTGGAATCCATCCAAAATCGTGCTGCCCGCTTTATAACTTCTAATTATAGTCATCAATCTACCATTACCCAAATTAAATGTGGTGTTCCCCTTCCAGACTTGGATTCCCGCCACTCTGTTGCCCTTCTATGCCTCTTTCATAAATGCTACTGTAACTCATGGTCAAGCCGTTTGTGGCTTGAAATTCCTTCTCGCACATCTACTCGACTTCATAACCATCTCAGTTTCAGGCGCATTTTTGGCTGCACACAGTAATTCAATAACTCTGTATTACCGCGTGCCATCACACTATGGAATAGCCTTCCAAATAATATTGTTTCATTAAAAGATCCTGCCAAATTTCGTGCAATTTTGGAACTTCACATGTTCGCTTGACTACGTTGTACGACTTTGTATTGTATTCGCCTTTGTATCGTTTTTTGACTTTGTTTTGCATTGTACTCCCTTGACTTTGTTTTGCATTGTACTCCCTTGACTTTGTATGCATTTTTTCCAATGTTTACCAGTGTTCCTTTTTTCCAATGTACACACTTATTTGTTTCTCCTACTATGTAGTTACCTTTTTTGCCTGAAATATTTGTCATTTTCTGTAACCCCCTACCCAATGCTCCTCCGAGCCTGTAGGGTAAACTGAATAAATAAAAAAAAAGGAAACAACATAGCCAGAGAGGCCAAACAATAAATTGCCTTGCTTAAATCGAGAACTGATTCATAGGCTGCCTAAACATAAGAAACTTGAAAGTGGCATACATAAGAATTTGCATGATAAATCAATACAATTACTGGTTAACAAAATTTGGACAATTAACTTTAAAACTATAGTGTCCCTGCGCAACAATTGTGGCTCTCCTGCAGCAAATTTAGAACAGCCCTTATTTGTATCAGTCTTTCTCCCTCAACACTCCAATGTTATCCCTCATACTCGAACAGAAAGTATTATTTGACAATTTTGGAAAGTGAATTATCAAATCAAACATGAATGAAATAGCAAAGACTACTCGCTTTGTATTTGAAATTTCAAAAAATTCGCACATACCTAGTGGCTTTTGAAGATCTCGAAGCATGTACACATCACAACATTACAACAAACGCCAAAGGTCGAGCACTCAATTTATCATGTTTCTTTTTTCACATAGGGTTTACGCCAAATGAAGAAGTGAATGTGGTGCTTCACCTTTATATTTAAAAAGAAGTTCTCTGAGCTCTGGGTCTTCAGCAAAGTCAGAAGTGACATTCACTTCAGCAACATCAACTGCTACTCCTGATGCAGTGAATGTGAGGGTGATGCGTGAGAACTGTCGAAAGTCTGTTCCACTCTTGACAATGTTTTTTCCATTCACCTATATCACCAATGAACAATGAAGGACAAAAATTGACAAATACATGAGCATTACACAACAGCTAACAAGCATTATGAGCAAGGAAGTTTTACCACAAACATGTTTGAAGGGAGACTAAAGAGAAATGTTAAGCTGAAGGTGAGTTGATAAATTACACATCCGGAATACCAGAAATGTGAAGTCTTGAAGTGAAGTCTTGAAGCGAAGTCTGGAAGTCTTGATAAGCCAGAAGAAGACAAAAATTAAATGCAGGCTTGAAATTCTCCTGCTAGCTCCTAGAGGTGTCAAGAAATTTGGAAAGCTTTTGCTTAGGAGTTGTTAACAGTTTATCAACAAAAAAAAAATTACGTGGCATTCTAAAAAAAGCCAAGGCCTAAATCTAGCAGGTTCTAAGAAATTTTATTTCTGAACAAAACCTAAATGTGCACAAGTACTTTGAAATCTGTGATGCCATCCTAATGCACTGGAATGTGAAATTCAAGAGGGAAAGCTTAGTCCATTACTTCCTCTGCTAAAAATCAATCTTTTTTAGCCAAATAAAGGCAAATTGAGTATTGAAAAAATATTTCGCCAGACTCAACTAACCTAGCGTTGCTCTCTTTAGCATCCCTTCAACGTTCAACAATAATCATGAATTTTTTTTCACAAGTTTTATTCTCTTGTGTTTCAGGTGAATCCACAAACACACATTAATTGAATATTAGTGCACATTACAGCTGCTAAAAGCTCAGAAGTCTCTAAAATTTGTGAATTAATCTTGATCAAGTTGAGCAGATAATGAACTGCACCAGTTTGAGGGTGCACTCAAAAGTTAATGAGCTAAGTGACTGGATAATCTAGGTCTCAAACATGGACAAATGGTTCAATTTGCTCTTGAGTGGAGTTCCCGCTGATGAAAAGTAAACATCAGAAAGCAGCTACCGCACCCAGCAATCGGGCCTACAACCTTGTATTCAGCAGAACAACATCAAAACCTCTAAATCACCATTGCAGCATTGCGACTACATTTAGCCATCAGAAGTCCCAGAACACATTCTCACAAGTCAGTAAGGAACTCATTCAGTGTGTTTATTAAAAAAGAAAGACACGAACAGGAAACTAGATGCTGTTTTTGTCTGAACAACTAAATGATACTATACATCAGTCTACAAGTCTTTGATAAATCAGTCACAATACATTATGAATGTGAATAATAACATTGCTCGGTGAAAACAAGGGCATTGGCATGTGCTACATGTTTGCTGTTCGTTGTTGCGGACCAGCCAAGCAAGCTGTGTGCGTGCACACCCATGTTCTCTGCCCCTGTTCCTGAACCAGCATATTATTTCTCTTTCTCTTGCCCAAGCCTTTTCAGCCCTGCTTCCCGTATATTGCAGCGGTGCTATCAATAAGGTTGTTCACCATGAGCCAGCATATCGTTCATGTTGCTGCCCTGGTCATGGCTCATTTACAACAGCGGCGACAAGGATCACGGATACCGACTATGCGGTGAAAGTAGACCAAGATGAACTGCCGCTACATGAAGCAATGAAGAGAGCAATGGTCAGCCTACAGCTACCGCTGTTTGACAATACCAGAGATAAGTGGAAACCATATCTCATAAGGGCAGAAGCAGATTTTGAAGCCAACGACATTGCTGACGCAAACAAGCAACGAGCACTGCTTATGGCTGCTCTCAGTTCGCAAACAGTTCAAGTGCTAGCTGGCCAAATTGCACCAAAGACACCCAACTCCACCATGCATGCCAAAGCAGTCGTAACTCTAAACAATTACTACGACCCCGAGCACCACAAGACAGCAGAGAGTTACATGTTTTTCACACATTGCCAACAGGAAGAGGAGTCAACGCAAGAGTTTCTCGTCAACATACAGCGAATAGCAGACAACTGCAACTTTGGCAGCACATTAGGCTGAATGTTAAGGGATCGGATTATTTGCGGCATACGCTCAACTAATCTACGCAAGCAACTACCGACTAAGGAAGGGTTAATGCTAGATGACACCAGAAGCCTGGCCATTTCAGTGGAAGCGGCAGACAACGATGCTAAAGATATTGATATGGAATAGCCACCACGGTGTGGTTGTACTGAAAAGGTTGTACGAATGTGTTGGCACCAGTCACAGGTGGGATCAGACTATTATGCTCGCAAACATTCTTTTCTACCTCAATGGCACTCTATGGCCACACTTTCAGACTCCCGTAAGAGGAGATCATGAGCTGGGATCTCTTCAAAAAGAAGCTCCGCAACCTTTTTGGCAATCAGTTTGGTTGCCAACTCAATGCAAGAAAGGACCTTGCCGCAAGCATCCAGACGTCAACCAAGTCGTACGTGTTGTACATTCTCAACGTCTTGGCCCTTTGTAGCAAGGCTGACCCGAACATGTCGGAGGACGATAAGGTTAGTCATGTGCTCAAAAGCATTGATGACGATGCCTTCAATCTACTGGTGTTTAACATCACCAGCATCGATACGATCCTCAAGGAAGGCTGCCGTCTCGAACATGCTAAACGCCGAGTATCCCAACACAGCCACTATGTCATCTTGCGACGACCTCTTCCACCAGCCATCACGATGCGACAACTTAACCTGCATCATTCGTCGTGAGGTCGAGGCCGCGCAGCTGGCGACCACTTCATTCTCGTCATCTGATTCTTCTCCGGCGACGATCTCCTTAATCCAGGCCATCGTCCGCCAAGAAATGTCAAATGTTGGCCTTCACTACGTTCGTCCTGTGCGCTCTGAACCTCTTTATCCACCCACATTCCCATCTCACTTCTCTTACTACTCTTATGGACAAGCCGACCCGTCCAAGTGGCACCGCACTGACGACAAGCTGATATGTTTTAACTGCTGATCGGCATATCGCTCGCCGCCACCACTGGACTTCTCCGACACACTATTCTTCTGCTGCTCACCCTCCTCCCTCGAAGTTCATCTTTTTTGTTCGCTCCCTCTATGCCCAATCCCTCATCTGACCCTGCGCCACCTCTGGCAAGAACCCCCCGCTATGTCAGCTCGCCTTCTCCCTCCCGCCGTCAATCTCGTTCACCTCCGTCCTGCCATGCTTCTTCTCCGACCTATTCGCAGCACCCCGACTGGAAAACTAGGCAGTGCAGCTTCTGGAGGCAGAGCTGCATTGAAAACTTTGGCACGAAATCCTCGCTTGACCATACCCACGAACCAGAATCTTTTGGACGTTCTTGTTGACAATGTTCCTGTGTGCCCGTTGATTGACACTAGGGCACATATGTCCATTATGAGTGCTGCTCTTCACCGTTGGTTCAAGGAAGTTCCGATGAATGCCCCGAACCGAGCCATACGAGTCACCGACGGAGGGACTGTCGCTATGGTTGGCATCTGCTCTGCCCAACTCACCATCACTGAGAGAACCACTGCCATTCTCTTCACCGTCATCGAACATTGCCCTCACAAACTCATTCTTGGTCTGAATTTTCTTGCCACTCATTCTGCCCTCAGTGGCCGGCTCACTTTGCCTTGACTGGTCTCTTCTTGCTGACACTTTGGACCTGCCTCAAATCCGTTTAAGCTGCATGGATTTTATTCAATCTGTGACATACATCGACTTATTTTCCACACCAGCTGTATCTGATGGCAATTACGTGGTCACACCCATCCTGGCCCTTATGCTTACACATGGTGTTACCGTTCCGCACACACTGCTGACAGTTAGTGGCAACCGCACCTGCCTTCCCCTAGTGAATTTCGCGCTAATAGAGCAGGTACTCCTACAAGGGATCTCAATGGCCGAAATTGGCACTCTGCAGGATGATCAGGTCGAACCTGTCACAGTCGAAGCTTGTTGCAGCTCAGCCCATACCGCGACATCATCACGCGGCAGGGGCGTCAACATTGAGAAGATTGTTTCCCCTGACCTTACACCTGCTCAAGCTGAAGCACCCTGCCACGCTCTTGAAGGCTATCGCAATATTTTTTACCTTTACAAACGTCTGCCGTAACCCATCCCATAAATACTGGCAATGCGAACCCTTTTCACCGACATCCACATAGTGTTGCTGCATGTGAATGAGCAGTTATCCAACAGGAAGTAACACAAATGCTTGTCAAGGACATTATCGAGCTCTCCTGTAGTTCCTGGGCTTCTCCCGGCACACTCCTCAAAAAGAAGAATGGAATGTGGCGCTTTTGTGTAGATTATCGCCCCCTAAACAAAATCACAAAAAAGGATGTTTACCCTTTGCCACATATTGGTGATGCTCTAGACTGCCTGTTTACCTATTTTTCTTTCATCGACTTAAGGTCCGGCTACTGGAAAATTGCCGTCGACGACATGGACTGGGAGAAGACTGCATTTGTTACCCCCGACGTTCTTTATCATTCAAGGCGATGCCTTTCGGTCTCTGTAACATGCCATCCACCTTCGAACGATTGGATTCTTTGCTTCAGGGGTTCAAGTGGTCCACCTGTTTGTGCTATCTGGACAACGTCATCATTTTTTCGCCCACATTTGAAACATCTCGACAGTCTCTCAGCAATTCTTGACGAGTTCCGCTGGGCCGGTCTCCAGTTGAACTCTTCAAAATGTCACTTGGCTCGCTGCCAAATCACCACCCTTGGAAGAGCCGGGCGACCTGATCCTGACATAATTCGCGCTGTTAAGAACTTTACTATCCTGAAATCTACAAAGGACGTGCATAGTTTTGTAGGGCTGTGCTTCTATTTCCGGCACTTTGCACAGGATTTTGCGACCATTGCACATCCCCTTACCGACCTCTTGAAGGAATACGTCCTGTTTTCTTGGGGTCCCGATCGTGCCGCATCTTCTTCTCATATATTACTACCCTCCTTACCATACCTCCAATCCTGGCCCACTTTGACCCGTCTGCCTCAACGGCAGTTCCATCTGATGCCAGTGGTCACGGCATAGGAGTGGTATTAGCGCAACGCCAGCATGGAGATGATCGCGTTATAGCCTATGCCAGCCGACTTCTATCAGCCGCCGAATGCAGTTAATGAATCAAAGAGCACGCGTGCCTTGCTCTTGTGTGGTCAGTTGCGAACTTTCATCCATTCTTGTACGGACGTCCTTTCTGTGTCATCACTGATCATCACACTCTCTGCTAGCTATCCTCGCTCAAGGACCGCATGGGACGAAGTCGGCTTGCTGGGCTTTATGCCTGCAAGAATATACCTTCTCTGTCACATATAAGACAAGACGCTTGCACCATGATGCCGAATGTTTCAGTCCCGCTACCCTGTGAAAGAACCGGCAGATGCAGCCAGCTTTCTCTGTGTCCCAGTTGTTTCAAATCGGCAATGAGCAACATCGTGATCCTTCGTTACAAACCCTCATCGACCAGCTGAAGTCAACACCTGGTGACACCTCTCTCCGGATGTTTCTCCTCAAGGAGGGGAGATTATACCGCCGTAATTTTGACCCCCAAGGCCCTGAATGTCTGCCTGCCATCCTATCTCACCTGCATTCGACTGTCCTCTGGCAACTTTACAACGCTTCCTTGGCTGGGCACTTGAGCGTCTCGTGCACATACAACCGTGTAAGCAGTCGCTTCTTTTGGCCAGGCCTTGCCAGCTCTGTGCAGCATTATATTGCCACTTCTGAGCCCTGTCAGTGCCAGAAGAAGGCCTCCGCGCTTCCAGCTAGATGTCTCCAGCCAATCGACGTCCTGCCTGAACCCTTTTCCGAGTTGGTCTAGACCTTCTTGGGCAATTTCCTCTCTCGGGCTCCGGAAATAAATGGGTCACCGTCACTACTGATTACACTACGCAGTACGCCATCACAAGAGCCCTACCAACAAGTTGCACTACTGACGTCACTGACTTTCTACTCTACATCATCATTTTAGTGCACGGCGCTTCGCGCCAATTACTAACTGACCATAGCCATAGTTTTCTCTCGGCAGTCGTCGAAGACATCCTCCACTCCTGATTGACAAAGCACAAATTCAGCACGTCCTACCACCCACAGACCAACAGCCTCACAGAACGCCTCAACCACACGATCAGCGACAAGTACATTGTGGCCGACCACCACGAGTGGGATCTTAATTTACTATATGTGACGTTTGCACATAATTCATCGCGCCACGCCATCGCCACCGATTTACCATTCTACCTATTATACAGCCAAGAACCCGTGTTGCCCTTGGACACCTTGCTGCCATCACCCGCATGGCAGCTCCACGCATGGCAGCTCCACGCATGGCAGCTTGCCCGCACTCCTCTAGAGGCCTCACAGGAGCATTAGAGATGCCTCTATAATTGCCACCATCGCAACGTGCACTTTTCTCTGGGTTCTCTGGTGCTTCTTCAGTCACCCATCCGCCGTGTGGGCCTTTCCGAAAAGCTGCTGCTGGGTTACACTGGTCCAGACCGTGTGGTGCGACAAGTGACTGATGCCACATATGAAATCATCCCCGCCAAAACCTCAGCATCGTCGCCAGCTTCAAGTGACATCATTCACATAGCAAGGCTTAAGCCCTACCACATACCTTTCACCACAGATGTGTAGGTTAAGCACCGGGACGGTACTTCTACTGCCGGGGGTGCTTCCGATTGTTTTTAGGGTCGCTATCTTAACCACCATTGGTCTATGTGTAAATGTATTGTAAATAGAATTGTGCATCAGCTACGCGTAACAATATGAGTATGGAACCGCCAATGGTGCTCAAAGTGCAAGCCTGTCATCGATCATTTCAAGATCACCATAAGCAAAGCGCAGCAAAAACTTGTGGACGATGTGGAAGCATGAAGGATGACGATAACACCTGCCAGTGGGCAGAAGAACTTTCATTGTGGGCGGCGCGGTCATTTAGCTAGGTTGTGCTATACAGTCAAACCTCGTTAATACGTACCTGCTTAATGTGTAATTGTGGTTTAAACATAGTTGCGAAGATTCCCCCACCCAGCCCCCATTGAACCCCATGTACTGGTTGACCGCTTAAGCTGTAGTCGCTCAGTGCCCACCAAACGGTTAGTGCATACTATTGTCTTTCTTGTTCTACACACACAGGCACAAAATCGGCAAAATCTCATGTGCGCAGACGTTGGATTCTCAAGTTGCGACACCCGGACGACAGCCACCAGTGATAGTGACGTTAAAACATGGCCACCATGACATCTTTCCTGCTCATACAGCTGTTGCTGATTGCAGCGCACAAAAGCATGGCCTTCGAGATTGGCTTCCTGTAACGCGAAGAAGCTGCCAGTAGGGGTGCAAATTGGCTGTCGCCGTTGAACCCAATCCAATCCAATTGAAGTAGTAATGACGTAAAAGCCCTCTTTTTTTTAATGTGTAGGCATTTCTATGTTTACCCAACGAGAAAAATGGCCCTCCATCCGTACGTCCCATAAGACGACTGCTTTCAAGATAAAGTCATATAAAGCCCGCAGCAGCGAGCGACTGTACCTTCACGCTGCCTGTCGCTTCAACACTAACGAAGCGGCGAGAACACAGCGCTCACGAAACTCTCTGCACAAGTCGCACCCTGCCCTTTCGCAGATCACTTTCAAGATGTGGGCCCACGCGTCTCTCCTCAGCGTGCAGCGGTGGAAACGCAGTGCACGGAGCTATTAGCAGTCAGCACTCTCTGTCCGCATCGCAGATCGTTTTCAAGATACGGTCCGCGCAGCTGTGCCACATATGTAGGCACCACCGGTGTGTTTGGTCACGGTTCATAATGGTTCGGAAGTGGATGGATAAGGCGCTTAACGAGCAATAACGGCTTATAATGATGGAATATTAACAGCGCATCGGGCGCCGCCACCTGCAGTACTTTGTTTGCGTTATCAATGCACCTTGCGCCGCCATCCGCACCAGCTCGTCTCGCCGCAGCGCTGTCATTTGTACTGGCTTGATCAAGTTTCATAACATTGATAATGACACCGGGCTGCATGTAGATGAGCAAGTGGCACAATGCTTACGCATACTTAGATGACTCCCCGAGAAGTTCCTGCGTGACTTCTTTTTCTTCATTCCGCCAGTGTGTTTGCGGTCATGGTGTTGTTGTGGGGTTCCAAGGTCTTTGCTGCGGCATGTCGTGTTTATGTTATCGAGACGTCGACGTTACATCCGCGGAATTCTCAGATAGCAACAGTGTTGCCACCGTCACACTTCGCCCATCTTCAAGCGAGAGTGACGACGACAATGACGATGTGGAAGTGGACGATGGCCTTTCATTATCTGGCATGGCACGTGCTTTGAGCGTCACGTGAGCTTTCGCAGAGAAGCGGGGCCTCATGGACAAACTGCGAGTTTCAACAAGCTTCAGTCACGTACCTTGGGCATCGCATAGATCGTGAAGGACTGCACTCCATTGAGAATGCAGATGCCGTCATGCAAGCGCCATGCCCACGAAATGTCGCAGAGTTGTGTTCATTCTTTGGCATGCTCACGTACTATGCATGATCCTTGCCAAATATGACTGCGGTGCTCTCGCCATTGTACCGGCTAACAGAAAAAAGAGCGTGTTGGGAGTGGCTGCCACTGCCGCAGACTGCATTCGAAAAAGCTAAGCAAAACTTGGAGAATGCGCAACTTTTGATCCACTTCAACTCTAACAGGGAGCTTAAGCTAGGATGCGGCGTGTCTCCATATGGCATGGGAGTGGTTCTGTTTCACTCGGAGGGAAACGTGCACAGCCCAATTGGATTTTGCTCCAGAATGCTAACGAAAGCAGAGCAAAACTACTCGCAGATGGAGTGAGAGGTGTTGGAACTTATTTTTGGCGTATCTTTTTTCCGTGATTACCTTCTAGGTCTACAGTTTACCCTGGCCACCGATGAAATCAGTGGCACAGTCACTGTTCTACTGGCCTGGTCTGGAAAGGGACATTGAGAACTTGTCGGCTCAATGTACAAACTGTGTGCAGAACTTGCCCACACCTTTGGCAGCCCTGCCAGTAAATTGACCAAAAACATCTGACTGGTGGTCTCGGATCCACATATATGTTGCAGGGCCAATAGCAAGCCAGATGATCCTGGCAGTGGTAGATGCACACACAATGTGCATTGAAGCCATTCCCATGAGGCATGCAAACACAGCTTGTACTATTCGGTGTTTGTGAAGCATGTTCTGCCATTTTGGGGTACCACGCACAATCATGTCCGATAATGGCACACAATTCACAAGCTAGTTTGCCACGTTCATAGCAAGAAACAATTTTGTGCATCTGGGTACAGCACCATTCCATCTGCAATCGAATGGAGTAGCAGAAAGAGCGGTTCAACTGTGAGGAATGGGTTGCGCAAGATGACAAAAGGGTCGCTGGAAGATAATCTAATGAGACTGTTGTTCAATTACAGGTGAACACTCCAAAGGGAAGGAAAGTCTTACTCCGATATACTGCTTTGCTATCAGCTACGTTCATGCTTGTACACGTGCTTGCCGTCCAGGGCTGCCAATTCATCAATGGGCCCTGCCAACTGGGCCGTCACCCCAGGCAGCAGTGTACAGTCTACACTCGTAACAACGGACCTGCATACAACAGACTTTCGGATATAGCAGACTATATTTCAGCCTTAGTTTGTTTTACCTATTTTATTAATGCAATGAAGTTCGCTTTTAACGGACCACGCTACAACGGACTATCAGCTACAGCGGACAAAATTAGTGGCAATTTTTTTTTTCAGAATCGGGCGCATAAAACATACTTTGGCCATGTTGACACGGGCTGACAACTGACTTGCGAGGGTCAGCCTACGATCGCGGCTCAATATCGCACGTGCGAGGCACGAGGGGGGGGGGGGGGAGGCGAGAGAGGGTTCTACTCAGGCGGCTGCTGCTGCTTACGGCGCGACCACCCTATCTTGAAAGCAATCTGCGATGTGGACAAAGTGCGTGCCCGCGCGGGCACCATATCTTGAAAGTGATCTGCGATGTGGACAAAGTGCGCCCAATGCTGGTAGCTTCGTACGCGCTGTGCTTTCGACGTTTAGTTAGCACTGAAACAAGCGAGAGCACGAAGGACAGCTTGCTCGCTGCTCCTGCAGCGCTTATCTTGCTTAATTTGCTATCGCAATCGATGCTACGCCTTTCGAGCGAAACTACTACTTTTTTTGTTGTCGTTGTTCACTACCACCCAGCGTATCATCCATGCTGCTGCCCTGGTCATAGCTCATTTACAACAGCATGAAGTTCAAGTGCTGTATTCTCAATCACTATCAAGGTGTAAAACTGAATGGCTTAGCCAGCAAAAGTGCATGTGACTAGAGTAATGGCAAACCCCCCTCAGTGTTATTTGCACAATGCATAGTTTTCAACTGCACTGACAAAATACTCACAGCTCCAGTGAAGCACTGGATTATACTGGATATTACTTTATGTAAAGTGAAAGCATCCCCAGGAGTGAAGAAGAATTCCTACAAATGATTCAGAATCTATCCCGTTACAAACCTGTGAACAGAGTATGTTACTTATGTGGATGGCATGGCTTCAGACACACGTACTGTTACAGACACCTCTCTAGATGCCTTGCTCAATGTTTTAATAGATATATTGATGGCAATGGAGAGCCTCTAGAGTAGTGCCCATGGATGCCCTTCAACTCTTTCAGACTCTTTATGGTCTGCGAACCACACACTTAGAAAACTGCACCAAGCAGTACTTTACACACAGCTTATGCCATACTATAAAACATGGTAGGGTCCATATTATAATATACAAAAATGTACTTCATAACCTCCCAAAAAAAGATGTTTCCATTAGCCTGCTTTTCTCTTAATTCACAATGGCAGCTTTATAACACAGGCAAGTTCAGCCTTAACAGGAGCAACAGAAATATGCATGAAAACACAATTAATCTGTACAAGCCTCTAAAATTCACCTTCCTTTTTAAATCCTGTGCTTTCCTTTATTTCAGTTAACGCAAACCACATTACGTATGTTAAGGTAAGTAGCATAGTTGTTAAGAAAATTTACTTCCTAGACCATAATGAATGGAATAGCATTACATAGCTGTTTAAGTTATGACACTTGCAGAGACACTTCATTCAGAAGCACAAAAAGAAATAGAACTGCTGCGCAAATCGATTGCCATGGAATAAATTTGACACCGGCGTTGGTAGACTTTAAATAAAGGACAGTTATAATAAAGTGAAATGCAATCCCAAGCTGCAATGAGAACAGCCTGTACAGAACCTGTACAGGCTATGGTACAGGTTTCTCAACTCATTTCATGCATACAGAAATTTTGCTTACAGCTTTAGCCAGGTATTTTATTTTAGAAGCTTATTTTTACAAAAGAAGAAATGATAATGAAAAGGAAAAAAATGAAAGGGACAAACTCACCCTTTTGACTTCATAGACATGGTCATGGCCTCCTAAGATGAGATCCAACTCATCTACATTGGCTGCCAAGCGGCAGTCATTGGGAGTTCTCATGTGGGTTAAAGCTATAACATAATCTACACCTTTCTGTAAGCACAAAAGCAAAAGACAAGAAAAATGCATGACCTGCATAGTTCAATGCAGACGAAAAGAATGGGAAACTCTCATAACATATTGACATGTGTACTTTATATCGGGCAACCACGTTTCACCACATGACAAATGTTATCGCACAGCGCAGGACGCGGCTGCATCGGAAGTTTATGGAATGTTATTGATGGTTCCATCCGCTGTGTGTCACCGAACCTTGTGTAATCTGATTGCATGTACACGCTACGCGAATAGTGTGGATTTTTGTGAAAGACACGCGGGTGCCAGCAATTACTCTGGAACATTCAACAACTGATGCATAAAAGCAGACGCGCTTGACCCGCTGATGAGATTTTGACGATTGCCGACTGTGTTCGCCGCTGTCATCATTCTTTAAGTGTAGCCTGTTTTTGTGGGCACAGGTTCGCCCAATAAAAGTTAGTTTCGTCTTCCACAGTATTGCTACTGTGTTCTTCGTACGTCACTACCACGTGACAATATCATGCAAGAAGAAATATCTGGGCACATTACCACTTGAATCATGCACCTGCAATTCAGGCTCAGGCTACCCTAAAATAGTGAGCAAGCATTTAAGCTGAACATGTGCTGCCTTACCACCACTTTTATTTCATTTTGACATACCAAGCATTCCCACATCCTCCCCTTCTTTTTCTTCAGATGTTTCCAAAATCATGAAATGACTTGGAAAGTGTCCAATCACCAAATCAAGCAGTAATGGAACATAAATCATATTTCTGCAGTTTTCTAAAGACCTGATCAAAGTGCATCCACTGAGTAAATAAACCATGCAAGTCTCTACCGTGTCTTGCTCCCTCTGCACATGAACAATATGTACAAGTGTTTCATGTTTATTACTTTTGCTCTGGATTATTCTTTCTGTGCATATCGTGCACACCTTTGGATACCAAGACAAGTATGAAATTTGTACAGCAAAGTGCCGTGCAAATGCACAGCACTCTGCCACACTATCCACAATAAAAGTATTCTGCTTGTCGGTTATTTTAGTGCTCACTGCACAGTGGATTTCACTTGGTCTGGGTGACACGACAATAACCAGTTTTTAGATGTCTCTGTGTCATGATATAAAAGCTTTCTACGAAAACTGAATTCACATTGGTACACTGTAGGCAGATAGCAGGCAATTAAAATTTTTTTCACTAAATGCAAAATGGCATCCACATCAATTTAATTTCTGACAGCCATTAAACACCTATCAATTGTGCCATCTGCATTTTGGCTGTCTGATTGGACAAGCTCCTGATTTACCTTTTTCTTATGATTAGGCTGGGTGCTTGCTAGAAATTTTACATCAATCATTACAGTAAGTATTGTGCATGATACAGTAAAACACCATTGATATGTTTTGATGGGACTGCAGAAAAACATATAACAGCCAGGAAGACATAACAGTGAGGAAGGCCTCAAATCGCCACAGCAATGTCAGTAACAGCTCTGAATGGCTGCCAGTATAGTTATTACACAA
Source organism: Dermacentor andersoni (assembly GCF_023375885.2). NCBI lineage: Eukaryota > Metazoa > Arthropoda > Arachnida > Ixodida > Ixodidae > Dermacentor > Dermacentor andersoni. Next base: position 166,254,169 of record NC_092814.1, on the reverse strand, counting down.
TTTGGAGCTCGTACTGTGCCCGGGGACGGCACATGCATGCATGTATAATTAAGGGACACGTACTATGTTGCACAACAGTGGCCCCTTTCCGCTCTCAATGTGCTTCACCGCATAACACGTCTGCACTACGGCGAAGCTGACTTTAAACACTCAAAATTAAATTTCAACCATGGAGAACAGTTATGGGCTGTCCAACGGGCCCGCGACGCGGCGGAGAGACTCGGCCTCTCTGTCCCGACGTGGGAGCGGCCCGCTGCGTGCTAGTGCGCGCCCTAAAGGACCCTAATAAAGTTTTTCATCCATCCATCCATCCATGGCGAGACACGCTAATCAGAACTGACGACTGCGCACTTCCAGCATTTCGGGGTGGGGCCACGGGTGGCACTTGACAGGCTTAACCGTGAGTACACATTTATCATGTTCATAGCAACATCTGAGGGCTTATTTTCCTCTGCAGTGCTTAATTTACATGACCACCACATTAAAACGCAATGTAAGATGAGGGAACATTACAGAATGGCAACGTATCAAATGAGAATAGAATATCTAGGAGCCAATGAGCTTTAGGTCGGAACCACGAAAAGCAACGTAGCAGCTGGGAAAACGCAACAGCAAAGAATGTATCAATGGGGCTCTACTGTACTTGGCACGTGGATAAGCACACCAAGGATTTCTTTGGGTAAACAGTGCTGCCTTAAAAGCCATGGGTCTGCATACTCACTCACAAGTATGCTCGCTTATACTCACTCCATGCATATCTCACAGGTGTAAGATAGAGCAGTAGTGAGTGACAAAGGGTGTGAGGGGATATGAGTATGAATGGAAGTTAGTGCTGGCAAGTTTGAGTGGACGCAAGTATGGGCAAAAGTCAGTGAAAGTGACATTGAGTGCACTTGAGTAAGTATTTATGAGTGCCAGTGAGTGGAAGTGGATGCAAGTACGACCATGCATGGGTGGCAGTAAGTGTGAATGGGAGTGACTATGAATGCGAGCGACTGTTGGCAAGTATGAGTACGCGGGAGTAGGTAGCGAGCAAGTGCTGAAAAATGTGTGTGCACATAACTCCGAGTGAGTACTGCAGAGCCTGTGAAAACAGTGGTGTGTGAGTATGAGTGAGTATCGGCTCATTCTGCCAACCAATATTAAAAGCTGATTTAATTTAATAACTTTGGACAATCACACCGAAAGTAAGTTCCATTTGAAAATATTGTTGTAACAATGTCATGGTTAAAGTTTGTGGAAACCCTAGAGTCTTTTGTGTACCTTCACATTCATCTTCCCCACATGGCTGTTGCATCTCCTGACATTCGGCGTCACCTTGTGACACACACGCTATGGTGGAAGTCCTTGTCGTAGTACACAGCTGTGATGAGAGATTGCATAAGTGTCCCAATGCGAGCACCATCTGATGGCGTGGATAACTCGCACACAACAGGAACTTGCTTCCTTTTCTATGGATTCAGGACATTGGCGTGCACGGACTTAACACGTTCTTCCCACGGATGGCTTCCCGCTCGGTTTCGGTTTCAAAGAGCAGCACTGGTACGGACAAACACAATTGCTCGGACGTGCTTCCATTCGCAGGACCACACCGATGAATTACTTGGGCTTTGGAGTCAGGCATGGGCAAACCAATCACTTCGTAGCCTTGCATGGCGAGTTAAACATCCTTGATTCCTCAACATGTTCTGTTGAGGAACTACAGTAAATCCCTGTTAACTTGAAACTGTAAAAGTGGGAAAAAATTTCTAGATAAAGCCTTGCTAATACATACTTGCTTAATAAGTAACTCTGGTTTAAATATAGTTGCAATGAATCCCTCGCCCTGTTACCATTGAACCTAATGTATTTATGCTGTAGTCGCTTAATGCATGCCAAATGGTTAGAGCATAGTATTTACTTCATTTTTGGCGCATACAACCGTGGCATCAGCAAACTATCGTGCGCGCAGACCATAGAAAGCAAAATTGCAGCGCACAGATCTTTCCTGGACTGCAGTTGCCACCAATAGTGACGTCAAAATATGGTAGTCACGACGTTTTTCCAGCTCCCATAGCTTCTAGCACTTCCACATTGTCGTCATGGATGCAACGTGGATGATGGCCCTTCCATCTCAGACATGGCTAGTGTGCTGACCATCATGAAGGCGTTCGCAGAGGAGTTGGGCCTGATGGAGAGACTGGCTCGTGGCCTCGCCGAGTTTGAGGATGCTGTCACCCCTGCAAAGCCTCTACGGTGGCAAGTGAAAATAACCAATTTTTCACTGCCTGCTCACAAATAAAACTTGGCTGTGTGTGTTTGACTGAGAATTAACAGATTTTTTTGGCTAGTAAGTCTATAGTCGCTCATCTGCCATTGTCAGTTAATTAATACATCGCTTATAGTGCACTTTCATCCACTTCCCCCACCAATTACACATTAACGAGGTTTTACTGTAAGCGTTGTTCTGAGGTAAGAGCAATCACAAAAACAGAAGCCCACTGGCCGAGCATAGACCACATGGAGGCTTTCAAAATTACCACTAGTAATATTTTTGGTAACTTTTGTGTGCATCAGCACCAGACATCAGCTTCTATGAGCAATGGCACTACTGGCACTGTGCCAAGAAAGCATGCTTGGCACAGTGCCAAAAAGCATGCTTAGACACTATTCACTTCGTGCATACATTCAATCAGATTGCACATGGTTCGGCGACAGACAGCGGAAGGAATCATCGATAACATTCCAGAAACTTCCTATACATGCAGGCGCGTCCTGCGCTGTGCGATAACATTTGTTAAGTGGTGAAACATGGTCGCCCGATAAAGATAAACAATTACACATGTCAATATTTTCTAAAGTGTTGAATCACTGTATTTGCACAATAACAGGTGATGTTCGAATCCCTACCCCAGCAATGGCTCCCTCCAAGTAACAGGAACCAATCTCGAAGGCCATGCTATTGCTGGCTGCATGTACCAGGCCTTTTTTTTTAGCCAAGCCAAGCTAAGTGGTAGGATATGCCACTAGTGCTATTTTTGCAGTGCTGGCACCCAATTCATGGCACAAATAGCCGATGGCATTTTGTATCTCACACACACCACAGAACTCCGAGTACTCACTCGCAAACTCGCTAGCGTACAACAGCACTCATGTGCGCAGCCATGCATTGAGAGACGCGATGGGTCTGCCACTCTATTCATTACCACAAAGGTATTGTCGTAAGTTAACGTGGACTTCTGTTACTTTTCAATATGCAGAGAATAAAGTGTAAGTGCCTATTAGTAATATAAGAACTGGAATTTTAAACAATAAGTATGTGGCACTTAACAGTCAACATACATATAGTAACCACATATACTACGTCCGAAGTACCAAGGCTTCATTGCCAGTTCACACTACTTGCCATTTTTTTTTACTTTCTATGCCAATTTAAAATAATTTCTACTTAAATGGTGAACAGCATGCTCAATTCTATCATTATAAATCATGGTCTTTCCATTTCCACCAACATTTCAACACACTCTGCGTAGCTGTCAGTCCTACTAAACCAACCAAATTGTGTGGATGCAACTGCTGAATTTACAATGTTCAAGGTATTAAAACATCCTGCTTCGTGTGAAATTTAGCCATACCGTCCCTTTATCGAAGGAATGCAAGTTCAGCATAAGGCAATTGGGAATTTGTGCAGTGTTTAGTGAAAGAGCTTGGAGTGATGCTAGCAGATGAATTAGGCAGGAACTACAAGGATGGACAATAAAAACTTCATGACAAGGAGCAAGGCAGTCGAAGGGAAAGTTCGTGAGAAATAATGCTTTAGAGTTGTGTTACTTTTCATGGCTTTTGATACATTTAAATTTATTCTTACATAAGGAATAGTTTCTTTGTGTGCGGTGTTTTTCTGAAGACAAAAACGTAAGAGATACGCCATGCACCTGGCACACATTAGGCACAGTCTTCGTTGACAATGTGAGATAGCATAAGATTGTGTGATGAATCCATTAATGACCCTGAAAACAACACAGGAAGGAAGGTTGAAGAAAGTGGACAGCGAAGTGAAATAATGTATTGAGATTGTGTTAACAGCCAACTGGAATTTACTTTCTGGGTAACCATCACATGTGATTTTATACCATTTAAAAGTTCAAAACGAGAAGTACATCTACTAACTAGATTTTATTACTATAATGGTAAGCTTTCCTGTAAGAGTAGAACACAAAACACAAGAATTCAATTGATTAAATACAAGAGTAAAAATTATGTTAGACAAATTGCATGCCTTTTGCTTTAGAAATCTTGCCAGCCTTCGGCCTTCAGTGACAAAGTCTTTGTATTCAACATCCTCGGGGTCAATTGTTGCAAGTGTTGCCAGCCATTCTTCCTCGACAAGTCCTATCAACCCAATCTGCGCAGAAAAATTATAAATGATAACATTCACCACAAGCACCAATACAGGACGGCTTCAGGTAGGTGTTTATTAGGAAAAACCATACAGCATCCTATGAGACAAAGAAATGTACATTTGTTTAGTCTGCATCTGCAATAATACAATATTGCAGATGAGTCCTTATGTGTAAGGTTCAGTCATAAAGCAAAGGTGCAAAAATTATGCATTACCAATTTATACTAGAAACACTAGAATGTCTGTCATGCATTATGAGACAACTTAAGGTTATTGTGTCTAAAAATAAATTAAGCCATGATAGGGGAGTATGAACTTTTCTTTTTCATTTGTTTACCAAGCACAAAATTTTTACAAAGTATGTAGGCTGCCATTTACACAAATTAAAATATAGCAAATACTCTTACAAAAAAGCTATTTCGTTACCCAATGAATAAAGAATGTTAATGTGCATGAACAATGTAAACATGACATACCACAAGTTGGTAGTGCCAAAATGGTACTAGTACCACAATGGTAGTGCACATAATCATGTGCTCAGAATGATTGTACACAACATCAATAATCGTGATTCAGCCCAGTTACACTAAATCCAAAATGGACAAAAAATTAGTGTGATACATTGGCATTTCAGTACAAAAATCTGTGCTGATGCAACATTTACTGCATGTGTGACATATTTGAGGACATAATGACAACTTCAGGAATAGCAATGATATTTCAGACAAGATTATATTTATTTGCTCCAAATTATTTAACATCTTCAGCCTCAACTATTGACTTAATTCAGCTTCAATAACAGCTTTATCCTTCGATCAGATGGTGTTTGTAGATACTATCCAGTGCTTCCACAATATCAGCCATTGCAGTTTAGCATTGTGTGGATGTTTGTTAGCCTCCCTCTCAGAGATGCTCCCCCCATACATAGCAGTGTAGCAGGTTTGAGTATTGAAAACTATGACACCTCACAGAGGCTGATGTTGCTGCAGAATGTCGCACAGCCAGCTACTCTTTGTACTGCAGATAGATCACAACAGATCATAAAAGCGTGTTAATAAATCATATCAAGACCAGCAAGACAAGGAGCCAAGAAAAACAAACATGGCCTACCTTCTTGCCTGACCGCTCCAAGATTAGAAATTCCTCACCATCAGCCAGCAGCTTTCCGGTTTCATTGTCTACTACATTCGACATGAGCCAAGGAAATTTGGTCTGTTTTGCAAACTCTGTCAAGTTGTCTACACCAAAATCTAAAAAGAAAAGAAGAAAGGAAGAATTTAATAGTAAGAACATGCTGCTTGCTTTTGACTTTATGCAGTAGCCTTACTTAATTCTTTATTTTAATTTAATTATGGGGTTTTACGTGCCAAAACCACTTTCTGATTATGAGGCACGCCGGAGTGGAGGACTCCGCAAATTTCGGCCACCTGGGGTTCTTTAACATGCACCTAAATCTAAGCACATGGGTGTTTTCGCATTTCGCCCCCATCGAAATGCGGCCGCCGTGGCCGGGATTCGATCCCGCAACCTCGTGCCAACACCATAGCCACTGAACAACCACGGCAGGTCATACTTACTTCTAAAAAGCTAACAACTCCGATAACAAAATGTAGAATGGAATAATCTATACCCCATCTAAGCTTTACATTTAATTCAAAATGTGCAGATTAGCTAATCTCCCAGTCATTCAGTCTTTAGCTCTAAGGGTTTATTAACACTGGGCAACCGGTTAGGCAACACTGTCCACAACTCCACAAGAAATGTGCTATTGCAGCCGTGTCACACTGGATCACCAGAAAGACACTGGGAAGCACAGCTTACATAAATTTCGATGACTTGATAGCCAAACCAACAATCAAACGAAACCAAACTGACAATCCCAACACGTTGGGAGCATGGTGGCACTAGTAAAAGTGGGAGCCACTTCCTTTGCTACAATTCCAGTGTTGTCAACAAAAGGCCTCTTAAACTCAATTACATGAGAACCTTCTTGTTTGTCCTGCACCTACTACAAACTTTTTGTGATAAATTGTCCCATTAAGACTTCATTACAATGGAGCATGCCTTAGCATTGTTGCATGGACCAGGAGGACATATCGCCATGGATATGTGACAGAGAAGAGGTTGTTGCTGATGACAGAGAATAAAGCATAAAGCAATCCTGGCTGAGGCAGCAGTACACTGCACAATAAAGGCACATGAACACCACACCACATCTCGTTCTCCTTCCTGAAGGTGGAAGCTTGTGTAGGGAAGTAATGCGATGTGCACAGCAATGCTTGCTGAAGCATTCTGTGAGCTCCCCGGTGAAGAGAAATTACAGCTGTAGTGAAAAGGAGGACGAAGAAAATGCTCGTGTCGGCTGTGCGCGCGATCAGCGTTCGTGTACTGCTGGTGCAACTAGACTCTGCCCAGTGTCTTGTAATAAATCCTCATATTACATTTGGTGGAAGGTGCTGCACTCCCCGACCTTACCCTGAAACTTCGCAGCGAAACTTTGACAACTGCTCCAGTCGCTACCATGAACGAGGCTCCTAACAAACCGCTTGGAGCATCCACCACTCCTATCATGTGCGGCACCGTCCAGCGGCAGTGGAACCCTCCTGTTTTTAGCGGATGAGGTGAGACTGACGTGGAAGATTGGCTCTCTACCTGACCATGACCCGACGAAGCTACATACCGTCATCTTCTATCTTGCTGACGTTGCAAACCTCTGGTTCCACAATCATGAACGGGAACTACAAACCTGGTCTGCTTTAAAAACAGCATTCGCGGAAGTCTTCGGTCACCCGGCCTTGCGAAAACTCTGTGCTGAACCGCGCCTACGCCAGCGCGCTCAACAGCCCGGCGAGACTTACACCAGCTACATAGGGGATGTCGTGGAAGCCGCTCACTTTGCTGTACGCGACAACGTCCTTTACCGCAGAAATTATTTGCCTGATGGTCGCAAATGGCATGACAGTGGCGGCATGACAGTGGCGCGCTTATACCACTTTTCCCGGCTGGTTCCCTTGTTTGGTTGTAAGTCCCGCCTCACAGCCCTGGCCTTTCAACCAAACTCCTTGCACGCTATGATGGCCCCTACCGCATCATAGACCGTACCTTCGCTGTCACCTACGTTGTTGAACCTGTGATGCCATCACCCAACCTTAGGCGTTGCGGGCGTGACACGGTTCACGTAAATTAACTTAAGCCGTACTATGACCCCCTCATCCTACCTACGCCGTAAGTCGCCAGGATGGCTCCTCTTCTCTCCCGGGGGCCATTGTAGTGAAGAGAAGGACGAAGAAAACGCTCTTGTGTCGGCTGTGTGCGCGATCAGCGTTCATGTACTGCCAGTGCAACTAGACTCTGCCCATTGTCTTGTAATAAATCCTCATATTACACAGCGAAAAGGTTAACAGTCTTCGGGCACATGTTGATTTGAGTGCCATGCAAATAAAATAAAAAAGAACAGCAGATATCTTCATAACGCTTGCCAGCAGGTGTAATTTTTATACCACGTCTTTCATACCAATGTATGAAAGACGTGGTATAAAAATTACAATTACATTTGCTGGCATGAAAATTTTATAATTATTGGCAGCAGTTGGCAACACAGACATTTACCAACATGTTGGGAAACTTGTTGATCAATAAATCAGGAAAGATGTTACATGGTGTAAATAAGCCTTAAGATAGTTGAACCTCGTGACCACGTCTATACAAAAGAAGCCAAAATGTGATGCCATGCATCAGCATTGCAAGCCACAAATGGGCCAGCAAAAGCAACTCCTGTCCACCCGACAAGCTACTGCCTTGGCTAAGGTGGCCACTCAACAAGCAGATAGGAGATACTTTTTCTGGCTATATAGTCACTAGCATGAAATGCTACATGGACAATGGCAAATTATGAAAATTCTGGCGCAATCTAACATGCACCACATAACACGATGCAATGACAATTGTGAGATTGATGCGATCACATAGGGTCATCACCAGCTAGAAAACTTCAGGCCAGCCAAGCCACTGGCCAGAAAGCACACTTTTGCTCACAATGCTGATCAGAACATTCAAACAGTAAAAAAAACTGCTGCTGCAAATTGCACTTGCTGTTGATTTGACATTTTGGCAACTACTTACTGTCCAACATCAATATAACTAATGCAGATATAACAAAGTAAATATAAAATTCGGTTGATCATGCTTCATTTTAATGAGGATTCTCCTGCTGTAAAAAAACGAAAATGAGGGATCCAACATGGTATCAGTTGTATCAAAGCAAATTTTTGTTTGCATGCATCTCGATATATGTATTCTAATTGTAAAAATGTCAAATACAGCCGCTGACTTATCTTTTGGACCTATGAAACTTTTGACTTCCCTGTGGCACCGCCACCTAACCCTAGGACTAATGTATAATGGCAACTGAATTTTCAAATGCCATACAGCATACTGCTAAATTTTTCAGACGTGATCCACGTGCAATGCTGCAAACATGGCAGGTGTTAACAAAGTTGTCACAACATTGACTCAGTACCTTAATTTTGGTTGCAGACTGTCGATAAGCAGCACTGGTTAGGCCTAGTGGCTTGGGTAGTATGACTGGCTAAAGTTTTCTGATGGCCAACAGAGTGGCTGGCAACAAGCTGTTGTGGGAAGCTCGTCAGTATATTCATACCAGTACATGTGATTGGCAATAAAATGCAAGATCACACATGTGAGCTAGACTGACAGTCATAGTAGTGGAGTTCGGGTGTGTATGCAGCCCCCTCAGCGTCCAAGAACAATTTGAAAAAGTACATGCTGGGTGCACATTCACGTTTCAGCCAATGGTTTGGTTGTATTGCAGCCAGGAAGCTAAAATGCAGATCTTAAAGATCACACCAACTGCGGGGTTGCATATTATTGACAGCACAAAGCATGTGTATGTAATTTACTGTTGTTCCCGTTCCACATATCGGCAAGGCGAGCTGCCGATATCCGGATTGGCAAGGCAAGCTGCCGATAGAATAGAATATATTCTATGGAGTCATAGAATATGCAGGAGACCTTGCTGGCCCATCAGAGACATCACACTAGCATTTCCTCAACATAGACTTGTTGCAAAGTTTTTGCCAATATCAGCATGTGTGCTTATAACAAATACAGAATATAATGAAGGTATTTTAGTGTTACAGTTGACTTTATTATAGTGTGATTCCACTATACCTATATTTTGAGCTGTGAAGAAACAATTACATTTGCTTTGCTGTAACTTATATTGTGTTCGAACTCGCAATTTTGTGATAACACAGTGCAATGCAACTGGATGAGGACAGAGTATAAATTGACACACATACACAGCACTATGCAATTTCGGTCTCATTTTAGTTGTAAGAAAGTCCACTGTTAAAGGGGCAACCAGCCAAATTTTAGTTTTACTTTGTTGTGTCTAATCATTTGTTATACTAGTAATAATATGCATGTTTGCTATATCTACATCTGACTGTAGAAAGAAAAATACAGTACAGAATGGAAAAAATGAAATACAGATCCTTTATGCTAAGGCAAAGGGTGCCATTGCATTATGCATTGCTGTGCAAGCTGTAATGCTGCTCCAGCCAGAGTGAGATCAAAGCCAAAACTTCACAAAAGGAATATGAATTCATAAGCACCGCTGTGGGTAAACATATTGATCTCATTTTGATTTTATGCCTCCTCTTTCTCAGACCTTACAAGAGAACATAACTGCAAATGTGGAGTGTATAAGCTGGGAGCATGTCGGGACAGCAAAAATCTGTTCAGCTATTAAGATAGCCACTGTAATGCAAAGCGACGTCTCTTAGTGTCCATGTCATTTTTCATTCACACAAAATGCACTTACGTCTCTATGTAAGCGTTCATCTTCAACACATACATAACAAAAATGTGAATTGTGGGCACGGCTTTATCATTGTCAAGTGCATCAACAGTCAGTGATGCAGGCCATAGAATACATTGCTAAATGTGTCTAACCAACAGATTACATGTCGGAAAGTGTCAGTGAGCACTGGGCACCACTTTCAAAGTCATTGAGCAGATATACCAAATGTAGTGCCCTCTTCCTCTTTACCCATACCAGCACACATATCCTTTATTGCTTTTCTTCCTCCATTCTATGTTTGTCGCATGCATCTGTGTCAAATATTTTCTTCTCTCTATTTTTTGACAACTGCTCATAAGAATGCAGTTGGTTAAAACAGCCTCACAAATGAAATTTTTAATGAACTAGGAATGGTATCTGCATACACCCATGAATGTGCATGAGGCATTGCCACCTTTTGCAGTTTATTAAAGGCGCCTTGCATCACTATTTACAAAAGGTGTAGAGTGTGTATGGTATTAAAAAGTATACACATACCTCGATATCTTTTACAGAAAGGAGTCTTTTATAGCACCTTGCTTGAACAGAGCCATTGGCAATTGAATGCTGCTGCTACCGTGTTCTCACTGCTTCCAGTGCTTCTTGTCCTTCCTATTGTGCTCAAAGCTGCGCTCAAAGTCCAGTGACTAAACTTGTTTATTTACAATGTTTAAAAAAAACTATGCAGACCAAACACACATGTCGGAATCCATGTGAAGTTTCAGTGAAGTGGTTAATTAAATCCTGTACAACTAACGGCAGTGCGTACAATTGTGTTTCCTTTCATCCAAAACTTGCAAGAAACCTCTTGAAATGTTTATGGTTATTCACTACAAAAGTCATCAGTTTATCATCATGCAATTTTTATGTTATATGCACTACACCACTCAAAAGCCATATCAAAATGAACACCACATCAGGCAGATGCAAAGTGCAAGATGTCTCCACAGCGATGTCACAAGGATGAAGGCGGTGTATAACAATAGTTGAGGGAATAATGGTGACTGCAGGTGTTTGCACAGATAAGTGCAACACATATCTGTCTACGTTTAAGCATTCTGTATTTCTTGTGTCACAGTAGCACATACCCACTATTGCAGAATTGGCCAAGAGCGGGCACAGACCCAGTGGCACATACCCAATTGACAAATCAATGAAAATAAAGTCAAACAAAGAATCCGCAGAATATAATGCACCATTCCATTAACAGGTTGGTGGGCTTTAGAGATACCCGAGCCAACATTATTTGTTCAGGTTTTATGCAGAAATTAATTTTTTTGTTACGCAGAACAGAGGTGTGCTTACTCGCATTACTTTGACAGTCAGCATACAAGGATTATATAAGCCCATTCGCTGGTACTAGCATTTAGCATCCGCTGAGATACTGACATACCCAGCAGACAGCAGCCACACCAACTGATTTCTGGAGCAAATTAAAGTAATAAATACTTCTATCTCAGTGCTTTCACTGCTGCTGAAGCATTGTCAGGTTCTATGGTAAGCAAAATTGTAATGAAAACAACATGCATAATTTGGAGTGCAGGGCCCCTTTAACCCTTTCGCTGTCATGGACGTACCGGTATGTCATTGCGCTTCCTTCCCACAGTGTCACTGACGTACCGGTACGTTCTCTATCGTGCATTCAAAATTTCGCGCCTGAGCGCAAAGCTGGCGCTCCTGGACTGGCCACACCATCTGTTGACTCATTCTACAAGTTCGTATTTTCACCCCGACTTGTGTTATTCTATGTATTGAATAGTACGGTGCGACTGCCACTCCCCACTTTCTCTTTGTTGAGTGGCGCAGTGGCTCCGCGTTCGCTGGATCATGCGTCGCGCACGTGTGGTTATGGGTTCAAAGGTTGTTCTGCCATCTCCACTGGTTTGAAGGTTTTTATTTTTCTTCTGTCGGTGTGTCTGCTACGGCGCGTCAAGTTCAGACGCACGTGCCGTTGCCTCTCCGAAAAGAGTGACTCGACTGCTGCTTTCGCTCTCTCGCCGCACCCTCGCTTCCGACTTGCAGCAGTAAACGTAAAGCCCTTCGAACTTTGTTTTAGCCTTTTTTCATCTCCCTCTGTCTTCTTGATCACACAACCTCCCATTTCTCTCTGTTGTGCAGGCGACTGAAAGCGCATCCTCCCTGCGCGCGGTTACTTTCGGATGGCTGAGCGCGCGGGACCTTCGTCTGCTCTTTGGAGCGGTGGCTCTGCCGATTCAGAATACAAGCCAAGCTCAGATTTGGACTCGGACAGCGTCTCATGCGAGGAAGAGATGAGTTCCGCATCGTCAGATTCGGATGTTGAATGGATGTTATAGTCAGGCTGATGATGATGATGATGTTTACTAACAACAGCTGCAGAACACTGAAATGTGCATATTGCATTGACTATGTTATTTGTATACCAATCATAATCAAAAATAAATTGCTATATTCATTCCCTGTTATGTTCGCTCCCTGAAACCAAGCCGACACTGGGGGTGTGTCATGGCCAGAAAGGTCCGACAGCGAAAGGGTTAAGGAGCTTCAAGTGGTCAAAATTAATCCAGAGCCCTCTACTACGGTGTCTCTCATAATCCTTGCATTGTTTTGAGATAAACACGACAAATCACAAAATGTTTCTTTTTCTTTTAATTTCCTCTATACATGTACCACCCCACTAGGCCAAACAGCCAACCCTTCCTTAATGCAATTAATGAGCTAGCAATTTTTCATAATAGTGCATTAATTGGGCACAACACAGGACATGTGCAAGAACACGAAACATTTCCCATGTTGATGCATACACATAAAATGCATACTGCATTAAACAGTCTTAGATTGGTGGGGCCAGATTTTTCTCTTCATATGCTTAGCGTTTACATTTGATCCACTGGTCATTGACTGCAGAGAGGGTGACTCACCAAAATCATGGTTTCCATAGACGGCACAGTCAACTTTGCAGCAATTTAGGACGGGCACCATCTGTTCCCCTTTGGTGAATGTACTCACTGCAAGTGAAAGCAAAGACTGAATGCCTGCGTGTCCCTCATGCCAGAGTGCAGTTGAAAGCTTAATATTCACTCTGAGAAGAGCCTTTTCTCTTTAACCTATTTCCCGATTCCATGAAGTGGATGCATAATCAAATTAAAGATGTTGGCACAACACAGTAGACTTCTGTTAATTCAATATCAGCTGATTCAACAGTGTTCTGAAGTCCCGAAGCTCAACTAAAGATTTTTTGAAATTGGTTAAATCTAATAATAGAGATGACCTGTCAACTACAAACGACGACAGACACATAATGACCTTGACAAGGTGAATTGCTTTAATGATTACTTTTGATCTGTATTCTCTAGATCCGCACCGAACGAAACTTCAAACCATTCATTTTTTGCCTTAATAAACATGCAAGAAGTTGCCAATGATAATCATGGGAGTACTAAAACTATTACAAAATATAAAGCCAAATATTTCAAATCTTATAAACCCTGTGCAAGTGTCTTCTTTAAATATGAATTGACATAAACAATCTGTGTCTTGCAACCTCAACATCTCTAGATGATTGGAAAGCAGATAATTTCATACTGATTCATAGGATGAAGCACAGAGACAGTCACAAATTATCGCCCTATTTCCCTAACCAAGCCACCCCCGTAAGACATTGGAATGTGCACAGTAAAAAGTACCTTCACAACAATGGCTTTTCTGCAGTACTATACCCACATAGATTTACATCTGGCCACGCATGTGTCGCACAATTCCTTAAGTTATCACATACTTACTTAGTATGATGAGCAAAAGAACAAGGTAAAAACGGGAGCAAACATTTCGACAAGTGGACTTGTCTTTTTCAAGGCGACATATGCTTTCTTCGGCACAGTATATATAGGTCGGGTTCTTCTAAAGGGGAGAGGGGGTAAGGCGTGTGGGTGCGACAACAAGCGACGGTGTGTTAGCAGCGAGGGTGTAGAATTGAGAATAAAGGAGTGCTGCGCACAAGGCCGCTGACATGGCCGTGTGCCAGCCGGTGTGTCAGCGGCTTGCACAGCATCCCTCTATTACCTGCCTCGCTGGTGGTCATGGGCTATAGTGTCTCTGAAAGAGATAATAGAAGGAGCAGCAGGAAACACTGCTCGGGAAAAAAAAAATTACTGAAATGGAAAAAATAAATAAATAAAAGGGAAAAAAGGAAAGAAAGGAAGAAAAACCACTAAGCAACCAAACTAAGTGTTGTTGCCTATAGCTTGAAATTCTGCATAGCAAAGAGATTCTAAAGCTCCCTTTGAAACATTTATGCCTACTGGTTGCAACGTCTTGAACTTATGTATAAGATATGATTCTCTGTATTTTCTTCTCGTTCAGAACGGAAATTTGACTGTAAGATGTAGAGTTTATGTTCATCAAAGTTATGACACGGTTGGTTGAATCGCTCAGCGACAGCATTGGGGAGCTTTTTAGTTGGGCCCTCGTGATGTCTGTTTAATCTGACGTTCATTGATTGTCCTGTTTTACCAATATATTGTTTCTTACAGAAGGAACATTGAAGCATATAAATCACATCTGAACTTGTACAAGTAAAGCTAGATTTGACTTCGTGTGTATAACTATTTGCAGTGCTTTTAATTGTAATGTCATTTTGAAGGTGCCTGCAGGTTTTGCACATGGGGCAACAACGTACTTTTATTACGGGGGGGATGATGTTGGCGATGTGTGCCCTAACATGTCTTTAAAGTTCCTGTTGCGGCGATAGGTAACCCTAGGTACATCCGGGAACGCTTTTCGCAGACGCTCGTTACTTGATCATATTGGGTGGTATTATTGTATTACGTTGTTTATGTTTGGCAGTGAATTAGAATATTTTGTTATAAAGACTCGCGGTCTGTCAGATTCTGGTGTAGGCTGTTTCTTCGCTAATTCCAACTGTCTCTTCAATCTTGACACGACATCATAAGCTCTATCGAGAGCAACTTGTGGATAGTTTCTTTCTGCTAGTGTTGTTTTAAGGTCATTTAGGCGGTGGATATAATCGTGGTCTTCGCTGCAGATTCTCGTTATTCATTTCGCTTGTCCGAGAAAAATTTCTTGCTTGCTGTGTCGTGGGTTATGACTGTTGTAGTCTAAATATTGCTGGCTATCCGTAGGCTTCCGGTAAAGTGTCGTTCTCAGTTTTGTTTTCTATGTAGACTGTTGTGTCGAGGAAGTTGATCTGACTAGGAGACTGATGAACAGTAACTTTAATACTCGGGTGAAAGCGACTAAATGGCTAATTAAGTCGGTTAACGCGCTTGTACCGTGTTCCCATATTATAAATATATCTGCAATGTAACGCAGATAGGTGTGGGGTTTTAAAGGATAGGATTTCAACAGGTCTGCTTCAAGCTGTCCCATGAAAATGTTCACATACGTGGTAGCGAATGGCGTTCCCATGCTAGTGCCAAAAGTTTGTGGGTAGTGAATAGAATCGAATTCGAAATAGTTGTGTGTGAGAACTAACCTAAGGAGTGACAGGTAAACTTCAGGTGCGTGCGCTTGGGGATTGATTGCGAGGGATTTCGATACGGCTTCAATTCCTTCACTCATGGGTATGTTAGTGTAAAGGGCAGAAACACCCAAAGGGACTAGAATAGCACGGCCAGAAAGGATTTGGTTGGCGTTGATGCCGTCGATAATTCGAAGGAAGTGCAGCGTGTCTTGAACAAAAGATGGGAGGGTGGTGGGGATGTTTGACAGGTGGTGGTTTAAGAATTTAGATAGAGACTCGGTAGGTGTGTGGTTATTAAACACAATATGCCGACCTGCGAGTTCTGCTGTAAATATTTCTTCGACGGGAACCCTATCTTTATAGGAAGAAAAAAATTTTTTAAATAAAAAAATAAGAGTAACACACTTTCTCACTTGATTCAACTCACAATTCCCATATAGACGCAATAACTTTTAAAGAAACAGTATGCTTAATTTTATTAGTAGAAAGTTTTTAAACATGCTCCACAATATGTGCCTTTCCATATCCTTCAGTTGTATAGGGTCCACCATACACAATGTCACAATGTTAGGGTGAGAAAACTGTTTAATAAACTGAGATTAACATAAAATACAAACATGTGTTCTTTAGAGGTTGCTAGGGGCGATCTTATGTCTCCCGGGATTCTCAGGAGAGTTTCTCTCTGGCACTGGTGGCCAGGGCAGGCTCGTGTTACATGCCCACCCGGTGAAGCCTGAGAGGTGCTGTTTCCATGAAGCTAAGAATATACACAATCTCAAGGCCATACAATATCACACAGTACATTTTGTAATGCAATACTATATGTTCCAAAGGAGCATCACAAGCTGGTGAGCATCACAGACTGGTTTAGCATTGTGTTACACGTTTTTTTTTTAAATATCTTGTTTTTATCACATCTTGGCTTATGTAGCTGTAGACCTTTTTGGCAGTTTACTTCACTTCAATGAGGCTCCCATTTTCCTTATTTCTTCTGGCATAGTCATGTAAGTTTTCCAAAATTGGTTTACTCACTGATGGACGGAGCCAGCACATCACCACTGAACAGGATCAATGGGTTCAGGTTGGCAAAGCTTTTGAGGGCAGTACAAAAGCGGGTGGCCCCACCGACAGGTTCACCATGTTGCTCCTCCACATTGTAGCAGTCGTTGAAGTGCAGCACAGTGACCACTTCACCTTCCTCTGGCATTGTATGCCTGCTTCCAGCTGCTTGAGCAGCTAGCACCAGCCAAACATCATCACCACCTGGTCAAATGAAGCATAAATATAAATTCACATTTAAACAAACATTAACTGGTTTCATTATTTACCTTTTAATATGATTGCTTTTCTTGTGTGTTAACGCTAAAGTTTGGAGCTGTCCAAGCATAATACACTGCACAAACCGGTGATGCATGTGTGCCACTCTTAAAGGGAGCCTGGTATGAAACGTGAAGGTTTTAGCACCCTTGATATCAATATTGTGAGTAATTCATACCTTAGCCTGCTCCAAAAATATTTATACCACACCGAGCGCAGCAGCATATGAGAGCAAATTTCTTAAACAGATGCAAGGTAGCACATATGAAATGTGCTCTTTACAGTAACTGGATAAGTATGCAGTTTGAAGTTCATCCCTTTCTACTTAACTAAAAACAGAAAGGAGTATAAAAGGACTGTGTCTAAATTTTACAGCAATTTTATGTAAAGTGCAAGCCCATAAACTAACATTATGATACTGACAGCACTACAAATGATGCTGCAGGCACTGCCTGCAATTTCAGTTCAAACCTATTGCTTTCTTCAATCTAACCAAACATCCTATCTTTATTCATTCTTTTCTGCAACTACTAAATTTACCGGCTAAAAGTGAGATTACCTATCTTGTGTAACTGATCTGTAACCTGCCCTTTATTGTGCCACTATCTTCAGTTTTCTTTCTGCATGTGTGTGTGGTGCATGTCACTGTCACTGCGATGGCTTCCTGCGAATATGCGAACAAATTGTCTGAAGTTTGTTTTTTGCTGAAAAAACATTGCGTATTCACAGGAAGCCATCCCAATGCAGTATTAAGCACACCAAAAAATTTATGAATTGTGCAATGGGCATAGTATGCATGATCCCGTTTAAGTGCGGTAAGGTTTATGTAGGCCAGTCTGGGCGCTGCGTCAACATGCGACTAAGAGAACACCTGGCGGCATACAATTCACCCGGAGCAACACATCTAGCCGCCCACTGTAGGGATTGTGGTTGTTATCCCGTTTTGGAAGATACTCAGATTATCTTCAAGAGAAATAACCAGTTAACCCATGAAATGGCAGAGGTCTACCACATAAAGAAGAGAGGATATAACCCTGTCAGCCATTTGCTACATGATAAAGAATTCAAGCTTCTTGATAGTTAGACTTTCCTTAATGTTCAAGGTTGCCTTTAAATTATTTAGCCCTTGATCCTTGACACACATGCACAGCCCTCTCACTCCATTTTTGTGCGCATATATTTGTTTCTTTTCAATAAAATTTTTCAGTCGTGCATAAGCGCCTCGTCCTGTCTTCTCACTTCGTTCTCGTCTCTGTGCGCTTTTACAGTTTAGAGTGTTGCTTGAGGCGATCTTATGTCTCCCTGGATTCTCTGGAGAGTTTCTCTCTGGCACTGTTGGCCAAGCAGGCTCGTGTTACATGCCCACCTGGTGAAGCCTGGAAGGTGCTGTTCCTATGAAGCTGCAATGTCTGGCTAAGAATATACACAATCTCAAGGCCACACAATAGCACACAGTACAATTGTTATGTCAAGAAATCTTTGCAATACCTGGTTGTACAACACGAAACTTGGTGAAAGCACATTTGTAAGCTGTATTAGCTAATTACTAGCCTAGACCACAGCGTCCAGGAGGCTTATACCTGGACTTAACCAGTGTGAACTTGGGTGCGTTGCGCACGTGACGTAGGAAAAAAAAATTAAATTATGGGGTTTTACGTGCCACGTAGGAAAAGAAACAGGCATAACAGTGCAGGTTTTGTCGCAATTGTTTTTTGCCTATGCCCTGTTCGTAACACGCTTTTGCAAGTTTACTAAGCTGGACATATATATATATATATATATATATATATATATATATATATATATATATATATATATATACGGGCGTCGAGGGCATCAGTTGTGTTGAGAATTACATGTCACTTTCGGTAAGGACATATCGACAATAAGACCCATACATCTTGCGGTCCTTTCGCAATGCCCATAACTGCCCATTCATTTTTTAAACTGATCTCAGCAGAAAAATAGAAACAGACTTCAAGACTGCACAGAGCGCGCACTGTCAACAAGGTAGACCCAATTCAGTTGGTGCGCTCCCGGAACGTTCCGTTCAGAAACAAAACAAAAAAAGGTACGTAAGAAAAAGAACAGATGAATCTACTAATACAGGGGCTACTGCAAATCAACGCCAAGCTAATGCTGCACCAACAACTCACCAAACGAACTGCGGCGCAGAACCTGTGCGCCGCAAACCAATGTTTCTTTGAGCGGACAGAGACCTTGAGGTTTGAACAACTGCCAACCGTTACGGCATAGGTATGACCTTGCCAGAGCCTTGGTTACGCAAATAGGCTAGGCTAAAAAGATCAATATTACAATAAAAAATGGAAACTTGATGCTTTCAACTAAATGCGAAATTAATAACACAAATAGCGTCAGTGGAGTAGCACAGGAACTAGATTGTGCAGCTCTCGAGAGGTGGTGACGGTTGTCATAAGTGACAATTAACACTAGCAAAATGAACCAGAGATTGTTGTTCCATCGCCAAAATGAAATTCAAGGCATACCTGAGGGTACAAACTTTTGTGCTTATTCGTTAAGCGCAGCTTAAAGGAGAATAGTTTGACCAACACGGGTTTGTACTCACCAAGCTGCCCCAAGGCTGCCGAGAATTGTTTTTGTTTCGTTTTCTTTCTTTGGCGGGGCTTTATAACTTGCGTCCTGACTTGGCTTAGCTGCAGCAGCTCTTTCTAAAGAATACAAATTTATGCAATAAAAGAATTATAAACAAATAATAGGAAGCAAAAATACTTTTTAAAAAACTGGAACACAAGCACTTGCTTCTTCTGTATCGTTTTTTTTTTTTTTTGGCTCAACGGTGTTTAGAGCACGACTAGAGTACAGTGATCTAGGAGGCTCATATAGTTCTAAAATTCTTCTAAAATTAGATACCTTCTTGGGCGTTAGTATTTTTTGCATGTGATTATGCTTGGGTTTTGTCTCAGCGTTTTGACCATAGAGACTTTTTTTTTTCTCTATGTTTTGACTACGACCTACTGAACTCCAGACCTGCACAGATCTCCCTTCTCCAGCACGCCTGGTGAGCCACCCTAGCCCATAGAGTTTCTCACTATAACACCTAGAGGGTAATCTGGCGCCACCGTCTATGGGAGTTTCTTTAAGGGGGCACCGTGCCGTCATGGGAATGACGGTATGTGTCTGGTATGTGCACGGAGGAAGGAAACTAAGGAGAGGCCCTACCCCCTCCGCGCGCTAGAAGAAAAGTGTGGCGGAAATGACGTAGTAGGTTCTCATTTTTTGCTGCTTTTTTATTTTTCTGTTGTATGGCCACGCCTTTTGGGCCACAATGGTGGGCGTTGTTATGGTTTTGAGCGCTCACACGTGTTGCTCTGGTAGGTTTCGGGCCGTGGCAAAGGCGCTGAGTGGGCGGGTTTGCGTTAGTCACCGTGTCTTGTTGCGCTGTGTTACCTGCACCGTGCTCTGCCAGATGTTGCGCGAGCGCGCGACACCACGCGCAGCGCGGCGTGGTTTCGCGAAAGATGTGAACAAGCGAGGAGGGTGGCCCAAAAGGCGGAGCATCGCCATGAGCAACGCCAAATTCCGGCTTCACTTTTGCTTCACAAAGAGTGACGTCAGGGCCTCTCCTTAGTTTCCTTCCTCCGTGGGTATGTGTATATAGTATGTGTGTCTGCGAGGCTCGTGTTGGCTGGTGTTGCAAGAGGCTTCGTTTAAAACGTGTATATGGCTACGCAAATAACGCGTTCTCAAAGTAAAATCTTCATAAAATGTTTCCATTCACGCATATTACATCTTTACTCACCCACGATGCATGACCAAGCGAAGAAAAGCAAGAACAGACGACCAACTGTTTCAAAGCGAGCGCGAACTTTGTCGTCTGTCCTCCAACTTTAGCGGCCCGCTGATACTTTTTACGTAACATGTAGTCGTGCACACAATAACAAGTTCTCATAGTTAAACAAAACATATTTTCGCGTAATAATAAAGCTAAAACAGCTTTTCACGTGCTGTTCTAGTAGAAAATGAATCATCGTGACAGACGGAACGGTACTTGCCAAGCGCGTCTTCAAGGTGTCCTGTCTCTACGAGAACGATGCCAATCCGAATCCACAATATACCGGCATTCCCATGCATACACGGAGGAAGGAAACTAAGGAGAGGCCCTACCCCCACCGCGCGCTAGGAGAAAAGTGTGGCGGAAATGACGTAGTAGGTTCCCATTTTTTTGCTGCTTTTTTTTTTTTTTGTTGTTGTTGTATGGCCACGCCTTTTGGGCCACAATGGCGGCGTTGTTATGGTTTTGAGCCACGGAGGAAGGAAACTAAGGAGAGGCCCTGACGTCACTCTTTGTGAAGCAAAAGTGAAGCCGGAATTTGGCGTTGCTCATGGCGATGCTCCGCCTTTTGGGCCACCCTCCTCTCTTGTTTACATCTTTCGCGAAACCACGCCGCGCTGCGCGTGGTGTCGCGCGCTCGCACAACATCTGGCAGAGCACGGTGCAGGTAACACAGCGCAACAAGACACGGTGACTAACGCAAACCCGCCCACTCAGCGCCTTTGCCACGGCCCGACACCTACCAGAGCAACACGTGTGAGCGCTCAAAACCATAACAACGCCGCCATTGTGGCCCAAAAGGCGTGGCCATACAACAAAAAAAAATAAAAAAGCAGCAAAAAAAATGAGAAGCTACTACGTCATTTCCGCCACACTTTTCTCCTAGCGCGCGGAGGGGGTAGGGCCTCTCCTTAGTTTCCTTCCTCCGTGGTTTTGAGCGCTCACACGTGTTGCTCTGGTAGGTTTCGGGCCGTGGCAAAGGCGCTGAGTGGGCGGGTTTGCGTTAGTCACCGTGTCTTGTTGCGCTGTGTTACCTGCACCGTGCTCTGCCAGATGATGCGTGAGCGCGCGCGCTCCGCGCGCGACACCACGCGCAGCGCGGCGTGGTTTCGCGAAAGATGTAAACAAGAGAGGAGGGTGGCCCAAAAGGCGGAGCATCGCCATGAGCAACGCCAAATTGCGGCTTCACTTTTGCTTCACAAAGAGTGACGTCAGGGCCTCTCCTTAATTTCCTTCCTCCGTGCATGCATACCACAGCGCAGCAGCGCCAGATTTCCCTCTAGGTAATGTAGTGAGAAACTCTATGCCCTAGCCTGGTCTGGATGGATGAATGGATGGATGGGTGGGTGGATGGATGGCGGCTATATACCCTTTGTAACGGGCGGCGGCTGGCGCCACCTAGCCTTTTGCTCCCCTTCCTATTTTATTATTATTCTTTTTTCCCCTTTCTTT
Organism: Dermacentor andersoni; assembly: GCF_023375885.2. NCBI lineage: Eukaryota > Metazoa > Arthropoda > Arachnida > Ixodida > Ixodidae > Dermacentor > Dermacentor andersoni. The sequence goes on along the minus strand of NC_092814.1, from coordinate 166,231,881 downwards.
ATATCCTCTTTTCCTTAACCTAGTTTTCACTCCCCTCCTCCCCCCAAAATAACTATCTAAAACAGTAGAGGAAACATTATCTCCCCGGTTTATAGTATTATCTATCCCTTGACTTCCTCCACCAATCCTCTAGCCTCCCCTTCGTTACTGCCACTCTTTTTTCGTCTATTTGCCCTCGTTCCCCGGGAAAACCTAATGCCCCTTCCATATCTGCCACTGTTCCCTCTGCCAGGGTTGGGCGAAGGTCTGTGCATCTCAGCACTATATGCTCAGTGGTCTCCATTTCGGCTCCGCATGCTGTGCACCGAAGGTCCACGTCTTCAAATTTAGCCCTGTATGTTTTCGTTCTCAAAACCCCCGTCCTAGCTTCGAATAATAGTGAGCTGCCCCGCGAGTTATCAAATAAGAGCTCTCTCTTAATCTCCTGTTTTTGTGACCTATACATTGATAGCGCTGGCTTTCCAAGCATTCTTTCTTCCCACATTTTTCTTTCCGTCTCCTTCACCTCCTTTCCCACACTAGAACCACGTTGGACCCCCTCCCTCGGCTGTAGGTATCTATTCCTCAGCTTCCTCGTTCTGAGTGTCCACTTTGTGTTCAAACTTTTCATGTACAGATATTTGTACACTTTTCCTGCCCACCTTTTTTCCTCCAGTGCTGGGAGTCTCTGTTCAAATTTTAGTTTACTTATTGCCTCTCTACCTTCGAATGACGTCCATCCCATGTCCCCCTGCACTCCCTCATTAGGGGTGTTCCCGTGTGCTCCTAAGGCCAACCTGCCTTCGGAGTTCGCTACGCGCCGAGGTTGCTAGCTCCTGAGACGCTTGCTAGACTTTGCGACAGTAGTCAGTCTGTTCTGTGAGTCAGCAGAGTGAGTTTTAATCTGGCGACCGTAGAAGTTAGTCTTTATTCTATGACCGTAGCCAGTATAGCTGTTCTGTGCCGTAGCAGCATGGCGTCTCGCTTGTAGTGTGGTGATGTGGTGTCCGTGTAGCCGTGTGTTTGGGCTTTATAAGTTGGTTCTTTATTCTATGATGCGGGATGGTGTGGGTGTGGTCGATGTTGTCCCTGCAGGTGGCAGTTATGCAACCGAAGGATGGTCGATCCTGTTGAAGTTTACGGCGGTATGCGGTTTTCAGCGGTCACACCTGTTGCAGGAGTGTCGCTCGACGAGGTTACGAGTTTGGAGCTCGAAGCTGTGGTCAGATTCCTCGTTGGTGTTCCGTATTTCTCTTCGCGCGGGCGCGATTGTTGCAGAAGCCGCTGTCGCGATCTATCGTCGCGATGATAGATCGTTTTTTATTTATTATTATTATTACAAGTACTGATCCAGCTGTAGGGCACATGTAACCGACAAACGGAAATCTCAGGAGAGCACCTGTGATTATAATAAAGCAGGCGGCGCAGGAACACCAGGGCATCCAAGGGACAATGGGGGGATCAAAGCTCGAAGCAGAACGGTATGTAGGTTGGGGCCGCCGAGGCAGGTGTGTGCCAGGGAGTGTTCGCCCGGACAGCTCCTCTGGCATGCACAGCGGTGCCTCGCAAGGTCGAGATACTTTGAAGGCACCTGCCCCCATGATCGTTCTTTTGCCTCGGTGCAGTGAGCAAAATTAACCAGTATAATATGGAGGGCATCCGGTGCACTCGCGAATGCGAGTCATGGCAAATGTAGCTCGCGTCGCCTGGCGTGTGTAGTAATATCGGAGTTGTATGAACTTTATGCACAATACGCTTTGTTACGGTACCTTAAAGCAATGGGTCTAGAGGACGGTGTTGGTACGTTTTTTCGTACCGCCCTAATCCTATACCCCCCCCCCTACAAACACACACACCCCCTTTTTTTTTATATGTATACATACAATTCCTTCCCATGACGGATTGGCCAGTTCAAGTTGTCAACTTGTCATAGGAATTACTGTAATAAACACAATTCCACGATCGGATTGCTTACTTTTATTGTAACACTGAGAACTACATAGAACCTTATTTTGTATATGTGAGAGAAGTATAGGCCTTTTGCACACGTGCATATAAAAAGCTTAATCCAATGTGCAATACACAGACAAAGCAGCTGCTGCAACGTGAACTGCATTGAGGGCCACACAATACACGCGTAACTAAAGGTGCAAAATATAGAGGGAAGCTTCAAGATACGCTCTGTAGCACTGCAAACTATAACATGTATGTGTACACTAAATGTTCAAAAAAGCAATGCGTCAATGTCCCATTTGCCTTCAAGTTTAATATTAAGTTCAAGTTTATTACGAGCATATGTACAAGAGGAATCTGCTGACACACCCGCAGTCAAGGTGGCTGTTCGAGGTGTGCTGGCTGCCTCAGTGTAAGAAAAAGAAAGAAATTGGGTGAATGTCGACACTAGTGCCACTGCTTCTTGTCTCTGACCTGCACATGCCTCCGCGGCATCTTTGTTGGTGGAGTCTGCACAGGTGAGCTGGCGTGGCGAGGCGTAGGAGTCATCTGAGAGAAAGAGTATCATTTACATGGAGAAGTGCCTGTTCACATTGCCTGTCGTTTTCCCTCAAATGCTTCCTTGGTGACTAGGGTGACACACCCGCAGTCAAGGTGGCTGTTCGGGGTGTGCTGGCTGCCTAAATGTAAGAAAAAGAAAGAAATTAGATGAATGTCAATACCAGTGCTATTGCTTCTTGCCTCTTACCTGCATTTGCCTCCACGGCCTATTGGCTTGCAGAGTCTTCATGAGGGAGCTCCTGTGGCTAGGCGTAGGCATTGTCTAAGCAAAAAGAAAAGGCCATTCAAATGGGGGAATTATGGAAATAAACGCAGTTCTTATGTCTGCTTCTTGCACTGTTCTTGCCTAAAAGTTTGCAAAGATAGTGTCCAGAATGCATCAGCACTTTGACTGCTTTTGCTTTTTAGCTGCAGGTGTTGCTGTGAGATCCTTTGTATGGCTGCATGCAGCATTGTAACACTTGGTGAAGGCATTTGAAGTGGTAGCTAAAAATATAAAGAATCATCCTTGTCTGCATGAATGCTTTCAATTTCTAAATGCAGTGGCAACTACCACTATTGGTGCAAGGCCCCCCACATCTATGCGCCAAGTGCCATAGCTCGAAACTGAATTTTTCCTTTAGTGTTTCACAAGGCATCTGATATGTCCACATTAGATGTGATCTGTTTATTTTTATTTATCCCAGTGTGGAGAAAGCATCATTAAATTGTCTTTTTTACTTTTGCGTGTCTTGTTTTTTGGTTTGTTTCTGAATTTATTGAGCAACTATCTCATGATGCTTAAGGGACTTATGTAATGACAATCGGCAGCTTTTTTTTTATTTTTCAGAAAAACAACGCATTTCCTGACCCATTTTTTGCCATCCCATCACTCGCATAATTTTGCAGAGTATTTTACCTACCCGGCCGCCGTGGTTGCTCAGTGGCTATGGTGTTAGGCTGCTGAGCACGAGGTCGCGGGATCGAATCCCGGCCTCGGCGGCCGCATTTCGATGGGGGCGAAATGCGAAAACACCCGTGTGCTTAGATTTAGGTGCACGTTAAAGAACCCCAGGTGGTCGAAATTTCCGGAGTCCCCCACTACGGCATGCCTCATAATCAGAAAGTGGTTTTGACACGTAAAACCCCATAAGTTTTTAAAGTATTCTACCTATATTGACTTGCTTGACCTCCACTAAAGAGTCTTGCATTTTCAAATACCATTCTTTCCTTAAAATCATTCGACATTTCTCATAATTTCTGTACCTTGGGCTTCTGATACTATGCATTCACCATTTTTGCTTGTTTCTGACTAGAAATGTCTTCTTTAATTTAGAGCTTAAACTTTACCTTTGGAACACACAGAAGAGCTTGTCATTGCATATCTACATAACAGCTATGGGAACATGTTTCATTAAATATTTGCAAAATCCAATAGAAGATTGATGAATGCAGCTTGCAGTGTGATATGACTGAATGGGTCATAAAGGTAACTCATCTGACTTGGTAAATTAAAGCACATATTAGTGTGATGTACAACATATGTTACTCTAACATGGTGGGTTCTCTTGCTTATACAGCAAAATAATCAGTGCGCGAGAAAAAAGTTATTTTTGTATACCCCTTGTACACACTGATTTAAGGAAAATGAGCTGGAGCTGTCCACATGATCTACCTATTTTACCTGCGAGTATACTGAACAAAAATGTGTCCCAGATGTTTAGTGGTATTTGAGATCATGTCAGTATTGCATATATGTGCCTGGTGTCTAAAATAATTGAATTTTGAAAATGCTCGTAGGGATCTGATGTGCATATCTGCAGTTTATGGATGCATGTATCAAGTGCAAGTGAACGGTCTCACAGGCCCGGAGTGGATCATGCAAATAGATTCGCTGCACACATTTGTGACCAGAAAAAATATGACACATGAAATGGCATGTAAGGAAGTGTTCAAAATATTGCACAGTTAATAAAACTCATACGCTATTAATATGTGGGTTCATGCACTCGATTTCGTCCGTATTAGGCACTCGCCTCTTGACTGCTTCGTGGCATAGAAACAGTCGGCATCAGGCTGTTTTTCTGTTGCTGCCTTTGTAGAAACATGATTGTTCAAAGTGCAACAATTAAACTGATTCTATGACTTGCTTGTGGATTCGCCAGTACAATTCCGTTGCGCTGGTCCGCCTGTCCAGCAATTTCCTACTGAAGGGACACCTGCAAATAAAAGCACCGGTACGCATGTAAAAAAATGCTATGGGCACCCCAGGCACCCTGCACTGCAGCTTGCCTTAGTTTGCCTGTACATGTACACGGTCGTCCACTTCCAATTTGAACACGGCTCCGGGCGGCGGGCGAGGCCGGCGTAAAGCCCCTCAATTTTTCAAAAGTAGCGCCATTCTTAGATCTTTCCGCCACCCCGCTCACCTTGGCCAAAGCCACCTAGAAAAAAAATGTAAGGCCTCCGCATCACCTCCTCTCCCCTGTCAATACGTCACGAGAGTCGGATGGTAGCGGTGGATGGGGGAGCGCTGCGTTTCTAGATTGCGGCGCGCGTTCTGAAAACAAATTTTCTCCGTGGCTGCAACGCTAGAGCGGCAACGCGTGGAGCATTTGCTTGGTGGCTTTGGTGGGGCATGCTGCACCGTAAACGCGATTGCTTTTCTTCGATTGTGCGTGGTTCGTCGTACACGGAAGCGCAACGATGCCTGGCTGTTGTTGCGCACCAAACTGCAAGTCCAATTATGACGGAGGATAAAGTGTCCGAGTGCACAAGTTCCCATCTGACCGAGCCACTCGGGAAGCATGGACGAGAGCAGCTGTTCCTCGGAAGGACTTCTCGCCAACGAAGTACACAGTGGTAAGTATTTCTTCTCTCTATTGTTATTCTGGGTTTCCAGACGAATAGGTTTCGTCAGCATAGTGCGCAATGCATTCGTGCACGCGTGCACAATAGATGGGTCTCTGCACCTGTGGACGCGCTTGTAAATTCAACATTTTCGTCGAGCTTCATACCTGTAACGGCTTGTTTTTTTTTTTATTTCAGCTCTGTGAAAAGCATTTCTTGCCATCGGATTACTTGAAGACGACATCTTACACGGACGTCAAGACAGGAAAAGTGGTCGAAGTTTCCACGATAAACATCCGTCTGAAGAAAACTCCAGTTCCGAGCTTGTTTCCCAATTGCCCTGCATGCCTATTTATCGAGTCCGCAAGTGTGCGTTCGAGAAGCGCCGGCTGCCAAAAGAGCGCGCTTGGAAGCCACATATTTGCAAAAAGCAATAATGCTTTCTCAGCAAACCCAAGCAGAAGAGGACGCTAAAAATCTGGTTGGTAGCTTTGCGGACTTGCTCAAGGCCTTGCCAAGCTTTCAGTGTTCGGACTTCTGGACAGTTTTGAACAAGGGCTCCAAGGTTTTCTTTTTGGACTTGTCACTTCAATCTGCTCCTGCAGTCCGTACTTCGGTGATCGTGTCCACAGACCTGCGCGTCGAAGTATTTTTTGGTGAAACGGGTGTGAGGAAGTGTGGTGATGTTTTAGTTCCTGAAAAGCTGTGCGACTTGAGAGATTTGAAAAGTGTGTTACACATGATCGAACAGACACGTAAGGATATCAGCACTGAGCGTTCTGAAAAGACCCTCCCAGGAGGGACATAACTTTTATTTGGGTACCGGCCCATGAAGAAGTCCCAGGCAACGAAGCCGCTCACGAGCTCGCCCGAGCACTCTACCACCGGGCAACTCTAGAGCAGCCAGTTCCAGGGATAAAAGATAGCATGATCACGTACAGGGAAATTGTCGATCACTACAAAGCCGAAAGAAGAATCTTTTCGCCTCCGCATCGGTCTCTCTCTCTGGAGGACGCTCGCATCTGGCGACGCCTCCAGGGAAACAATTATACATCACCACATTGGATCTACCTAACACAGACGAGGGACTATAACGACGCCCTCTGCAAAATTTGTAAGCAAAAAGGTACGCTAGACCATATAATATGGGAGTGTGCTGGCTCCCCAGGGGCCAATGAAAACATTAACAGTAGAGAAGCCTGGGAGGCCTTGCTCCAGAGCGAGGCTGAAGACGACCAGCGTCGAGCAATTCGCCTGGCCGTTGAGGCCGTGAACACTCACCGTCCTCAACGCGCGGGGACTGCTTCGTCCTCCCCCCCTACCTACGTGTAGGTTAAGAGGCGGGCACCCCAGCTCGGTGGAACAATAAAGTTTTCAATCAATCAATCAATCTGAAAAGGCCCGTCATCTACTGACATTGGTTTCGACATTGCTAGTGGAAGTAAGTGGAAAACATTTCGCATGCGAGTTTCAAGAATGGCATTTGGAAGTGCTTAAATTCTTGAAGAGTGAAGTTGATCTTGTTTTGAATGATGCTGGCCGATATCCCCCCGATTTATTGGTTTTTGCTAGCCTTTTGTTCACAATTTCACCTCATGCATATAGATTCCTGAGAAGTTCGATGAAGCTTAAGATGCCGCATCCTGATACGATCAGAAGACTGTGTTCATCGTACGATGTACGCCCTGAAACGGAGCAGCAAGAATGTAGCTTTCTTTCCTATGCAAAGCGTATTGTAAGCACATATAAAGAGCATGAAAAGACTGTAACGTTAATGATTGATGAGATTCACCTTCAATCATTTTTTGATTACAAGGCTGGGTTGGTTACTGGTGCTGCGGTAAATTCATCGACTGCAGCAAAAACTGCCCACGTATTTATGATACAGAGCCTGCTTTCTTCAAACAAGGATGTTGTACACATCCTTCCTGTGGCACAAATCGATGCTAAGGCGCTGCACGACTTCATTCGGAAGATTGTTCTTGATCTAGAGGCATCTGGTTTTAGAATAATCGCAGTGATCTCGGACAATAACTCCATAAACAGAAAAGCCATGTCCTACTTCGCTAAGCCGGCAAGTGTCAGCATTGTTTACCAGCATCCTGCTGACCCATCACGACCCCTGTTTTTTGTGGTGGACCCAGTTCACATACTAAAGTGTATAAGAAATAACTGGCTGAATCAAAGAAACATTGGCAAATGCATGTACAGTGCTCACGGAATGAAACGCAACTGCGATCATTTAGTAGAACGCTGCATATATGCAGAGAAGTCGAGAGTACCATGTCATGTCGCTAGGAATCTGGTCACCAAAGGTAACTCGGACTCCGCTCTAAGTGTACGCACCAAAATTACGTCGATGTGACACAAACTGCAGCCGGTGGAAACGAAAGTATGGGCATTAGTTAGCCCTAAATTGACGCGTTTCATTCCGTGAGCACTGTACTTTCCTGAACCGAAGAGTGATGAGGCTGAACCAAAGATACTTACAGCATCTTTCAAGGTATTATGCCAGCTGCACGAAGCTGAAAAGCATGAGCTCTTGAAGCTAGCACCAACGCTCACTTTGAAGGCACTGAACCCCTCAAACATGGAACGGCAGAACGTTAAACTGGCCTTAAAGATTTTTAACTCATCTACTGTTGCTGCTCTCAGTGTTGCAACGTTCCAGCACGCAAAGGAAACCTCTCAATATGTCGACACCATTTTGACTTGGTGGAACATTGTTAACGTCAAGACGCCAAGAAAAGGACAGCGGTTGCGAGATCAATTGCAAGGTCCAATAGTTTCATCGTCATGTCCTCAACTAGAATTCTTAGAATAGTTCAATGGCTTGATCACTGGAGAAGCCTCGAACATGACAATGGCCGCTTGACACGTGAAACGCACATAGCTTTCACCCACACTACCCATGCCTTGCACGAACTTGCCATACACTGTCTCAAAGAGCTTCATTTCGAGTATGTTCTTTTGGGCAAATTTCAAACTGATAGCTTGGAGGATCGCTTTGGAAAGTACCGGCAATTGTCTTGTGCCAAATACCACGTGTCTATAAGGCAGATATATGAATCCGAAAACACATTGCGTTTGCAGAAGGTTCTGGACCTGCCAGATTTGGACATTCTACTACCACCGAGCGCGAACACGTTGGAGAGAAGTGTGCATTCAGGAAACGGCCAGTTTCAATTCACTGTGACCGACTCCGACATTGAGAAAAAAACGTGATGGCTACCGGCACTAACCTATGTTGCCGGCTATTGTGCCCATGCAGCTCTAAAAAAGCTGACATGCGCATCTTGCAGTGAAAGCCTTGTGATGCAAGACGTCGATCTAGATGACCCTGAGAATGCATTAATCACGAAGATGACAAGGGGTGGCCTGAAGTTTCCACGAGCAGTTGTAGTTAATGCTGTACTCTTTACTGAAATTATATTGGACAAGCTCAGGACACCAGAATATGCCGTACGATTTTTCAGCCTTCCTAGGCAGAAAGATACTCTTGTCGGCCTTGTGTTCGCTACCCTTCATGACTTTGAGGATGTCGATGTGTGTGATTTCGGTCATCCTGCACAGGAGGTAATGGGGCATGTTGTAAGTGCTGCAGCGAATACACTGCTGAACAACTTGTGCCGCACAGAAACCGACAAATTACGCAACGCCAAGAACGACCAAAAATTGCAGACCTTGAAGGCCTGAGATGTTTCTCATTATTTATTTTTTATTCATGAAGCTCTGTTTTGTTGAACATTACGTATGTTTGTGTTGACAGAACCCTTGTAAAAAGAAACCTGTAGCGTAGCTAGGACTTATTTGCCTACATTATCAAAATTTAAACCCTGCATTTTGGCCAATTCAAATGTTATTTTAGTGCATTGTGCTACCTGTTTATGATTCGAACTCTCCATGCTACCGCAATCTATTAATTGCATGTTTTCCTTTAGGACTGAGAGTAGGCCTCTCGTTTTTTACTTACTTTTCACCATTATCTCAGTATTTTATGAAGACCAATAAGGCCTGCAAACAAGGCGGGTGGAAATAAAATAACCACAAGAAATGGTACAACAAAGACGGAATTAGCTTATTCTATTTGAGAATTAGTTGTGCGTGACCCTATAATAATAAAATTTTAACAATAAAATGAACCTCGATATTCGTGTGTCCAGCGAGGACTGTTTTACGCAATGCAAGAGTGAGAATGATAATTGTATATGGAAGATTTAAAATGTTTGTTTCTGAATGCAGTTCTTATCATTTGTGAATAAAGTATATTATGTGTCTTCAATATGCAGTTTTCCTCTTTCTTTCTTTCCGTCTAAGGTTAAAGTGACTAAGCAGCATGCAGTTTGCTTGTCTTAGTCCCGACCAAACATCCCAAGCACAATAAGGCCGGTCGTGTTGCGATAGACGCAAAATAAAAAAAAAATGTCGCCAGTCAAGTAATCTAAGGAAGGTATGAAATAATGTTGCTTTCTATGGTGGTGTTGACTGCAGTGAACCAGCGGCTCCCCCTTATTTTTTGCGTCAGCTATACGTGTCTTGCTTTGGAAACGAAGCATCTGAATTTATAGGTTGCTGTCACTTTAAGGACAGCACTAATTTTCTCATGCCATAGTATCCGCGACGCGCAGAGACACACTGCAAGCACAACGAACCTAGGCGCGGAGACGCCGACGGCGTCGACTGTCCGGCCCATCCGACTAGCGTGACGTCACACCGGCGTGCGGAGGACATTTTTTTTCTAGGTGGCTTTGCCTTGGCGCGTCCTCCTCCACGCTCCTGTCGCCCCAGCCTCCTCCGCTCCCCCATTGGCCAATCTGTGTCACGTGGAAGCAGGCGCCGCGCTTTTGTATATTTTTTCTTTCCAGCGCGGAGCAGGCGCCGCGCTTTTGTGTATTTTTTTCTTTCCAGCGCGCGCCGACCTTCATTGTTGGGCCTGCTCAACGAAACGGCAGGCGGACTGACGGAGTGCAGGCGGACTGACGGAGTGCGGCGTAATAGTATGTGTAGCGCCGAGAACTTAATTGCGATGCCATGCTGCTTCGCCTTCGGTTGCTGCAACAGACACAGCGAGGGCAAAAAGCTTTTTGCTTTGCCGTCCGGCGGGCGCAACGCAAGAAGTGTGGATTCGCAGGATCGGGCGGGCTGACTTCGAGGAAGTGGCAAAGAACGCACGGCTTAGTGAAGTAAGGGCCACGGCTACTAAAAACTTCTTATTTTGAGCCTAGTTCACGCCTTCCACTTCGAAAAAGTGTGTGTTCATGCTCTGCGTGATTTTTAGCGCGTTGTTTGACATTACTTTTTTCGAATGTGCTCTCTTTGTTTCCTGTAGTTTCGTCTTGCGGTGAAATGCACGCATCTGCAGCTGGCCTGTGACATAAAAGAGACTTTATTCAGGGTGTGTTTTGAGCTCCACCAGAAGTTAGCACATTCTCGACGCTTTTGCAAGGCTCAATATGACTTACGATGCAGTCTTTTAGCTTCGAATGTACGCCCGCATGTATTAACGTTTTTAACGTCCCGAAGCGACCAAAGCTAGGATGCAGGTTGTAGTGGATGGCTCCGGATAACTTTATCTAGCTCGCCTGGGGATGTTTAACATGCACTTTGATCGTAGAGTCGTACGTGGGCCGGAAATTCCTCGTTGGCGTTTGATAATACTCGCGCGGGCGCGCTAGCGCTGCTTTAGAAGTTGGCGCCTCGGCGCGATTGTATTTCTTCAATAAATTTTATTTACTAGTTGTAACACCTTGTCATTATTTCGTATTATTGACGGCGCCTCCAGGGCACCAAAGCGGCAACGGGAACACCAAAGCTAGAACCAGGGCTGGATGGGGCTAGCCGAAACCTGTCCATGCCAAGGGGTATAAGATCGCGGACAGCCAATTTTGTATGCGAACACTCCCTGCGACGCCTGCATTATTGTAATGTCACGTGCTCTTCGAGGCCTCCGTGAGCCATTACATGTGCCCTCCTGGAGCAGTACTTGTAGAAAAAAAAACAATATATCGTCACGATTACCAAAGTACCACGCAATGAAAAAAACGGCCCTGTTGCCAGGCATTGCTGACCGCACAGAGCCATTCCGGCTGTGTGCGGTCAGCAATCTCTCACGCGCTGGCCGAACAAAAGTATCCTGCAGGTACGCAAATGAACCTACGAAACCACGTACACATACTTTCACGCTGTCAACACCTGAAACTTTAGTAATTACGCGCGTGTTTGAGTACACCGCGTGCTTGCGTCGTGTTTCAGCAACACGAACTCTCAACGTCGCGCGCTTTACGCCTTAAATACGCCTTGAATAATGGCCCTTTTCTCTATTTCTTCCGCAATTCTAACGCGAAATTCTAAAGGCCAGTTACCGACTGACGAAGAAAGATCTCGATTGAAAAAACTGCTCCGCAGCGCTCGAACGAACTTTTCTGCGGATTTCCTCCCGTAGCGTCTTAGGTGAGCCAAGTATCAGGTGAGCCAAGGAAGGCCGGAGGTGACCCAAAGCATGTCCACCCCTGTATAAGGAAATCATTACCCAAGTTAATTAATGAATCATTAGTGATTGACGTAAGGTCGATTAGGGAGGATTAAGGTTGATTAGAGTGTATTAAAGGTGGATTAGTGTATTAAAGAAGATTACGGTGGATTAGAGTGCATTAAGAAGTATTAAGATGCATGAATAAAGATTAAGGTGGGTGGAGGGGGATTAAGGCAGATTATGGTGGATTAAAGTGAAGGGTTGATGAAAGGGTATTAAGACCGATTAGGGTGCACGAACAAGGATTAGGGGGATTAAGGTGGGTAAAGGAAGATTAAGGTCGATTAATCTGGATTAAGGTGAATTATGGTTGATATAGGAAGATTAAGATAGATTAGTGTAGATAAAGGTGGATTCGGGACCATGGAGTGCGATTAGGCTTGATAGAGGTGGATTAGTGTGTAGTAATGTAGATTGGGACTATTAAGCAGGATTCAGTTGTATTAAGGTGCATGAATAAGGATTAAGGCGGATGAAGGAGGATTTAGGTGGATTAGGGTGGACTAAGGTGAATTAGGGTTCATTGAGTGTTACGACCGATTAGTCTACCATAATCCTCCTAATGCACATTAATCCACCGAATCCACATTCATCGACCTTAATCCTCCTTCATTCGCTTTAATCCACCATAATCCACGCAAGACTTCCTTAATGCACCCTAATCCAGCTTCATCGATCTTAATCTACTCTAAGCCACCTTAATGCACTTTAATCCTCCTTAATCAACCCTAATGCTTCCTCATTCACTTTATACTACCCTAACCGACTATAACCGTCCTTAATTCACCTTAATCCACCCGAATCCGCATTCATCGACCTTAGTCCACCCTAATCCTCCTTCATTCACTTTAATTCACCTCCTTAATGTACCTTAATCCTTCTTAATCCACCCTTATCTTGCATGCACTTTAATCCACCCTAATCCACTATAATCGTCCTTAATGCACCTCAACGCACCTTCATCCACCCTAATCCACCTTCATCGACCTTAGTCCAACCAAGTCTTCCTTTATGCACCTTAATTCACCTTCATTCACCCTAATGCACCTTCATCGACTTTAATCCACCTTAATACACCCGAATTCATCTTAATCCAATCACTAATCAATCATTACTTTGCTAATCATTAATCATCTCTTATACGCGGCTGCACATGCTTTGGTTCGCTTCCCGCCTTCCTTCGGTCACGTGATATTTTCTGTAGCTCACAACGGGACCTTCAAACTGAGGTCTAAGGCTTTCGCTTAATAAGCCACACACAAATGGATGTGTCACAAGCAATACTAGATCAGACGCACGAAGTAAAGCATCTGATCATGTGGCAGAAAAATTGTCTGGAGTACAGAACTCGCCTCAAAGCACCGTTTACATCGGTATAGCCCGTTGATACGGCTTTAAGATAAAACCAACCTCCTCGTAAACGTTGCCTCCAGCAGTTTTGATGCTGTTATTTGCATTTCTCAAAATTTTCAATCTCACTGGGGCGCGCAACTGCCAAAATAACACGCCTCCACAGGATCCTGCGGCCCGTCCGCGGGAGCCCAGGAGAAAAACGAGGAATAGCGCGTCGTGCGCAGCCGGCGGGCGAGGAGAATCGAGGAGGAGAGCGCCGTGAGGAGGAGAGTGTCGCTACTTTCAAATTATCAAGGGGTTTTAGGATGGATGGATGGGATGGATGTTATGAGCGTCCCCTTTGGAACGGGGCGGTGGCTTGCGCCACCAAGCTTGCTACTATGCTGCCTAATATCCTACCTAGGTTAACCAATGAAAAAAGAAAAAAAAAACACTATGAACTACCGCGTCCAAACTTTCTGATCCCCTATTGCGAATTGTGCTTTTGTACGTCTCCGTCTTTTGTCGTTTCCCTACTTTTCTTCCACCAATCCTCCAATCGCCTCTTACTGATGTCTATTGCGGACCTGTTTGCTTTACCACTGCTCCCGCTGAACCCAAGGGCTTCAAGTAGGCCAGTGGTGCCTAAATCGACCGCTGGGTACACGTCTTCACATTCTAATAAAATATGCTCCGTCGTTTCCCTAGCTTTACCGCAGCAAGCACATGCTTCTTCTTCCTTCTTTTATCTCGCTTTATAGGTGCGTGTTCTAAGGCATCCCGATCTCGCTTCGAAAAGTAATGAGCTTCCCTTTGAGTTATCATAAATGGTTTCTTTCTTAATTTCGTTTTTTCCTCTTAAGTAGTTACTCATGGCAGGTTTCTTTTCCATTGCCGCCACCCATGAGATTAATTCAGCCTCTCTGACTTTCCGCTTGACCTTCTTTGTTGCTGTGTTGCCCACCCCACAGGCCGCATACTTGCTGGTAAGCTTCCTAGTTCTTTTCCTCCACTGTGAATCAATGTTTTGCCTGTACAGATACCTGAACACTCTCCCAGCCCATTTACTTTCCTCCATATTCCTCAGCCGTTCTTCATACTCAATTTTACTGCGAGCTTCCCTCACTTCAAAACTAGTCCAGCCCATATCCCCTTGCACAGCTTCATTTGTAGTCTTCCCGTGAGCGCCCAATGCGAGGCGACCCACTGACCTTTGGTTCCCGTCGAGTCCTGATTGTACCCCTGATTTAAAGCAAACAACCGCATTTCCAAAAGTAAGTCCTGGAACCATTACCCCTTTCCACATACCTCGGAGGACCTCGTACCTATTGTATCCCCATAGCGCTCTGTGCTTCATTATGGCTGCATTTCTCTTCCCCTTGACTGTTATGGTTTTTTCCTGTGTTTCCATATATCCGTTGCCTTCGTTTATCCATATACCAAGGTATTTATATTCTGTTACCCGAGGTATTTCTTGGCCCTGTATCTCCACTGTCTGTTCACTGTTTTCATTGAATACAATAACACCTGATTTTCTAACACTAAATTTCAAACCTAAATTGTTGCCTTCCTGTCCACAGATATTAGGGAGTTTTAGAATAGGGGCCCCAAACGTTTTGGGGCCCCAAAGAAATAGCGTCGAAGCCACTGCGCATGCGCACGACGCAAACTGAGTTTGGGTTTTGCGTTGGGAACGCTATTTCACCGATTTAGCGGGAGCCCAAATAGCGTCCCCAAAAGCTTTGCGTCGGCAAACATGGCGGCACCCATCGAAGCGACGGCTCTAACCTAGCACAAAACTGGGTTCGATTCGCGGTAACGCGTGAAGTTCGCAAGCTAGGAGAAGTGACTGCGGTTATCGCTTTCTCCCAACTAGCGTGTGTTATGAAGATTGACTCATTAGACGCCGCTGATTTTGAATTCGATTGTGGATTTTATGGCTCGTAGGCCTAACACGGCTAAGCTTGGCTGGTGAAGGCTAGTAAAGTTGGTTTGCTCAAAACTAAGCGCAACTAATTATTTGCTGCTTACAGAATAACCTCTAAGTTGTAATTAAACGCAAATACACGCAAGTCAAAATTATTATTCCTATCATAAAATGGTATATTTTATTTAATTATTTCGAATAGCTTTTCTTTGATGCCGTATAGTGGCGCTGTCAGCGCAAGACGCTATCCGCAAACGTAAAACCCTATTCTAAAACTCTTCACTCCTACGTGCCCCAACGCTAACACCCGCAAAGCTGTTTGGGGCCCCAAACTATTGCGGCCCCTATTCTAAAACTCTCTATTAGCCAGACGTTGCAAATCACTTTGCTTGTTTGCGAGCAACACAATGTCGTCCGCATAAAATAAACCTGGGAGTTGCTGCTTTATTACTGTACCTGCCTGTTTGTATGAGAGATTAAACCCGATATTACTTTCCTCTAGGCCGGCGTAGTGTTCCTGTATGTGCTCCCTGCGGGAGCATATACAGGAACACTAGGCCGGCGAGGCCGGCGCTCCGCGGAGCGCCGCACGTGAGCGCCGGGGTAACTAACGCGCCGGCGCACTGGCAGCCACAGGTGTGGCCTCAGCTGCGTCGTCTGCTACAGCGCGCCAGCACACACTAGACGACGCGGCTGAGGCCACGCCTGTGGCTGCCAGTGCGCCGGCGCGTTAGTTACCCCGGCGCCCACGAGCGGCGTTCCGCGGAGCGCAGGTGCTTGCTGCGGTAAAGCTAGGGAAACGACGGAGCATATTTTATTAGAGTGTGAAGACGTCTACCCAGCGGTCGATTTAGGCACCACTGGCCTCCTTGAAGCCCTTGGGTTCAGCGGGAGCAGTGGTAAAGCAAACAGGTCCGCAATAGACATTAGTAGAGGCGATTGGAGGATTGGTGGAAGAAAAGTAGGGAAACGACAAAAGACGGAGACGTACAAAAGCACAATTCGCAATAGGGGATCAGAAAGTTTGGACGCGGTAGTTCATAGTGTTTTTTTTTTTCTTTTTTCATTGGTTAACCTAGGTAGGATATTAGGCAGCATAGTAGCAAGAGCTTGGTGGCGCAAGCCACCGCCCCGTTCCAAAGGGGACGCTCATAACATCCATCCATCCATCCAGCCTCGCCGGCCGCCCGGAGCTGTGTTTAAATTGGAAGTGGACGACCGTGCACATGTCGCGCCACCGGGCAGCGGCGGTGAGCACCCACGGGTAGGCCCTCACCGTCAAGGGACACTAAAGGTTACCAGAAAGTCAAGTTAAAGTGATAAAGCAATGCTCTAGAACGTCTAAGATGTCAATATAATCGCGAACAGAGCTTTAGTAACCGAGAAATTGAGGTAAATGCACGACACGATTTGAGACCCCCCAGCAACATTCCGGTACCATAGAAACAACTTCGGTACTTCATCGGTACTAGCCCGATGACGAAAGCACTCCTCATCATAATTTGTCACTAGTACTCAACTACTCGTATTAAAAAGATAATTTCATTAGATTATAAGACGGAAGAAAATGCTACTTGTCTACTTCTATTCGATTCTAAGAAGAAGAAAAAAAACATTTTGACGTTACCCTTGAGTAGTATGGGGGATCGAAAGGTTTCGTTTTCGCTCGACTCTGCGCGCTCGACTTTGCGCCGCGCGCGCTTTGGAGTTTCAGTTGTTTCTTTATCGCGTCGTGCTGCGGTGGTCCTGCTGGCTCACGAAACTTGCATTTGGAACAAGCAGCGAGGATGCCACGTCCATGTGATGTCGTGAGATGCGCGAACGGTCCGCGGAACTTGGCCAAGGGCAGATGCAGCGACGAATCCAACGTTACTTACCACTGTGCCAACGAGTGAACCTCTCCGTTCGAAGTGGTTAAGTGCCGTACCTCTGCCACAGCGCGCTGGCAAAAAGCCGAAAAATCACGTAGTGTGCTCGCTGCAGTTTCGTCCAGAGGATTACGAGTTCAACGCCGACTTACTGAAGTCGCGTGAAGTGCCTTTCAAAGCAGGCCGTCGTCGTAGTAGTACGCAACGACGCCGGCAGCGCGAGCCCTCAACAGCAGGTCACGTTCATCAGTGCTTAAATCGCTGAACTCGAGCCCAGCATCGCGAGCTAATGTGTCGTTGTCAGGGTCATCCATTGCAACGAGTGTCGAAGTTGGCGTCATAAAATAAAGAACCTGCTTATCGTCGTGCGCTTTCCCTTCCGCTAGCCATCATAGTTCCGCCGTTCCGCTTTCGCGCTGCTGTCGGCTCTGTCTTGGCTCTGTTTCTGGCCGCGCGTTTGCGTTTTGTGCAGAAAAGCCGTAGCGCCGTCTGCGGGAGCCGTTTTACTCACCGACGGCGCAACGTCACTATGAGACCATGACGTCAATACTCCTCGATCGGAGGGCGGGTGATTTGAACTGCGCTAGAGGTACGCGGACGCTTCAGAACACATTTTCTCTTAAAATAAGTCTCTTCTTCGCACTAAACAAGCGTTTCGAGGTTTCTGGGATGGTATTTCAACAGTCCACGTTGACTTAATATTAACCTTTAGTGTCCCTTTCACCATTGCCCGTGGTGCGCTCAGGCCCGTCTGCAAGCCTGCTTTTCCAATTTTCCAATGGATTCCCCGCGGCCTCTTGGCAGCTCCTTCGTGAGGAGTGCGAACAAAAAGAACAAGCGCAGATACTGCTGCGTTAAGGAATGTCACAACCGCGAAGGGGATGTCGGCATCAAATTGTACCGCTTCCCTTCAAAACCGGGGGAAGCAACCCAGCGGCTGAAGTGGATCGTCGCAGTTCGTGTCGGTCTTGCGAATTTCTGTTAAACGAACGAAGACGTAAGTGCAAAAACAAGAAAAAGAAATGAAAAAGAGCCAGCAGCGGCATCTGTAAAAACACGCAATAAAGCGTCAACTGCATAAAAACGCGTGAATTGATTCCGGCTGTTGTAAATCAGTTTTGATAGTTGTTTAGCTCGTCTTGCTCCAAAACAAACGCGCAGTGGTTGTTAGGTGTCAAATCTAGCTTCGTAAGCGCTCCGTGCTGGAGCTTTGTATGCGCTGCACATGCTTCTTCCTGCGCCAAGATCAAGACGCGAATGCTGGAACCGAGCTCATTCGTGCCGACGTTTTCTCGCGCTTAGAACAACAAAACTAAGGTTGGAGTACACTGCAGAACACGTCGAGTATTCGAGAATTAGCATTTCCCTCGCACACACAAGCGCATATTTGTTCAGTCTTCACGTTGTTTAGTCTCAGCTGATTGCTCTCTATGATGCTTCAGCGGTAATGCCTGTCTCTCACATTCGAGCCCGAACGACAATACCAGAATATGCTCGAGGCACTTTGTCAACGGAGAAAAAAGCCCTTACCGGCCAATTCGCCAGAACCTCTACAATGTGAGGTGCAAGGCATGCTCCAAGTAAGGAAGCGACAAATTACACTTCAAAGACGTCCACGGCCGTATCTGCTCACTTAAATGGCATAAAATAATGATTTGTTAACGCACTTTGAGATCGACCTCGTAAGCATACTTACTTTGTTGTGATAAATACTTCGCGACCTGCGGCGGTTGCTTAGTGGCTACGGTGTTGGTGCTGCTGAGCGCGAGGTCGCGGGAGTAAATCCCGGCCACGGCGGCCGAATTTCGATGGGGTCGAAATACCAAAACACCAGTGTAATTAGATGTAGGTCCACGTTAAAGAACTCTAGGCGGTCCAAATTATTCCGGAGCCTCCCACCACGGCGTGCCTTCTAATCAGATCGTGGTTTTGGCACCTAAAACACCACAATGTAAGCACCTCACTGTAATGTCCGTGCTGTTTACTTCTTTGACACGGTATACGTGGTTGTAGTCGTAAATTTGATGTCCTTTCTCAAGCGTCAGTGGTAAAAAATGGGCCTCGACGTTTTCGATTGCCTTAAAACCGGAATTTAGAACGTCCGAAAGGTTTCAAACGAGCGCCGCAAAAGCATGCCTCGCAGCAGCAGCCGCCTCGGTGTTTCGCGCAACTGACACGGTGGCGCTGACGGCCGAGCCGATCGCCGCGCCGCCTGACCATTGCAGGGAGCCCATACTGTGACGCTTCTCAAACGATTGTGATGCGCGACAGGAGCTGTCTACTCGCGTGATGTTCTGAACAACAAGATACATTCGTTTACTTACATGTGAAGATATATGCCAGAGAACTTCGGGACTTCGATGGCACAAAAGGCACGAATCTGCCATAGCGTCAGATGTTGACGCGCGATCGCATGTCAAACCTAAACTGTACGAAACCACTACGCATCCAAAAAAGAGATATTCGAAACCGAAATTCGTGTTATCCTTTATTGCATGAATGCGTACATCGTGATTTACGTGAGTCACGCACTTAGCAAACGATGTTTTTAAACTTAATATTAACGCATAACCTTCACAAAGCCATCAGGTATGAGTTTTTAAATGGCAAAGCATAAGGTGACCTGTACTTGATTTCAGCTCTTTCAATAGTAACTGCGCTGGCCACATTGACCAGTAGCAACAGGGCGGCGCCCTAGAAGTAGCTAGGGACCCTACTAGAAGTTCCCACTTTTCCGGCCCAGCTTTTCCTCTAGAGTTGTTCTACTAACTCTATGGGGGGAGCTGATGCTGACAGAGAGGATCGCCCGTCCCTGCTTTCCAAGAACCTCTTCATTCCTTCTGGGAGAGGGAGGTGCTACGGCGCAAGACGAACGCGGTTCCCCATACTTTTCCTTTCTTCGTCTTTTTTTGCTTCTTTCGCTGTTTCCTTCTTGGTGTGTGTGGGTGTTTCCAGTGAAAACATCCAACCGAAATGTTTTCCTGAACTGTACAGTCCGCGAGTCGCCTGCGCTTATATCGCTGACGATTTTTGCTGTGATGCGACAGGGCCGTTTACAATTAACACGCCGTTCGCGAACAGTTTTGCTTGACTCTTTCCGCTGTGCTATTACTATTACGAGAACTGTCTAACCCAATATCCACTTGATTAAATTTTGTTCCCCGTTAAATAGTTATTTTCTCGATAGTTTACCTACAAAAAAAGAAAGCAATAATGAACGATACAATATAGTGTTACAAACATATCCGTTTTTGAAGTATTCAAATCTCGTGCTTCTTGGTAAAGTAAATGTAATACTTCCGCGATATGTCTTCTTGCGACTTGCTAGTCTCCACGTACGTACTCTTGCTCTCATAATTAATAGTGGTCGCTGCATACGCACCCGCATATATGGCGAAAATAAATTTGATTCTGATTTGATAATTCGCTCTAATTACTAGAGTTCGATCAATCCAGAACAAAACACAGAACTATCCTTTAGCCGGGAGATCTAACTGCCAGATGAACTGTCACTAACGTCTGTATGTGATGGTTGCTGTTTTTCCCCGTGTGATGAACCGCCCTCATCGCTTTTGTATAGCTGGTCTATATTGCGTCATTATATATATTCGCCCGTCAACATTTGTCACGAAAAAGCAACAACAACAAAAAATTGCTGCCTCTCACTTCTTCAAAGCACTGCGCAGCCTGCCGGAACGCACTGGCGCGTGTAAACGCATGGCCTGAAGGCTCAATTTCAAAGTGTTGTTCAATTGCTGCCTGTAGTACCACTCGTGAAGACTTTTCGTGCCATAATCCAAGCAACCTTGGCCAACTGCCGCTGCTTGGCCGATCGTCGGGAAATGATCGTCAAACGACTATATTGGCCAGCGAAGGTTGGCGAGAGGTCGGTATGACAACGGCCGCCGCCTTTACCGGCGGGCAGTCGGCAGAGGGCGTCTTGCCAACCTCTCTGTCAGACTGACTCCCGACCCGCCAGTTGGTCGCCGGCTCGGTACGATGGCAACGCGTCGGACCAACGCCCGAGGCCGATGAGTAGCATACTTTAATTTTTATATCAATTCCTGTCTGTCGGTCTATACTTATAAAATTCTCACTAGGGAAATTTGTTATAGGTGAAGGTAATACATTGTTATGCTTACAGAATTTATACTTTTCGTGACTATTACATATATACACAGCTGCATTATAGCGCAATGCGTTCAGAAACAGCGATATATGTGTGTGGGACCGTTTTCTGAAGCAATATGAAACTCGTCGTACGCGTAAATATGTGTATTAACCTGCCATGCTTCTTTAAGGGAAATTCTCGGGATGCTTGCAAGGATTAATTCTGTAAACATGCGGAATTTCACGTGGGCTGTGGTATATATTATGAATTTTCGCTAATTCTTTTTTACTGTAATTTAAACACTAAACTTCTAGAAATATTTGGGGTTTAACAAAGCAAACGTCACTAAATTAAACTTGTACCTACCGCCCTAAGCATGGCCTCCGAGATGCCATCATAGAGCGCCGACGAATCTCTGGGGCGGAGCGCTGAAGCGGTTAGTGCGACCAGACATCGCATCGCTCTGTTAGCGCTGCCCTCGGCGCGCTGCCACGTTCGCTGCACTGCTAGTTTTCCTCCTACTCCCTCCCACAAGCGTCTCCTCTCCACAAACGTCACCCCCCTCTTCCACCCGGACTCTCCACCTCCGCGCCAAGAGCTGCAACACAGAGGCGCCTTCCCCACCCACTGCATTCAGCCACCACTAAAAAGAGACGCGTTTTACGATGCTTGGCATCTTTCTTTGCCTCCCTCAAGCTCCTTTATGCATCAACTAATAGCGCTTTCACTCGTGTGAACGACAAGTGCACCAGAACATACGTATGCTCAGCCTGAAGTTAACTTATGCGAATTATTACAGACTGTGGAGCTAGGAGTCCTTGAATTCCGCTCAGCAGGCAGTACCGAGCGGTGATGCTTTCATTCCCAAACAGAAAAACTAATGCAGGCCTTGCTCCACAGTGAATTTTTTATATTTCATTTATCACGGCAAGACTATTCGTATCCTCCTCTTTTGGATATTTGACGCAAGGAAAGTGTCAGAAAACTAGTTAAACATCTATTTACTACAGCTGGCGCAGATATATTGTTTACTCAAAATGAATTGGTCAGATATGAATTCACAATTTAAAATTTCGGAAGAACATGCGCGACGAGGTAATAACACTGAACGCACGCTGAGCATTTGCCAAAAGGCGAACGCGAATTGTATTGAACCAAGAATAGAACTACGGTTAGGAAAATGCATATTATGTGGAAACCGCTGGAAACAAAAAAACAGTGGCGCAAGAAAAAAAGAGGACTAGAAACAGAATGAGCCCTGTGTCCTCGTCTTTCACGCCATGATGTTTCCCATGAGCCAAATAGCCCAAGCAAACGTTATGCGACATACTAAGAATTAACTTCCCCTAATAAAAGTGCTGATGTCTTCATTTTGCAGGAGATGATGGGGAGCGCCAGGGGTTTTCTGTTCCTGCTTTGCTACGGGACTGTGAAACGTAAATGCATCAATAGTATAACTTCGGTGTTGCACCTACAGCAACACAATCTCGAAATCTTCTCAGCCAATCTTTTCTTCCTTTTAGTAGAAATGATTTGGCTGCTACGACGGCGCAATTCATCTGCTACGGCACCGAGTCCCACTACCCATTCTCTAAATTTTTGTTTCTTCTTTCAAGAAATGGTTTGCCAAAGGCTCGAGGATCCCTTTTTACGAGTGCGTCCCAGCAAGACTTTCTCTGTTGCACGCTTCTGCAGCAGCACTTCGCGCTCGCCCAGGTTTTCTCGCATAGTTTCCGCGTGGGCGATTTTCAAATAGCAATGCAAGGTTTTCCCTCATGGTGCGGGCTGCCGATTTGACACTCGGCACGCCGCTTTCCGGTTTTCCAGTTGGGCTGGCAAGCGCTCTGTTAGGCACTCATACATAACAGACAACTGTATCCTCGCAATAAGCGCGTTTCTCTTCGGTGCAACAAAAAATACGTTCCTTCATAAAAAATCTAACACGTATGATTTCGGCTCATATGTATATCTACAGCACACCGACCTCTTAATGGAATAGTGCTTTATGTTCAGATTCATGATTTATCATTCGCTATGTGCCACTGGCTGCGCGCAATTCAGTCTAATCCTTCAGACTGAGCATGTGCCATCTTCTTCGGGTGATTCGTGACGGACGGCGCGACGCTGCTCGAGACTGTGAAGTCTCCTTTCTTTTCGAACTCGCGCTGCTGCTTGCGGACGGAATGCTTTTCTCCGGAGCCTGAGGGGACGAAACTTGTTCTGGACTTTTTTTTCTTTCTTTTTCAGCTTCTTCTTGGATCACTGGTAAAGAAAGTTGTGAGTTCGGCGGCAAGCGAACCGCCTGGTTTCCGCGACCCTGAATGTAAAGACGAACACAGCCCCCTCACTCCCCCCACCAACACGTCGCGCGAGAGCAGGCGGGGACCATTCATGCCGTGCAGGCGGCGATCATGTTACAGCGGGGCTGGGGAGAGGAGCGGGCTTCCTGCCGCCGAAACGCGCCGGCGCGCGTATACTACTCCTTGCCCCGCAAAACACACAGTGGAAAGTGCGTGATATATCCTAAGAATTTGAAAAGGCGGTAGCGCAAGAAGACACGGATGGAGACGAGAGGACAAGGATGGGTGCTGAACTTCCAAAAACATTTATTGTGAATGAATCACGAATATATACATGCTGTCCGAGCCCGGTGTAATCATCTACGCATTCGTAAATATGCCAACTATTTGTCTGACAGCGTGATGGATACCATGTTGACACATCCCCATGCTTACACAGCTTTTTTTTCCTCTCCTCCATCGATGATGGAAATAAAGTTCAAGTTCACTTCTAGAAATCGGTTCAGATTCTGCGATTTCCCGTATAACACGAGTTTTACTCTTCTTAATAACGAAAGTGTTTACAAGGTCGGGCGAACAGTCCCTGCAAGTCAGACAATGACTTGCCAGAAAACCTTCGAAATCTTTTCCTTCACGCGGATTTTTTTACATTGTTTGCGTGCTTCCTTAACCTATCATTAACACATCTCCCAGTATGGCCAATGTACACTATTCCGCACCTTAAAAGAATTTCATAGACTACCCCTTATGCGTATTCAATAAAAGGCGGCCTGTGCTTTATGCCGCAGTCACGTTACTGGCTTGCTTCCGGGTCGGTCATTCTACAAAGCTTTTACAGCTTATGGGGAGCAGCGAACACTCGTAACGCTGAGCCACCTTTTCCAAATTGTGGGATAGTGTGTGAACGTAAGGTATCACAGCTACATTCTGCCTACGCTGTGCGCGGGTTTCGCACGTTTGTGGCTTTGTGCGCATATTTCTCAGCAGGTTCCCTGCAGTATTCTTAGCAAAAAAAAAAAAAGCCCTCCTCCATTGCACCCTGTGAAAGTGGATGTACAACGAAACGATTGCCGACGTTAGACGACGTTACTCAGAAACCAACCACCACTAACCACAAGCGACGTACGTAACGCGGGCACGCATGTATACGGAAGTGCAGCATACATGGCCCCCGCCAAGCGCAAGAGCCTTATGGAACTAAATGAATCTTTGAGGGTAAATTGTCAGAAAATGCGTAAAATACAACTTAAGCACAAGCTTCAGACATGATAACTTCGGATTGCAAATCGAGTATGCGGGAAAACATAATTCTGTTACGCGGAAACTGAAAGACAAAGCCCTTTTCTAGCTGCCATTTGAGGTCTGTCTGAGTGGCCACGGCCGGTAGGTGGCGGTACCTCAGATTAGTACCACAGAGAAAGGCGGAAAAAAAAGCGAGCTCGCCATGCAATAGGCTGCATAAACATGCAGGGCGCCAGAAGAAAGGAAAAGCGCTTTTAAATTGAGGAGCAGTTAAATAGAGAACAAATCGGGGTGTATGCGGTTATAAAAAAACGCACCTTAGAGACTTAAAAGATGCACCAGTCATTGAGAATTATGTTTGGGAAGGTTGCAACAGAACTAAATCGAAAGGAAAGGGAGGGGGGCCGGAATGTTCAAATGGGAAAAAGCATATTCAAAGTGTCAAGGGCATCTTTGGTTTTCAGGCACAATGAGTGGAAATAAAACTTGGCTGGGCTTAACGTATTTATGAACGAGAAAACATTGCAGAGAGAAGAACCAAGGCTTAGCGGAATGCCTAAGTGCTGATATTAGGCGTTTTCGGAAATAATGCCGAAATTACCCTGTTAGGTGACATGAATGCCCACATACAGGATCTAGACGTTTATACCGACAACAACAGGAAGTTATTGCTGGACCTTTGTGAGCAACGTAACCTCGTTATCGTAATTACGGTCCGTAAATCTGATGGTCAGATCAGATGGGAAGTTGGAAATAGGCAATCGACTATTGGTTACTGTCTGATGACGGAAGATATTTATGATAAGTTCAGATCAGTTGAGATAAGTTGAGCCATTGGCGAGTAAGACTGTAGTAACACAAGGACTGGCCATAAACGCACCATTTTGAAAATGGGATATGTAGTTGTGAAGGAGAGCACGGAGCGAAGAACGGCCAGTCCAAATTTGAACGCTTAACAAATAACAAATATAGCCGCGGGAGTCGAGAAAGAACACGGCAAATGGCCAAGCAAAAAGTGGGAATACAATGAGCTTCTAAATGTAATGACGAGAGAAATTAGGAAGGAGAAGCAACACGTTTGTTGGAAAACAAAAAGGAAGTCAAAAAAGCTGGTGGAACAGCGTGATACCCGAAGCGATCGATGAACGACAGAAAGCATTACGAGAACATAAGCAGGCATAGAAAGTGCAGTTGCCACAGGTTGAAGTAGACAGAAAATTAGAAGTATACCGGAAGAAAAAAAAATCTATTGTTATAATACTGGTTCAAGCAAAGTTCAAAGGTGAAAGTGAACGTTGGTTGTCGGAAATACGTGAGAAAAAGAAGGCCGCGCCTAGAATATTTTGAAAACACACAAACTTATTAAGCAGAAAGTCTGGAACACAACAGCATGTCCTAGACTAAGATAAAAAAAATGGAAGGAGAAGCGACATTAAATTACATCCGAAAAATAACGACCGAATCATTCCAAGGCAATGATGAAGTAGTTTTAAAGAAGAAGAGCGTTAACGAGAACCAGAGAAAATTCTAAAGCGCACAGCCATAGGGTTAGGCGAGGTTCCCGTTAGGCTGATTAGCGAACTAGGATCAAAAAGTAAGGAAGCTCTGTGGGAAGCAGTAGAAAAAGGCTTACAAGATAGGCGAATACCAGACAGCCGGAGACAAAGTAGAATGAATTTAATGTATAAAGATAACGGAGAAAAGAATTGAATTCACCCACATAGACCGTTGACCATTATATCGGCAATATACATGTTAGCAATACAGGTAATTAAATTACAAGTGCAAACATGGGCAGAGAATGGTATGGGAGAACTTCAGAACGGGTTCAGAATAGGCGTCTGGATGATAACTTATTTGTTCTTATTCAGTGTATTGAAATATCCAAAGAGAGGAGACTGTTTTATGTGGCTTTTTTAGATATTACCGGAGCGTATGACAACGTAGACCACAAAATTTTGTGGGATATTCTGGAAGGCATAGGCAACGACTTTATATAGCTTTTGACAGAGACCTACCTAGAAAATACAGTTTGCGTTGAATGGGGAGGGATGAGGAGCGAGAAGCAAGTTGATATCAACTAGGGACTGCTGTTTGTGATGTACATGGTAAGTATGAAAAGGGCGCTAGAGGGAAGCAATTTTGGGTTTTATCTCTCATACAAACAGGCGGTTAAAATAGTAGAGCAGTAGCTTCCAGGTTCGTTTTATGCGGACGACATTGTGTTGCTAGCTAACGAGCGGAGTGTTATGCAACGCCTGGAGAATATATGTGCACATGAAGGTGAGAATTTAACATTTGAAATTTAGTGTTAGGAAATCAGCTTTTATGGTAAACAGTACTCAATGAAAACAGTGAACAGACAGTATCAATACAGGGCCAGGAAATACCTCGAGTAAAAGAACACAAATACCTCAGTATACACTAAAAAAAAATCCACGCTTAATCTCACGCTAAACTGTGAGTTTTAGCGTGACGCGCATGTAAGTGAGGCGCGGATGACGTTTCAGGCACCCGTGACCGAAAATAAGCGTGACATTCCTTTGTGTAAGCATGAGGACAAGACTGCCTGCCATGGTTCTGTCTTGTGCGAGCGTGAGCGAGCCGCGTACGCGTGAGAAACGCAAATTACACGCTTAACATCCCGCAGAGCGCTCGCGTGGGAACTTTCCATCACCCATATAAAAAATCCGAATAGCGGATCCGTTTTATATCACGAGATCTGCGCGGAGCGTGGGCGAGGGAAAACAACGCTGTGTGTCTTCTCACTGCCCTGCGGTGAATGCGAAACTTTTCTTGGGGGGGGGGCTGAAGGAGACCGTGGTGTTTTGAAGACTGCACCCGGCCATTTTTCGTGTGGATTTTCCGGCGGACTGCCACGAGCGACGTTCGTTCATTGCAGCGCAGAGCTTCCGGTCTAATTGTCAGAGTTGGTGTGTATCGCCATAGTATCGCCACGCTCACTTCTACAGACCTTCATGGCGTACAACGCCGGTGGTGTCTGCAGACATTGTGCACTGTGCCGAGTTTACGAGAGTTTACGAGAGAGAATCCACCGCGGTCTGACGGCTCCAGCGCCATATGGATAATGGATATATGTAGCGGTCCCTCACCTGCTATTCATGGACGATTTAAATATACAGGTAAGAACAATACTCATGGTTCGCTTTTGTTAAATAGCGGCTGACTGCCAATTGGTCATGATTTCCGGTATGTGCTTGTATGATGTGTGGTGCAAAATTTGCCGTAATGGTGAATTTATTGAAAAGCGAGCAGTAGCGTTGATCGAAATAGATAGCAGTCATCATCGTGCTTGTTTAACAAGTTTTAACACCGGGCTGTTGGATTTTTCTGAATTGTTCAGCTAATTGCGCTGAAGTACCAAATTCACACCATTTCTATTGTTTTTAATTTATCTTCGCCAACTCACCGTTCTCTCTGTGCCCGCTGCCATTTCGCCTCGGGCAAGGGTGGCGAGCTTGGAGTTAGTTGTCACTGCATTTTTCACTGTGCTTCTTCTCATGGTTTAGAACTCTGTTAGTGACGCATCGATGTGGTGTGCCGTGTATGCCGTGTAGTTGCCGCGTATGCCGCTCATAGTATACTGCGGCCTATAATGTGAAAATTCATAATTTTGTGAGCTATTTGTCGACTGACAGTAACCTGCATCTCCGAAGCGCTGCATGCGAGGTTGCAACCACACGCGCTATACTTAATTTGTAACCTCAATTGCACTCTGCATTAGGATATCTATCTTGTGTAGCTCTGCATATTTTACATTTTTAGCTATAAAAAGAGGAAGTGTGTCTGTGTTCGATGAACACGAATGTACTCTGCCCGTTGCAGCTCTTGATTTCCAGCTGCAAACATGTCTATGTCCACAGTGAAAGTTCACGTGTGATAAGTTCACGTAGAATGCCATTCTTGTCAGGATTTCCATCTCCATTGGGTTTAGAATAAAGCGTAACTGCGTTTTTATAGCTCATTTTTGCTTCTATAATGAAAGCTTCTATCAAAAGCGTTGCCACTTGTGTTCGAACTTTTAAACTTTATTTTTATCAAGAGTATAATGGAATAATATCAGTTGCAGCTATGTGACTCACCTACTTGCGTTTTGCACATCGTTATTTTGTTTTTCAGGTCCCATTTGAAAGCAAATAAATGTTTGGAAGTAGGATTGATAAAAATGAACAAAATTGAAAATGTTCCTTCTGATCTTATCAAAAATACTGAAATTTTCTGAGCCTTCATTCGTCGCTTCAGAAGCAGGCTTGCAATGCATGCTCTCATTAATGCGGTGATTTGACCATTTTTCCCATATCCCCAAATTCTAAAAACTTCCGGACCGCAACATTTTAAGAGCAGTCAGTAGGAGAAATCTCAGAAGTGCAATCAATGTTAAAGCAGTGAAAAAGCAAGAGGTACTAGTTTAAACACATTTAGCCTAAAGGAAACATATTTTCATCTCTAAAGTATTATACTTTGCGTATAAAGATTTTTTTTTTTTTTCAGATAGCGCTACGCGACCTTATAAGGTCATGCAGTGTCTGGGGGGAAACAAGGCTCCTCATATGCGGCCGTCAGCAGGAAAACGCTGAGATGAGCGATGACACATCCCTAGAAAAGGCACTAGTGATGTGCATATGCCTTAATGGTATGCAATATGTAACATATCCGGCGGCATATGGCCAATTTTAGTGCAACCAACTTAAAGCCAAGAACAAGCAAAGAAATATCATGGGTGCAAACTACATTAAAGGATTTGTTTACTGCGTTGCGCATTTAAACCAAACTCGTATAAAGACTTACGCTTTCTCAGTGATCTGAAAACGCTTTAACTTTAAGTTTTGCTTTTAAGGATCAACGTTTCATTGTATCATATTTTCTGGGAATGAATATTATGAATAAAAGATTTACCACATGATGAAATATGTCTCATACTTTTTTCGCTGCCTAGAATGTTCGTCCTTCTTATAGAAAGAGGCCAGTGAAAAAAATATTATCAGGTATCAAGAAGGCGCCGTGACCCTGCTTCAAGCCCACCAAATATGAACTAATGTTTGAAACTTGTGAACGTGTCGGTGTACATATACAATTACAAGAAATAAAGACCTGTATCAGAATCTTTTGCCTGGCATTTATGTGGCATGAAAAGTACAAAAAAGCGCTCGCTTTCGTGTGGTACTTCTATGCCGGCCACCACACAAGCATGATGCATGATGCGCATGCATCATGCATCATGCTTGTGCGCATGCGCACTTCGTGTAATATATATATATTACACGAATATATATATATATATATATATATATATATATATATATATA
Organism: Dermacentor andersoni; assembly: GCF_023375885.2. NCBI lineage: Eukaryota > Metazoa > Arthropoda > Arachnida > Ixodida > Ixodidae > Dermacentor > Dermacentor andersoni. The sequence goes on along the minus strand of NC_092814.1, from coordinate 166,201,920 downwards.
TATATATATATATATATATCGTTTTTATATATATATATATATATATATATATATATATCGTTTTTTTTTGTGAGACCGAAAGTCCCCTCTCATGTTATATTAGTGGTCGCATCATTTTGTGCATATACGCTAAGCGTTTAATTGGTTTTTTAGTGACGTGCCACAAGGGACCATGCACACTGTCCGACAGCCGCTGAGCCAATTCGTATATTTAAGAAGCTGTGTTGATGCAGCTTAGTCTTGCAGAGGCCGCCAAATTTAATGTCTTGTCATCGGTCACAAGAAAAGCTAGCATAATAAAGTAACGGGGCACGAAAGGTCTTCACGAGTGGTTCAGGTAGCAATTGAACAACACTTTGAAATTGAACCTTCAGGCCATGCGTTCACACGCGCCAGTGCGTTCCGACAGGCTGCGCAGTCCTTTGAAGAAGTGAGAGGCAGCAATTTTTTGTTGTTGTTGCTTTTGCGTAACAAATGTTGAAGGACGAATATATATAATGACGGATTATATACCAGCTATACAAAAGCGATGACGGCGGTTCATCACACGGGGAAAAACAGCAACCATCACATACAGACGTCAGTGACAGTTCATCTGGCAGTTAGACCACCTTCCGGCTAAAGGATGGTTCTGTGTTTTGTTCTGGACTGATAGAACTCTAGTAATTAGAGTGAATAATGAAATCAGAATCAAATTTATTTTCGCCATATATGCGGGTGCGCATGCAACGACCACTATTATGAGAGCAAGAGTACGTGGAGACCAGTGTGCAAGTCGCAAGAAGAAGACATATCGCGTAAGTATTACATTTGCTTTACCAAAAAGCACAAGATTTCAATACTTCAAAAACGGATATGTTTGCAACACTATTGTGTCGTTCATTATTGCTTTCTTCTTTTGTAGTTAAACTATCGAGAAAATAACTATTTAACGGGGAACAAAATTTAATCAAGTGGATATTGCATTAGACAGTTCTCGTAATAGTCATCTGAACTGCAGAAAGAGTCAAGCAAAATTGTTCGCGAACGGCGCGTTAATTGTAAACGGCCCTGTCGCAGCACAGAAAAAATCGTCAAACGAACTAAGCGCAGGCGACTCGTGGACTGTACAGTTCTAGGAAACATTTCAGTTGAATGTTTTCACTGGGGAGGGTGAAAGAAGCGATTATACGAAGGCGAATTGTGAAGAGATGTCAAAATCTGCAATTTTTCTAGCTATTGTCGATTCGTCTAAGAATAATTAAGGCTGCATGCCAATCAATGTAAATCATAAAATAGAGCATTTCTGCTGTCGACGTGGATTTGATTGGGAAGAACTAGAGTTAGATCAAATTCTTCCAATTTTCGCTCAATTAACTAATGACGTTCAACAATCAAGCAGTTAAGAATTAATAAATTCATGGTATATCATGAGTGTTTTTTCAAGCGCCGTCTCCTGTGAAGCATATCTACCATTTTCGTGCAAAGCTCTCTGGAAAGCGTATTGACTGTGTATGCATGCATGCACCTATCGAACTTCGTGCACATATAGACGTGATGCTTTGACGATAAATACTTATTACAATTCAAATTATTTATTTCTGCCTTGTAAAGGTACAGACAGCAGAGGCGCAGAAAAAGCTGTCAGATACAGATTGACAAAGCCGCAGCCCCCTTTCGCTTGGCAGAGCCTTTACAGCGACACTTTTAAAACAAAGACAATTGCACCCGGTAATAACAGGTATACAATACTGAGCAAGTACAAAAGGAAACCAATCAAGATTATACGATATTTGTACAATACTCCCAAACAAGAAAACAGAACCTACATGCTAACGTACATAGCACCCAAAGTACTGTTCGACGCGTTGAAGAGGTCAAAATTATTGTTCACATAAGGTATATACATATTCGTATAGCGCTACCAATCCCTGCAAAATATAGAACGCAGATTTTCATTACACACACGCACGCACGCACGTGCACAGCACACACACACACCAAAAGGAAACGGTAACGCGCTCACAGGAAGCGCCTGAAAAACGAAAAAAAAGGAAAAGTGTGGGGAACCGAGGTCGTCTTGGGCTGTCGCCTCTCCCTCTCCCAGAAGGAATGAAGAGGTTCTTGGAAAGCAGGGACGGGCGATTCTCTCTGTCAGCATCAGCTCCCACCAGCGAGGACGGGGCGAGAAAGCGAAACGGGACTTTCCTTGCTGTCTATTTTTTCTTCGTCAGGCCAACGCCGCTTGCTTGCAGGGGCGCAGGCGAGTTCCCGCCAAATGGCGCGGGTGCGTGAGTTGCCGCCAAATGCTAGCTCTGGATGCCAGCTCGTTCCGCGTCTCATGGTAGACTAGTTGGTGCATTTCTGTTATCATGGACTGCGCATATAAACGCAAGCTACACAAAAGTGACATGGACAAGAACAGCGCAAGCCCTTTACATGCAGTGGAGCCGCCGTATCTCGCCGTTCAAGATATGCGTACTCGTAAGTGGCATTTTAATTTCACGTTGTGTAATGCATGACTGTCTTTTTCAAGTGAACAAAGGCCGCTTTGTATTGTGTAAATGGTTTTGCAACGTATGATAAACTCCTTGTCTTTCGGGCTTATTTTTTCTGACAGGAAGAAAAAAAAAAGAGGCTTTACATGAGAACGGATCAAGCGTTCGAGAGTTGGGACAGGGAAATGTGAGACGTACTTTCATGTATATATTTCTAATATTATTTTTTCGTCTTGTATTCTCGTTAATTTTTCTCTAGGAAACACTGGAACGACACTGCTTAAATTGAAGCACAGTGTGCGAATGACCTGCTACGCTCGGAACTGTTATCACCATTCGGGAAGAAATTGGGTAAGACGCTTGTCTGGTTATTATTGCGGAAAAGTCATAATTATTTAGAAGTTGCTTTCATTCCTTCCCACAGATGAAAAAACATAACTGTAAATACCTGTATGATATACGTCTGGTGCATTGCAGGTAAGAATGGATTGTGTGTGGCGCGCTTCACCGCATGTGGACTAGAGTAGATCTAGGAACATCAGACAAGAAGACACGTATGTGAAACCCTGCGGATAGCCCATATGTAAGTTCTTCCTCAATTTTTCTTTTGTTGCATTTTCGTAGTTTACGTGTAATACTTTGTCACCGCGGTCTCGACGTTATGTATACCTATACATTTGTCTCGTGGCAGTCTGCGTGCTATTTTGTTTGTGCAACTATGTGTTGTATTCATTTATCGCGCTGCCTGGATGGTTTTTTTTTTCACTGATATTCCGACCAAAGTCGGTGAACCTATCCTTCCTGTCCTCATGTTTCCTTGGGCGGCTCTAAAGCGTATCTTAGAGGAATATTTAGCTTCAGATTCCCGCATGGAACAGATGGTGAATGACATGCTGTGTTTTCTTTTTAGAGAAACTATGTATTCATGTTTAATATTTGGTTGATTTTCATTTTGTCATTCATACAATACCGCAGCCATATGCCATTCTGTCATAGAACGTTGTTTCTAGATATATTTGTTTTATTGGGTAAAACATTTAAAACGAGAGCGTTTCTTATCCTGGACATTATTTTTTACAGACCACGATAACCACGTATTTGGATGTCTGGTTTAACTCTACGTGCGCTGGTTCGTGCAGGTGAACTTTTTTTCCAGATACGGAGGAACGGACACCGGTCGTGCCGTGAGCACTATTCTGCAGGGCATACTTACAAATGAAGCTGCACTGCAGTTCAGCTGGAAAGGGTCGCAGGGGAGGAAGCACGCCTTCGTGAAGCTCATGGCCATCACGAATATAAGTAAGAAATATGGCATAACAATCAGCTTTCTAGTGCACGTTGCGAACATCGGTACCAACTGCATGCTTAGTTTTTTTTTTCTTCATTCAAACAAGCTGCTGCTTATTGCATCTTGCTGCGTCCAGTATTAGCATTTTCTTTAATAAAATAATGCCGTAATAAGTGAGTTCTACTTGCGGCGTCCATATTTTGCCACTGCTTTTGAGGAGTTTGTTTTGCTTCACCATATAATATATGCTGTATATGCTGTTTCTGCTTTAACCCGTGTATGCTAACTGTTTTCTGCAAAACATAGACCTATCATCGTTGCCATCATGTCAGCAAGTATATGTATCATGCCATAAGCTTCCCCTCTTGCCTCTCCAGACATTTACCTATTCACCTCCTTGTGCCGCTTGGCGCGCTCCGGGCTCCGGCGCGTTCTTTGGATCAGCGTTTCAACTCGGCTGTTTCATACAGTGCTCACGGGAAGCAACAAGACCTATCGTGGTGTAAATAGCCGCGCTACCTATAGACACAGTAGCCACTGTGTATGCGTGTTTTGCTATGGTTCCGTGTTCAGTTCCCCCTATTGCTAACGACATATAAATTACCAACTATCCGGTACTTACACGATTTGTGTCGTCCAGCCACTCTTCCTGACAGCTTCGATACTGATTTGCACGTCCCTAATATTGCTTTGTTGTCGTTTCTTTAATGTTTCGTGAATATCTGACTTATGATCTTTTTGATTGTTTCACTTCTTCAAATGGAATGCGACTCACCAACTGAACTATAAAGCGGGGGCAGCTTTCTTATATGTGCCGCTTTCTTGCAGCATTTGTGAGGAGCACGTTCCCTGACGCTTCACTATAGCATCAGTGGCTGGAGTCGCAAAACGCTGGTTGGTTGGAGCAGCTGACAGGGATGGAGGCCGGAATGAAAGAAGGCGCCGTGACCCTGCTTCAAGCCCACCAAATATGAACTAGTGTTTGAAACTTGTGAACGTGTCGGTGTACATATACAATTACAAGAAATAAAGACCTGTATCAGAATCTTTTGCCTGGCATTTATGTGGCATGAAAAGTACAAAAAAGCGTTCGCTTTCGTGTGGTACTTCTATGCCGGCCACCACACAAGCATGATGCATGATGCGCATGCTGTTGTAAATGCATGATGCAAAAGCTACGATTATTCGGGGCGTCAAAAGCAACGTCGGCTTTCAGCACCGGGCCGGTGCAATGCCGACCATTATTGTCGTCAGGGCCATGGCTGGCCCGCGTGTGGCATGCGCTCGGCTGCGTTGGCCAAATAGAATGGCCCTACGGCTGGCCGACTGACTACGTACCTAAAGCCTTGGTAGGCCCTCGCAAGGGACGCCGTCGGCCAAGTCGGCCACAGTGGTCGGGCCTACATCGATTGCCGACGATCGGCCGACGTTAGGCCAATGTCAATCCCCAAAGCTGGGCCGCCCTCGGTTGCCGAGGTCGGGCCAACCGTTTTGCAGTCGGCCGGAGACGTCGGGCCGACTTTTTGCCACGGTCTTTTTGTTGCTTGGGATGTTACTTTATTATCCTCGCTTTTCTTGTGACCGATGACGAGACATTAAATTTGGCGGCCTCTGCAAGACAAAGCTGCACCTACGCAGCTTAATTCTTAAATATAAGAATTGGCTCAGCGGCTGTCGGACTGTGTGCGTGGTCCCGTGTGACACGTCACTCAGAAACCAATTAAACACTTACCGTATATGCACGTATATGACGCGAACACGAATATAACGTGAGAAAACTCTCTCTCTCTCTCTCTCTCTATATATATATATATATATATATATATATATATATATATATATATATATATATATATATATATATATATAAAGAACTTGAGTGGTGCTACAAGGTAAACAGAACAAGTATTTAATTTCGGCAGTTTCGATCGGTGGACCGATCTTCATCAGGGTTTACAAAATAATGGCAGTTCGGCCCTGGTAGTGAAGACACCAGACCGGGTGCCCGGTCGTTCTTACATACATCAAACCGAGAGGAACAGTTGTGACAGTGATTGATTTTCGGCGCCTTGGCAGATTTACAGCGGCCTTTGGCAGCTATGCAGGGCAAGAGGAAGGCGGAGTCACATGTATGTAGCGCAAGGAGGTGAGTGAGGAAAAAAGGGAAAAAGAAAGAAAAAAGAAAGAAAAAGAAAAAAAGCACACAGGGGGAGGGAGACGTGAGTCGGAGAGTGAGGGGGGCGGGAAGTAGCGGCAGCTAGGTTCCCGTGCACCCGAGGCAAGGAGGGAGAAAACGGTCGCTCCGCAACACCAGTGCGTGGGCTGCCGTTGTAGCGGGAGAGAGGGCAAGTTGAATCGGGTGGCGGGGGGCACAATAGAGAAGGGGCCCAGAAGGAAGACAGAAGAGCGGCAACTTGTGGAAAGAAACACAGTGTCACAGTACACATATACAAGGCACGGCCCGCTCCGGCAACTCTGTGGTCCAGCTACGGTGCGAAAAAAAATATATATAGTTCCAAAAAAGTATATATATGCATGGGATTCGCAAAGCAAGTGCGCCCATGGGCTTAGATTTAGGGAGCCGAGTTAAATAGCCTCCTTGTGGTCCAATTTTTGAACGTTTAACAGACAACTGCCATCAAGTCAGCACGTGCGCATTTCAAGAAGGGCAATAGGTCACTCAGAATGACCACTTCAGTGGCAGGGTCCAGGAAACTGAATTTATTGGTTTTACGCTCGCGCCCTTGAGGCGCATGCGGAGGGGTGAGCAAGCAGTAAATAGACAGCGTCTCAATTTTTAAGTACAGAACATGTATTCGCGTTTCCCATGCACTTTCACGGCATATCCCGGAGGCACGTCAGCCGCCCCGGACTCTCATTAATTCCTTTAGTGTACGTTCCAAATTTATGGATGAAAAAAGATTCTCTCTGCTCGCGTGCACGGGTGTGTTGGAAACCAGATTGCAAGAGCACAACGCTCACGCGTTCAAAGGAGTGATCTGGCAGCCGAACGTGCCTGGAGAAGGGTAAATTGGGGAGACTTTTCACATGCGCGCGGTGATTGTTAAACCGCAGGCGAAAAGGGGTCTCTGTTTGGCCGATATATTCCTGCCTACACACCTCGCATCGAATTTTGTACACGACGTTACTGGAATCACAGTCAAGATTTTCGGTAATTTTATATACGAAGGGCGAGTTCGATGCTTCAGCCGTGTCTGCTGTTGTCATGTGACGGCATACCTTGCAACGAGGTTTCCCACACGGTCGACAGCCCTTGGGCGTGTTTGACTTCTGTGTCCTCGCCCTGACTAACAAATCCCTTAAATTTTTGTTTCTTCTATACACAACCCGAGGCGGCTGCTTGAAGATAGTAGTGAGTCGGATGCTCTGTTTCATGATATTAAAATGGCGGGTGAGAATGGCATTGACCCGCGGAGCACCGGTGGTGTATGTGAGGACCAAGTTTGGATCTGATTGTGTATTGCTATTGCTAACCTTTTCTCCCATTATCTGTGCTCGATCTAAGCTGCGGGCGCGTTCAATGGCATCGTCTACCATTTTTGGAGGATATTTTCGGCGTATGAGAGCAGATTTCAGTTCCTCCGCGTGTCGCTCAAATTGCGCAGATTCGGAACAGACTCTTCTGTATCTGTGGGCCTGGGAGTAGGGAATGCCTGTTTTGCAGTGATGGGGGTGGCTACTATAAAAATGCAGATATTGCTGACGATCTGTCGGCTTTTTGTATAGGGACGTATAGGGACGTGGAAATGCGACCGCCACTCAGTGACAGAGTGACGTCGAGGAAGTGAATACTATCTTGCGAGAAGTTGTGCGTAAAGCAGATTGACGGGTGCAGAGAATTGAAATTGGAAATGAAGTTCAAGAGACTTTGTTCATTGCCGGCCCACACAAAGAAAATGTCATCCAGGAATCGCTTATAAAATATTGGTTTTACGGCCGAGTTTGCGAGGAAGGGTATTTCTAAAGATGCCATAAAGATATTTGCATAATTTGGCGCCATCTTCGTTCCCATGGCGGTTCCACTGATTTGCAAATAATGCTTGTCCTCGAACTCAAAGTGATTATATTTCAGTACTAGATTTAAAAGAGTCTCAACTGTATCTTTATCTAATTGCCTAGGTTGGCTGGAGCCAGCGTAAGCTGAAACTGCGGAAGCTATGCCCTCGGCGTGAGGTATGTTGGTGTACAAAGCTGCGACATCCATTGTGACCAAGTAACCCCCCGCCGGTACCGTCAGCTTTGATACCTCCCGAAGGAAATGATTTGTGTCTTTAATGTACGAGGGGAATGAAGATGGGATGTCCTTAATGAGACTGTCAATAAAGCTGGATATTTTCTCAGTGACTGTTCCATTACTGGAAACGATAGGCCGACCGGGATTGTTTATTTTGTGAATTTTGGGTAGTAGGTAGAAACGGCCGGGGCCAGAGTTTCTTGGTATCAATGCTTTGAACGTCTTATCGGTTATCTGCCCTGCCTTGCGCAGAGTGGTTAGGGCGTCCTTTATTTCGCTTTCAAATTTGTCGGTAGGATTGCTTGGGAGTTCTCTGTAAAATTTAGAGTTTCCCAGTTGACGGAAACCTTCGGCTATGTAAACACTCCGGTCAAGTACCACCACTGCACCACCCTTGTCCGCTGGCTTAATGACAATTGTCTGATCATCACGTAGAGTTCGCAGTGCCTGCTCTTCCTCTTTTGAGAGGTTACTGCGGATGGGACGATGCCTCTCGTACTCTTTTATAATGTCTTTTTGAACCGCACAAATGTACATGTCCAAGTATTTGTCGCGTGCCTCGCCAGGTGTCCATGATTTTTCGGAGAGTTCAGGTAGCTGATCAAGACGCCCTTCTGTAGTTTTTCGATCATAAAAGTACTCCCGTAGTCGCAAATTTCTCGCGAAGTCATCCAAATCTTGAAACAATTGAAACTCGTTCATCCTTCCTGACGCCGGACAAAAAGTTAGACCTTTCGAAAGGAGATTTAGTTGTGCACTCGACAATGGGCTACTCGACAAGTTTATGACATTTGAGGCATTGCCCACTGTCTCGTGCTTTTTTCCACTGATTACTTCAGAACAATCGCCCGCCTCGGATTCAAGGTTTTGGCTTTGAGAATCAGCTCTGATGGCCGTTGGGATATTGTCACGCTCCCGTTTCTTTCTTTGTTGTTCTTGGATATTGCCATTTTTCCTTCCCTCGTACTTTACCAGTTCCAGCGCTTCCAATTCAGTGAGCTTTGACTGACACAACAGAAGCTGCTCCTCGTTTTTAAGCTGCGATGCTCTACGCACGCTATGTTGTGCCACCAGCCTAGTGAGCCCAAGCGAGGCCTCCCGCAGTATAGCATTCCACTGCTCTCTTTCTTTTTCGTCAAAGGTGTCCATTGCCAGCTTCTGTTTTACCTGAAGACCCTTCGGTGCGATGCCCGAGGCTAAATATTTATTCATATTAGAGGCATGCATCTCAAATCGCACACGCTTGTCAACTGTTTTACGCAACGTCATGAACTCGCGGGACCAAAAAGTGCCGGATCGCGCCGTACCTGAAGTGTTGGCCAGTCAATCTCTCGGCGTTGGCGCTGCGCAGCCGACAGCCTCGGCGTAGGTGGGGCGATCTCCGCGGTGTCCGCTGCCCTCCCGGCAACCGGCGCCCCTGGTCGTGCCTGAGCTCCGGGTACGTGCAGCGTGTTGGTCCGACCCGTCACAGGGGGCAGCCTGGGCGTCGCCCGGATGGTATGGTGAGCCCCGCCGCGTGGGCCCGGCGTAACCATTCGAAGTGTGATCACGCCAAGATCCATGCAACCGCCCGCCGCCCCGCAGGAGCACGCACCTCAGGTGACTGGCAATGATGGCCACCCCCTCGAAGCTGGGGTGCACCCCATCAGATGCGAGTACTCTGCCTGGGGGCAGCCACTGGAACTCGTGGTCAAGGTAGATGGCGTTCCTTGTCCGCCGGCAGTGATTTCGCAGCAAGGCATTGAAGTGACATGCCTCCTTGTTGAAGCGCTCGATGTACCATCTGTTGCGACACGCTCGGCGGCGGTTTGGTGTTCTCGGCAGCACCAAGGTGGCGAACAACTTCTTGATTTCCGGGCGCAGCTTGCGAATTGTGTCCAGCAAGGTTCTATACCGCTGGAAGACCATGCTGCCTGACTGAGAGGTGAGGTCGTTCGTACCCACATGCAGCACCAAGGTGGTCACGGAGCGTGGCACAAAGTCCAAAAGCGACAAAGTGTCCTCAATCGATGCACATGACTGCGAGACGAAGGCTGGGGCGTCGTCCTCGTGTGGATCAAAGTGACTGAAAACATACTTGGTCTGTGAATCGCCGATGACGGCACAATGCGGTATCTTATGCGGGAATTTCCATGAGATCTGTTTCCCTGTAGCAGGTTTAGTAGCCATGAGTAGTAGTAGTAGGCAAAGAGGGATTCTTCAGGCTACCTTTCAAACGTAAAGAACTTGAGTGGTGCTACAAGGTAAACAGAACAAGTATTTAATTTCGACAGTTTCGATCGGTGGACCAATCTTCATCAGGGTTTACACCCGATTCAACTTGCCCTCTCTCCCGCTACAACGGCAGCCCACGCACTGGTGTTGCGGAGCGACCGTTTTCTCCCTCCTTGCCTCGGGTGCACGGGAACCTAGCTGCCGCTACTTCCCGCCCCCCTCACTCTCCGACTCACGTCTCCCTCCTCCTGTGTGCTTTTTTCTTTTTTTTTCTTTTTCTTTCTTTTTCCCTTTTTTCCTCACTCACCTCCTTGCGCTACATACATGTGACTCCGCCTTCCTCTTGCCCTGCATAGCTGCCAAAGGCCGCTGTAAATCTGCCAAGGCGCCGAAAATCAATCACTGTCACAACTGTTCCTCTCGGTTTGATGTATGTAAGAACGACCGGGCACCCGGTCTGGTGTCTTCACTACCAGGGCCAAACTGCCATTTTTTTGTAAACCCTGATGAAGATCGGTCCACCGATCGAAACTGTCCAAAATAAATACTTGTTCTGTTTACCTTGTAGCACCACTCAAGTTCTTTACGTTTGAAAGGTAGCCTGAAGAATCCCTCTTTGCCTACTATATATATATATATATATATATATATATATATATATATATATATATATATATATATATATTACGCGAAGTGATGGGAAACAGGAAACGACGCATAAAAGCGGGCGCTCGCAAGACGCACTTTATTCCTCGTTACCGCGAACTGCCGTCGCAAAATACAGTGAAAGGACGAGTGCCTGCAGAATTACTCGTTGTTACTGCTGACTTCTTTGTCACCGTCGGCGAGAACGGTTTCTGCCCGCCATGCGACCAAAATTATTCCACAGGCAGCACTTCAGAAATACCCGCAATAGAATCGAACACGCGCGCGGCAAAGCCTTTCACGCAATGTGCGACGAAAGCCGCTCGCTTGGCGCGCCTACACATCAACGCGTCGACCGTCTTGCACAAGGTTTCGATTAATACGCCGTAACCACATTGATGCGGCACTAAGAACCTTTTAAAGCAGGGAGAGTAAAGGCGGCGCGAAATACACAGTGGCAACTCCCAGCTCGCGCGCTCTTGGGCACGGTGAAATCTTAGCGCTAGATAAAGTAAAGGAAAAATAGAACACGTTATGTTTATGTCACGAACCCGAATATAATGCGAGGTGCGTTCCGAAGCTGGAAATTTCGGGGGGGAAACTCGCGCTATATTCTTGCAAATATATTAACTGCGTATCTCTCGTACGTCGCCTCTTCTGTGGCTCACGTGCTCTCACGCTGCACAACCTCTCCTATAGCCGGTGACACTGGTAGCAGCACGTAAATACCGCCTCCTTTTATATTATTGTTATTTTATTATTATTATTTTGGTTTTGTACAAAGTAAACACCAAAAATGGCCAACTTACGCCAGCATCCAGGCATTCCAGCTACACCCATTCGCTACAATGCTCAATTAGGTGTAAATCTCCGTTTGTGCATTATGGCATACGCTTTTAACAAGTAGGCGTTATTTCAGACGTGCGGTTGTCTCGATTGGACACGTACCGTGGCGCTCAGTGCGAGCTACAACGCGCGACCACTTTACCTTGCGCATTCACGTTGTAGCTCATATTGAGCGCAATAGGCAGCATAGCTCCATATACGAACCAGAAAACCTATATATTGTAACGCGGAAACTGAAAGTTCGATCACATTAAACGATTTTTCTTTTCGTATATATGTGACAGAAGAAGTGCAGGGTAATATTCTACGGGACGTACGTCTTTCATATGTAAAATTTCCACAATGAAACTTAATTCCGACGGATGCGGTTTCGTATACTGAGGCAGTGCATGCGTGAGTCGGACATTCTAATGACGAAGCTTTTTTTTACATGGGAGCTATATAGGTTACGTGGTCGCCTGTATGCAGCGCGCAGTCTGCCATTTGGGAAGTGGTGCCATTCCTTCGTCTTGAGCAAGAGCAATGTATGAAAGCGCTATACGTGAAAGCATATATAAAGAGCTTTTGTGGACAAGAAAAAAGAAACCTATATAGTATTGCCTATTGTAAGCCGTTCCATTGGTTCAGACAAATTTATAACTATAGTAGGTAAAGCTGTATAGGTAAAACTATTCTGAATAAAAAAAAAAGATATTCCAAGTAGCCTGTACATTTATGGTGACACACTATAGCACATGCCTCCATGTTAATTTTTCCGCGTGCAAGTGCTTTTGTGGTGCTGCCTTGGGCGTGTTTCTGAATTTCTTATCTTGGGCTCAGATAGCTCGCACCGTTTATTCAAGATTTACTGACAGACACCGCTGGCTTCCCTGCCGCAAGCGCAGTGTACAACTCCAAGCTTTAAATGAATCCTTTGCATTGCATGCTTGTTCGTTCGCACTCAAATTTCGCAATGAGGTCGTATTCTTTCTTCTTGCGTTTTTCACAGACTGTTTAATTAGTATTTCTGCTTGCCATGGTTCACGCGAAATGGCATCTCCTACCCACTCAAGCCGGACCAGCTGCGAACGAACTAGTTTAACAGCAATGCAAAGCGTTTTACCAATGCGGACAAATAAAAAAATGCGGCCTTTTAGCGAAACGTGAGTTGAAACCAAGCAGCAGTACGAGCAAAGTCATTAAAAAAGAACTTAAAGGTCCAGAGTCGCAGTCTGGTGCTTCTGCAGTGTGTATCAGCTGTGGCAGTATGCAAAATACTTGTTATTATCGTAGTTATGTACTTAGTGCAATATATTTTATGCTGTCTAACAAAAAAATATGTGGACCCAAAGTTCAGTCGGCAACTAAAGCCGGCCCGATGCATTGCCGGCTTGTCGCACCGACGAGCGTTTGGCGCGCTCGGCGTCCAGTCATGCTCTGACGGAGGCCCAGCCCGTGTGGCCGGCCGCGTGCCGATGTAGCTGGAAGTAGACGTCGGGCCGACTGTTTTCGCAAGTCGGGTGGCCAGTGAAGCTGGCTTCCGACCATTTCTCAAAAATCGGCCAAGCATCGGCAGTCGGCTAGGGTTGCTTGGGCACGTGGTCTGCACGGTAGGGTTTTTCGCATATTGCCGATTTGCTAGGTAGGCAAGTAATTGCTATGCTGCAAAACGCACTGCAGAAGATGAATAGTTTTATAGCATTTAACTAACCTCTTCACGAAAGCTTCGCTTCATAGATTCGAAAACGTGCGTTGCATCTGAAAAATATGTATTACCGTTACTGCCAATGTGCACCATATATGATCAACTTCCAGTTTTTCATTTATATTCTTCACAGTTTACCTGACATCCAGTTGTTAATGGCATTACTTGTATAAATTAATTTAAAGAAGCCCTCTTATTTTGCCTGGTGAACTCCATGCAATCTTTTATTTCACTTTACTTAGAAATAGGAAATATCAGTATTTGACTGGATATTCAAAGGTAATCTTTCTTCAACATTGGTATTCGATTCTATGTGAATTTTTTGCTATTGGAACAGCCCTAGTGTACAATGGATCTTGCACTGTAGGTTGGTGCGCAGAGGCTACGGTACTAGTGTATAATGAAATGCAATATATATATATATATATATATATATATATATATATATATATATATATATATATATATATATATATATTGTTACGGGGATGTTGGGAGCATAGAAGATTGTATTTACAATATATATATACAAAATATGAGTCAGAGTAGTTAAGACAGCTAACCACCAACAGATCTGGATCTATAAACGGTGCCAACAGTAGCAGCCAGCGTCCCGTGATCTTCTTCCTCTCTTCTTTCATCCTTCAGTGACAGGACCCCTGGGTGGTGAAACGCCGTCGATCTCGGCGCATGGTAGGCGAAGAATTGCGAGCAAAGTATAGACCGTTTTTTCGTAGGCGCCGCCATATTGTGAACGCAGTGGCGCCGCCTATGAGCAGCGCCATACTGGCTTGGGTGAAAGCGGTCTTTTGCATGGCAGGTATACGCTCGGCGGTAGGTTCTGACGTTTGTTTTCGCGGTCGTGCGGTCTGCTTAGTATGACGTGCGTCTTCTACGTGGTAAACGGTACTGTGAGACATGCTGAAGTGGTTTAAGGCGTCATGGCCGGAATTTCTGCTGGCGTTGAGGTGGACGGAACACGCAGCGCGATGTATATATTTGAGCCTACAATCAGCCTCGGAGATCATTTGTGTATTTCTGAATGTTCCAATCACTAATGTGACCTTATTGCAGTATTATCCTCTATTTCTAGGCTGCGGTTTAGGAGCCATGACACATACGCGACGATCGTAACAGCGTGGGTACCGTTCTGCTACGATAGGAGCTGTGCTGTTATACTTTGACAAGCATTCAAACTGTTCGCTGCAGGTTACACTGCGTGACTACTTGGTTCGATGGATGAGGTTTCCACCTATGAATAAAATAGTTTTGGCTAGTAATAGAATCATACCTTACAGTCCGAATTAAGCTTGTCCAGCAAAGCGACCGTTTACGAACTGCGCGAGCGTCCTAAGCAGTAGTAGGTGCTGAATTACAGATATCTTTGTTCTATATAGCGCATGGTCCAAGCATACGGCATCAGCGGTTATATATTTATAAACGTTGTGCGGCGTTAGCCCGTTTTCTCTTGCTTTTTAGAGAAAGAGGATGATAACCGAATTTTTTTGCGGTTATGTTCGTTCAGTTCTCTACGACGCACTCACACGTATTAGGGAAATCTTGCGCTCAAAAATAGCCATCGCATTCTTTTTATGCGAACCCTCTCATATATTATATGGCTGTACACAGGCCAAAAGGGCAATGCCGAAGCACACAGCTTATATATATGTATCGTGCTGGCTCACCAACCGCAGTGATCGCTGTGTTGAGCAGCGCCATGGGCCACATGCAGCAAGGCTAGCGTAGACATATAGTAATTTCAAGCATACTAGACTTGAAATGCGTGAGAACGATGCCAGTGTATCACAAATACTTGATAGCGCTTGCCGCTCAGATATATCGTGGTTGCCTTAGGTTGGCCGTGCACAGCACGCGCTCTTATGTTTTACTCCCTACGCCAACCGATCAGACAGTGAGCTGATTTACCATTTAATGCTGGTAATACAGACACGCCGGTTTCCTTTGTTGAATTAAAATCGATATAAGCAAAATAGTAAAGAACACATACACGCACAGCGACTGATAATGCGCGTACACCGCGGCTGATTATGCGCGTCACATTTTTGCGCCCCCAAGACGTAATCCCGCCTACAGTAGTTACCGATGCACCGAAAGGCTTCCCTGACGACCTTATATGAACGAACATGGCGTAAATTTCACAAAGTAAGATCTAAAACATCTCGAAATCGTTCCGCAGCACGCGACAGCAATACTTTCAAGCAGCGCCGCGCCGGATCGCCCAAGCCAGAGAGGAGGAAAGGCTCTCCGCGCGCCCTATCCTCCTCGCCCGATGAAACGGTCTATAGCTTCAGCCGCGAAACGTGGACGTCAACAGGCGTCATACTTGAGGATGCATCAAACTGTAGTTTGTTGCACCTCAGGGCGGTCCCTCCGTTAGCAACCACTTTGTTGCATTTGTAGGCGATCCCACTGCAAGTGACCTGTCTCTCGAAGCTCCGCCGACATTACTTATTGGGTAGCGTGGCGTTGTCGGCGAGCTGCAGGCATCCGGTAGACCATGGCGACCGAGTAAGGGCGAGACGACGTTTTGCTAGTGCGAAACTTGCACTGTTTATTCAAAGGTAATTGAAAGAAAATAAGAAGAGAATGAATTATCAAGTATGAAGTATATCACAAGTACATGTCGGAGCCCCTTAAATAGGCTCTCTACAATCGTGTGGGCGGGATCTTGCTTCCGTCGATGACACGTGACAGGCACAGGGAGAAGGCCCCTCCTCCTGCAATACCAGGCACGGGAAGGATCGAGAAGTCGATCCTCTTTTCGACGAATCCGGCGAGTAGGTCGTGTGAAGGACCTCTCCGGCGCCGTGGGGTCCGGCCAAGAGAAGGTGAGGGGGATGAGGTGAGCACACACGATGCCACGGCCATGAGAGAAGCGGAAGAGGTCGCCCGTGGGCTCCGGCTCAGGGGGTAGGGTGAATGACCTCTCCGGCGCTCGTGGGCTCCGGCTCAGGGGATAGAGTGAATGACCTCTCCGGCGCCGTGGGGTCCGGCCAAGAGAAGGTGAGGGGGACGAGGTATGGCCCTTGGCGTCCGGCCATACCTAACAGACTCTCCGGCGGGGGAGGAAGATCCCGACGTGTAGGGGCCAGCAGCCGCTGTACGAGGGATCGGCGTTTCGGTTCGGGATTCTCCGTAGTGATCACGAACCCTTCGTTGGTAGCAGGTAGATTCCGGGGAGTGGTCATCCGTCCACGTGGCGCTCTTGTGACATTTCTCCCAGTCCGGTCCGGTGAAGTTGGTCTTGTCATTTTTCGTCTCCTGCGTGGGCAAGCAATCACCACAGAACAGTGCCGGACCCACAACCACAAAGCAGCGAGCACAAGGCCTCTCTCCCCCAAGGCACACCCGGCTTTTTTAAAAAAAAAAAGAAAACCCGCTACACCTTTCCCATTTCCTACGCGCGTCCTCCCCCCCTTCAACACTAAAAACAGCCATTTCTTGAAAGCCTTAGGACGTGGTCATTCAAATCAGCTAACAATCGGCTTCACTTCGGAAGCATATGAATGCACAAAAAAAAAAAAAATGCCACGGAAACCCGGATGAGTATGAGGCTTTCGATACTCTAGGGGTAATGACTTAAACCGTCGGCATTGCCGTTAAGCTGACCCTTCTTGAACCAGCGATATAGCAACTAGCTTTTGCACCGCCCAATCTAGACGATCCGCATGTTTCCAACCTATCGCAGTGGCGCACTTATCGCACGTATTGGTGCCACTGAACAGTCTGGCAATCTTCACAAGTACGTAATCACAAGCGCGCTAGCCTTGTGGTCACTATTCAGAACGCGTACTTGTGTCAGGCAAACTTTTCATTACGCCTACTCACGTTTCTTTCTTTAGTCCCTACAGGACACGTAGCCTAAACGCGCAACTAAAATTGCGAAACTTACGCACTCCGCAGAACTCTTAAACAAATTGCGTCTGCTAATAACTCGTTCTACGCACGCTCACTAGAGAAGTCAGAATACGGCTGCCCTCAACACACACGAGCAACCCAGTCATAATTCTGCTTCCTTCCGTCCACACAGGACACGCGCTAATGGAACTAAGAACGCTTCTCGGTGCAAATCATGCACCCACTGAAAACTTACGCGGCTAACCTTAGACCATAAAAACGCATAAAAAGACGAAGGTTAACTAAAACACACACGCGTTACCATAGGCCTCTCAACGATAACCTTGACACTCAGGTTACTTACACACAAAAATTGAAAGCCTATCTACTTATTCATGAACACCTCGCGATACTACATGTTTACAAAAAACCGCGTCTTTCAAATCTCGAGCCTCTCTAACAAAACATAAACAGAGCTCATACCTTACACATTGAAAGAAAATCTAGTCTCAAATCGCGAAATTTTCCAAATGTTCAAAAATAAAACAAAACATTTCCTTTCTACGGAAGCTTCCTTGGTCTCCCGTTTCAAACGTTTTCAACTGACTCATACTTTTGAGCCGGACTCGAGGGGGTCGCGGACCGAAAGCTACTCTGGCTACGGAGGAACAACAAAAGGGCTGACTCACTATCAGCTCCCCCAAAACGTTAGAGTCCCCTGCCAATTTGCGTCCTGGCGCCCCGCTTTCGGCATGGTCTCGATTGACCGCGTCGCTGCTCCCCACCTGGTTTCGTCTTGCCACCTTGCGCTTCTTCGTACTGCACGCTGAGCTTTGAAAAGAACGACGGAACGACAATGAATTTAACTGCCCCGTGCCCTTTTTCCGCGTCCGTGCAGAACATGCTTCTCGGTCCCCTTTTGACCGGTGGCTCGAACGTGTTTGATGCGTCAACATCGTCCGTGACGACCGCACCTTTCTTTTCGCTGCGCCCTGCCTTTTCGCGCCTGTTGCCGTCTTTGGCTTTGCTACTTTTAGTATGCTTTAGTCATCGCGTTCCGATCCTTACGGCGCTTCTTTCTGCGGCGCTTTCTCTTTGAATGCTCCTTCCTGTCGCCTTCTGGCTTCGCTACTTTAGCCATCGCATTCCGATCCTTACGGCGGCGCTTTCTCTTTGACTGCTCCTTCATGTTGCCTTCTGGCTTCTCGTGCTGGCCGTTACACATCTCATCGGCCCGGATCGGTCTCTTGCCCGCACAGTCTGAGTGATTATCATTTAAATCGACTCTATCTTTGCCTCGACTGACGGACAGCTCAACCGACTCTGGCACAATGCAGCAGGCTTTACTCGAGCTATGCAACTCGCACTCTTGCGAACTGCCTTCTACTGCATTGCCCAGCTCACGCTGTGCATCGACACACAGCCCGTCGGTCTCGAGCGCTGTCTCACACGCACAGTCCGAATGATTCCTAATTAAATCATCCATCTCTAGGCTACCTAGACTGGCGGAGAGCCGCACCGATCCCTGAACCATGCAGTTGTTCTCTCGTGAGCTACGGAGCTCGCCATGCCGAGAACTACTCTCAACTGCATCGTCCAGCTGGCATGCATCCTCACTTCGGCACGCAGGTCTGACTCGACATGGGTGCTCGCGTCTGTCAAGTCCGCAGTATTCTGTACCTCGCTAATGACCTCGCTACCATGAGATGCAACGCACACGCGCTGTAACTGTGCCAATTTGTTCGCAGCTGGCCTAGCTGTCTCTACAGTCCTCTGTTGGCACAGCACCTCGTCGCTCTCACTCTGGCCTTTAAAGGCCTCTGTTGCTACTAAGGCATCGTTAGCAGCTAGCCCTTTCCGTTCGAGTATGACTGGGCCGTTAATCTCACAGGCAATACTTTTCTCGTCGGCTTTTGGCGAAAGTCTGCTAGATACATTCTCATTCTTTTGCTCTGTACTGCCTGCAGAATTTTCAGACAGGCGTTGTCTTTGTTCGTTTAACTGCTGCCCATATTGTATCTCTTTGTCCAATGCCGCTAACTCTTTCTCGTACTTTTGCCTACGTTCTTCTCTTGCCTCACGTGCAACGCGCTCGCGCTCCTCTTTTTCCTCTCTTTCTTTAATGCTGTCTAGGTATTCCGTCAGTTCCTCGTCGTCTGCCCCGGTCGCTTCGATCGCCTCAATGATCTCCGGCTTTCTCTTTGATTCGGCAATTTGGAGGCCCAACTCTTTGGCCAAGCTCAACAATTCCGGATTCTTTATTGCCTTCAAGTTCATGGCTGCCCTTAGTGCTGCTAAACCTTCACTCTATACAACCTTGACGTACTCAAACTTCCGTCAACGGTTTAAAGAAAAATCACTCCTATGTACTTTCCAAAACATACGTAAAAGCCAAGTGATATCTCAGTGAAGAAAAGCCGAGCACTCACCATATGCAGTCATGATCCAGACACCTTCTTTCCGAACGTTGTTGCCAGGACGAAGAGGCTACGATCTCGTAGTTGTCGTCCAAGTTGGGGTCTCCAGGATTCCGTATCCCAATCGCTGCCAGCCAGTTTGTTGCACCTCAGGGCGCTCCCTCCGTTAGCAACCAGTTTGTTGCATTTGTAGGCGATCCCACTGCAAGTGACCTGTCTCTCGAAGCTCCGCCGACATTACTTATTGGGTAGCGTGGCGTTGTCGGCGAGCTGCAGGCATCCGGTAGACCATGGCGACCGAGTAAGGGCGAGACGACGTTTTGCTAGTGCGAAACTTGCACTGTTTATTCAAAGGCAATTGAAAGAAAATAAGAAGAGAATAAATTATCAAGTACGAAGTATATCACAAGTACATGTCGGAGCCCCTTAAATAGGCTCTCTACAATCGTGAGGGCGGGATCTTGCTTCCGTCGATGACACGTGACAGGCACAGAGAGAAGGCCCCTCCTCCTAGAATACCAGGCACGGGAAGGATCGAGAAGTCGATCCTCTTTTCGACGAATCCGGCGAGTAGGTCGTGTGAAGGACCTCTCCGGCGCCGTGGGGTCCGGCCAAGAGAAGGTGAGGGGGATGAGGTAAGCACACACGATGCCACGACCATGAGAGGAGCGGAAGAGGTCGCCCGTGGGCTCCGGCTCAGGGGGTAGGGTGAATGACCTCTCCGGCGCTCGTGGGCTCCGGCTCAGGGGATAGAGTGAATGACCTCTCCGGCGCTCGTGGGCTCCGGCTCAGGGGATAGAGTGAATGACCTCTCCGGCGCCGTGGGGTCCGGCCAAGAGAAGGTGAGGGGGACGAGGTAGCACCCATGGTGCCACACCAAGAGAAGGTGAGGGGGACGAGGTATGGCCCTTGGCGTCCGGCCATACCTAACAAGTTGCGTAATTTACGTCGTTGACTTGACGTAGGACTTCATAAGGCCCTGTGTAGCAAGAGAGAAGCTTCTGGGAGAGGCCAACCCGACGATGATGATGATGATGAAGCAACATTTGCTGGGTCTCCCATAACAAGGTCATAACAACAAGGTCTCCCATCGCTCAAGGGGTTGGGGATTGGGGATGTTGGTGGGAAGGGGAGGAGGGCGGGTCTTGAGTTCTGTGCACTCTGCCAAGACGTGCGGCAGGGTGCCCTTTTCTCTTCTGCAAAAAGGATAGAGGATATCGTATTCCGCAGGGTACATACGGTTCATGAGTACGGGATGCGCTAGCGATCCCGCCTGCGCTCGACGCAGGATCGTCTGTTGTTGCCTGGTGAGTTTGGGGTGACCAAAGGAGCACCTGGCGCGAACTTAACATCGCGATGGCACCGGTCATAACGCTCTTTTTGTATATGCTGCGAGGCTAATACACGAGATCGGGCGACTTGACGTACCATGTGAGCGCGATCGATGACTTCACGAGCGTACTCGGTTGCAACACGTGGCACAGAAGGGAGTATGGTGTCAAACAGCAATGTGGAGTCGCGACCATACAAAAGATAAAAGGGTGAATATCCTGTGCATGGTGTCATGTCGGGACGACTTATACGCGAACGTTACGTAGGCCAGCGTGGCGTCCCAGTCACGGTGATCGTTGGAGACGTACATCGACAGCATCTCTGTGATTGTTTGGTTGAGACGTTCCTAAGACAGTTCGTTTGTGGATTAAAAAAAAATTAGATTATGGGGTTCTACGTGCCAAAACCACTTTCTGATTATGAGGCACGCCGTAGGCACTCCGGAAATTTAGACCACCTGGGGTTCTTTAACGCGCACCTAAATCTAAGTACACGGGTGTTTTCGCATTTCGCCCCCATCGAAATGCGGCCGCCGTGGCCGGGATTCGATCCCGCGACCTCGTGCTCAGCAGCCCAACACCATAGCCACTGAGCAACCACGGCGGGTTCGTTTGTGGATGGTAGGCGGTGGACAGCTTGGTGCTCAGTGGCACAAGAGCGGAGGAGGTCGTCCACAACTCGAGACAATAATGAGCGGCCGCGGTCTGTAAGTAACTGTCGAGGTGCACCGTGGTGTAGAATGACGTCGTGGAGGAGAAAATCGGCGATGTCTGTTGTGCAACTAGTCGGCAACGCCTTTGTTATCGCGTAGCGTGTCGCATAATCAGTAGCGACGGCGATCCATTTATTCCCTCTAGTCATCGTCGGAAAAGGGCCAAGCAGGTCAAGGCCTACGCGAAAGAACGGTTCAGAGGGAATTTCAATTGGATGGAGTCATCCGACAGGTGGCAAGGGAGGTTTCTTCCGGCGCTGACACAATTCGCAAGTTGCGACATAACGACGCACGGAGCGGTAGAGACCCGGCCAGAAGAACCGGTGTCGTACGCAAAACGCCAGGGTGTCCCGCCGTCGGTGCATCGTGAAGTTATTCGAGAGCGATGGATTGCAGATGACGAGGAAGAGCAAAGAGCAACTCGGGGCCGTTAGGGTTGACATTGCGGCGGTAGAGGATGCCGTCGTGCAGAACGAACATGCGGCACGTGGCGTCAGTGCTGCCAGATTGCACTCCGGCGATGATGGACTGTAAGGATTCGTCGCGCTGTTGTTCAGCGCGCATGTCAATAATGTCAGTAAAGCCATCACGCAGGTCACCGGATCATGCAGGCTCAGGGGGTTCCACGGGGTGACGAGAGAGGCAGTCAGCGTCCTTGTGCAGATGTCCAGACTTACAGTTGACAACAAACGGAAATTCCTGGAGCCACAAAGCCCAGCGACCAAGCCGTCCTGTGGGGTCCCGGAAGGAAGACAGCCAGGAGAGTGCGTGGTGGTCTGTAACGACTGAAAACGTGCGGCCGTACAAATATGGCCGGAACTTGGCGGCAGCCCAAACTAAAGCCAGGCACTCCCGCACGGTGATGGAGTAATTTCTCTCGGCAGGCGACAGCAGGCGGCTGGCGTAAGCTATCACGCACTTGGTACCATTCTGTTATTGGGCGAGAACAGCGTCGCTGCCATGGCCGCTTGCGTCAGTGTGGACGTTGGTCGGTGCAGATGGATCAAAGTGGGCAAGTATTGGCGGAGTGGTCAGAAATCCTATGAGAGCGCTGAACGTGTGAGCCTGCTCCAGGCCCCATGAGAATGGTGTGTTCTTTAGATCTGTCAAGGGCCGAGCAACGTCGGCGAAGTTTTTGACGAAATGGCGAAAGTAAGAACACAGGCCGACGAAGCAGCGCACATCAGAAGCAGAACGTGGCACAGGGAAACTGCGTACGGCGCGAACTTTTTCCGGATCTGGTTGGACACCGGATGCGTCAGTGTCCCAACACGGTAATCTGACGGCGCCCGAATTGACACTTCGAGGAGTTCAGTTGGAAGCTGGCTTTTTGTAAGACCGCAAGAATGGCAGCGAGTCGGGTTGCGATAACGCAGAGAGAAGCGTCGGGGTGGAGCGAAAATAGTAGAAGAGCGTTTGTTAGCTCTGGCATTGGCGACAGCACACAAACTAATGTTTTCAAGTTCCTGGCAAACGATGGCTTGTATGAGGGGAACTGAAAATGTGGTAGCATCAGGGCTACGGGAACAGAAAGCTGCGGGCGCCATCGCACCCAGTTCACATCTAACGATTCGCACCATGTCCTCTGATCGCAACACATGCTGCTGTGTGGGTTGATCTTCACACGTTGACGTTGCGGCAGTATTGGGAAGTCTGGCGAATGGTTGCAAGACGCGTCAGCTTTTGGCCTGCTCGAATTGTCGGCACTCTTTAATGATTGCATCAACTGTTGAGCAGCTCTTGCACATGAGCAGATTAAACACGTCGTCAGCAATGCCCTTAAGCACGTGGCCGACCTTCTCAGCTTCTCAGGACAGGGACGAACAAATGAAAATTAGGTAGGCAAAAACAGCCAAACAAAGGGTGTCTCAGGCTGGAGTCAATGTTTCGACAAAGGAGCTCATCTTCGTCCTGACCAAGACCAGTACCCTTGTTCAACCACTGTTGTATACATGTAAGTCTCCTGTGTATCTTAAAGAAATAATTTGATTAAATTCACCGTTTTTTTTTTGTGCCAGAACCATGATCTGATCATGAGGCACACCACAGTTGGCGACTCCAGATTCATTTTGACCAGCTGGGATTCTTAAACATGCACATATGTCTAAGTACACAAGCACTTTTGCATTTAGCCTCTATCAAAATGCGGCCGCAGTGCATGGGATTGAACCCATGACGCCGAGCTCAGCAGTGCGACACCATAGCCACTGAGCTACCGCAGAGGGCAAGTCTCCGCTTCTTGTGATCTTTTGTCTTAAATGAAAATGAGGTGGCATTCCATCAGAGTACAGAGGATAGCAAATGCAGATATCGTGCATATGGCATTGCATGTTGCTATTCACTGTGCTTGAAGCCAGTGATATTTCTTTTGCTGATCTTGTCAGAACATTTGAATGGCCTCCGGTTGCAGACAATTTTTTCACAGGAAAGAAACTATTCACTTAGGATTAATCTATACCTTATTTTGCATTTTTGTCACATTAGTACTATATGACAGGCATTGAAGCTGTGGTATATGTTTTTCACTTGGAACAGTGAAAAAACAAATCCAACAGAAAAAAATTTCGAGTAAATGAAGAGGCAGGACATGAAAGTAACATCACATGCACATAACATTAACGTGCCTTTTATGTTGCAATGTTTGCAGCACTTACAATTTTATTAGTGAAAAACATTTACTTTGAGGTTCAAGGGTGGACTCCATGAATTTTAACTGACCCCTGACGAGTAGTAGCATTTATAAAGCAACAATCAAATCCACAGCATATTACCTAGATTCCCATGCAAAATAAAAGACTCGGGTAACAAGCAAATTTCAACATAATTGTAGTGCTGGTTACTATAAGAAAAATAATGTAGCTTTAGGACAGCAAGAAACGTGCACTTCCGAGCACACAATTTTTCTCAGTCTTGACAGTTTTTAGCTCAACAGCCATCATAACACAACTATTCTTTCACACCTTTCTGAACAGCCTTCACACACATACAAAAAAGCAAGCGAACATTTAAGACAGTAATGTACCTGCAAGACGCTAGCAAATTCAGATCTGGTCTCGAGAAACCCAAACAACCTTGTCGCCTCATGTGTGATTCAACTGCATGTGTAACTAAAGGCCAAATTATTACATTAGGTCTGCACCATTTTTATCCGGGGTAAATGCTCCTGTAAGTTGTGGTCCAAGTGTAGAAGTCGGAAGATGCTAGCTTTTTAACATTCAGCAAAAAGCTGTGGCGCACCGGTGCTTCTTTGCCTATAGCTTGAAGTACAGCTGGTGCACAAAGCATGTCTCTCTGTATGCTCAGTAAGTACCATAGGTTAGAATGTATATACAATCAAGTTCCAAATTTATTTATAGATACGGTAAACCTTCCGCATCTACTACAAAAGAACACAAGTAGAAAAATAGTTTACCAACACTATGTCCATTGAAGATTGTTATGCAAGGGAAATATATTTCAACCTACATGCCTATAGCACAGCCCCTTAATAGTGGGTTTCAGATGTATATACATGGAACAAAACTTACAAAGAACACATCTCCTTGCACGATTTTCTCCCAACAGCACTTAAGGAGGGAAGGACACAATTAAAACTAGTGCAGCTAATGCTTTTCAGTGTTCTAGAGGATGAGCACAAATGAACAGCACTAAAGCTCAAACTTGCTTCTTGAGAGGTTTCTTGTTGCTGTTAATGTGTATCACTATACATCATGCGAAATATATTTAACGGAAGCTATTTAGCTGCTGCTGTGCAAACAGTGAAGCTGTGTATCACTCTATGTCCACTTTGGAGCATTATTAAACTAATACACCAAGGCTGGTATAATATAAAATTATTCCAATCTGTTTTTATTTTAAATCGGCCATCAGCGCTCCCTAAGAGGCCAAAATGTCTCGGGCTCTGCCCATATAAGTGTGGCGCCCTCCCATATGGGCAGAGCCTGAGCCATTTCGATCTATCACAGAGGGCTAATGGCCGATTCGGAATAAAAACAGATTGGAATAGTTTTACGTTATGCCGGCCCAGCCTTGCATTCAGAGCTCTTTCAATATGGCAGTGATGAATATCAAGTGTGAACAAACTGTCCACATCAATATAATGCATGGAAATGCATAGCAAAGATTGTTATAAGGTGCAGAAAGTGAGAGAGCCAGGCACAGGCAAACATTGTATTACCATGTCACCTCCTTTTTGAATTGTTTTTTTTTTATTCTTAAGAAGTGTAGTTTTCAGAAATTCCACTTCAATTACATATCAATACAAATGCTTATTCGTTTCTGAGCCCTTCTGCAGAGGCCATTGTAACCAAAAATGCTTTTCCTATTTCAAATGGTAAAGACACAAAGAATGCTGCATTCTCACACACTACAAAAAGTGAAATGTCCCTTCTTATGTATTTTAATTTCTGGACAGTAAGGAAGCCTATCTTAGTATAAGCACGTTGATACTTTTGCACTTGAATCTTTGTGAAACCTTTAAGGCTTTCCTTATCGTGGCTGCTGTCTTGCCGAATATATTTGTGGAATATATTTATGCATATATATACAAAGGCTACATGAAGGTATCTACAAGCGGCTCATATAAACCTTGTAGGCTGACCATGTATGTCTAGCTCTGTTCTTAAAACAAATTAATTTCCTATATAAAATCTGCACATATAACGTTAGCTCAAGGGCATCTATAAAGCACACCAATGTATTATTGGAATGGTGAATCATACTTAATGGAGTCATTGAATTACATAATTTTCTTTGATTTAGACACTCAGTATGTGCCACTAGGTTCTTGGCCAATCTTCCAGAATCGGCATGTTCCACTATATACAATTTCAACTTAAAACATGTAGATATAATTTCGGTTCATAGATATCGCTAAAGCACACTGATCTGCGAACAGACTGATTAATTATATTTCAAGAAATCTTTACTTTCTTTGATTTAGCCATTCGTTATCTGCCACTGGCGGTTAGCCCATTTTCAGCCAATCCTCCAGAATGGTTATGTCCCACTGTAACACTAGAGGTACAAAATCCTTAAATGTTGCTTGATACGTGTCATACTTTTCTGTGCACACACCTGTCAATACCAAATTGCATGCATCGCCATTAGCTGTAAAGTATTTAATTAATCACTCCACTCAAGCTTTGCTCTGCATAGATCCCAACAAGTGCATTGGATCTGTATGAATTTTTAAAGATACATCTGTAATGATCATAAGTGCACAGGTAACTAAACACACCTATTAGCACACACTGCCTCACGAATTATGACTGCTCAAATAACTCAGAATATTTGAGAACATTGTCATGTGACAGAGGAAGAGCCAATGCCATCATAAACTCGCCTTTCCTGGCAGCTTTTCTCTGCATGCTTCATTTTAATTACAGTGCTTTCATGTGTAAAGGGGTAACAGGATACATCTGACTAACACTAATTTGATTTTTGTTACTGCATTAACAAGAGCATAAGCATCCCACAATTCTAAGCAGTCTCGACCACAGCACTTAAAAAGAAATTAAATATTCACAAATGAAACTGAAGCTGATTCAGTTCTAAGTAGTCTTTTCTTGTTCAAGAGCTTACTAATTTGATCCTGCCAGAAGGTCCCAGCCAAGCTTTCTGTTTTCTGTCTTAAAGGGGCCCTAAGCTACCCTGACATTTTCAACACATTTAAATGAACACATGCATCATGTACAGAATATTGCAACAATTATCTTTGCCAAACACGACAGAACTACGCACTTTGGGGAAGTCACAAATTTAAAGAACAATCTCATGCACCTCTCGGGGCTTTTCCAGTCTCTTTGTATGTCGCAATGCCAGCAGGGTTGTGCATGTAATGTCACCAGGGTAAATGGTGTTGATCTGTTGGTTGGCAAAGAAGGAGAGCGCCAACATGATGAGAGCTGGCTGTGTGTACTGAGAAAATATAGGGGCTTGCCCATTGTGCACCAATGATCTTTCCGTGAAGCTTCCATTCAGTCTGCACAACACAGAGGGTGATTAGGGGTGGACAATGAAGGATGTTTTCTTCTTATGTGATGTGACCCATAGCTTTCACTGCACTGTATGGAGTTGGTGATAGTAAGCGGTGAGAAGGAGCCTAGGGGAAGAGTAGTGAAAGCAAGCGAGAAATTATGGCGGTCATGTCGTCATTCATCAAGTGCCTGTAATTTTTATATTATGGCATCTTTTTGAAAAATTATTGTGGCTTTATGTTGATTGTAGAATGGGACGCAGCTGGCATTATATAAAGAAGTTGTATAGCTCAAAGTCATTTAGGGACCCTTTAAAAATGCCATACATCAGACGATCTGACCTTTACTGATACACAAGCAGCATAAGGAAGAGCTAGACAAAGCAGCAAGCAGTGCAGTCAGAGTGGCGAAAAAGAAAATAGAGCAGAATGGGTCAAGCAGATCCGGATAACCGAAAGATATATTAACACTATGAATTGAATGCTATTTCTGCAGAAGATGGATTTCATTTTTACCTATTCTTGCCAGCAGTTTTGTTGAACATTTTGTCAACATTGAAAGAGAAGTGGATATTTGGAGTGCCATGACTAGCAATGCTGTTTTGCATATCATGAGAGGCAGCGCGAATGGTGGAGATGACAAAAGCTACAAGGTTTCTGTCACAGATATTACATAAGAGTGTCTATGCACAACAGAAGCTGGGCTCAATGCCGCAGAAGTTCTTTCATGGGGCCCATGCTGAAGAGGCATTTAATTAAATACACTGGTGTGCTAGAAAACAGGCTATCTCAAACATTCTTTAAAGCTTGAATGACACCAGATGATCATGAATCGTTTTGAAATAAAGAGACTGCAAGTTTGAAAATTTTTCTGCCTTTCCTTTTAATTCAATGTGCTCGATAATTCAGCCAATTTTCACAGCTCCATCAGGGTTTACTTAATGAAAGTTGACTGTACAACTAAAAGTGTACTATCAGAATAAATGAAAATGCAAACAAGTAAAAAATGACTAGAATGTGTCATTGCATTTCCGGGTCTGTCTGCATTTGCAATACACAGTGGCTTATAAAGGCTCCAAAACTTTTACATTTGAGAATACACCATACTTCGGAACAAGCTACAGAGTGGCTGCATGTCGGACTCCCACGCAACAGGTGTTCTGATCAGCTTTTTCTTGTTTGCATTTCCATTTTTTGCTGGTGATACACACTTCTTTGGACAGCTGTGCAGACACATTTAAAATACTAATGCATGAAAAAAAAACAATCATAAAAACAAAACTTGGATCTTCGAAGACTAGGGAAATTTAAATGGACACCGTGAACTTGTGCAGCATACTTGCAGCATGGCTGCTGCATCATTTGAATGCCAAAGAAAATTCAGCACAAAGAACATGCCAGAACTAACTCTGTGATACAAATCAAAAAGAAAAATTAACTACACAACTAAGACCATAGAAAAATCTGAAGTCTGTAAAAACTAATACAAGCCTTCACATTCACTTGTTTGCCTGGCCTGCTGAACATAGGATGGTAAAAGTTCTTGTGGTAAACAGCAGAATTTGTTGCCCCACAAGGTCGTACACCCTGCTAGCTTTTCCGTTTTTGAAGTTGGTTGTGTTGTCATAAAACAAATAGTTATCCCAAAAGTTGGGCACTAGGGATATACGAGTTAACATAGAAATATAGCTTGATTAATTAAAATAAGTTTACACTGGCCTTAAACATCAGTGATAGAGCACATAAGTCAAACCATGCTTTGGAGTACCTGAGAGAAGAAAATGTGTGCAAAATTACCTCAGAAAGGAGCTTTATGTGCATACAAAAAAATCCAGCCATTACTTCACCAACAGCCATCAATGAATGACAGCAACAGTTAATTGAAAATGATGGTGACAAGCAGAAAATACTCGCACTACCAAGCATAGCAAAGTATAAGCACCAGTAGCTGGAGGTGCCCTGTATCACAGGTGTTTTCTTTTTTTTTTTTTGTGCACTAAAAGAAATGAAGAGCAAATATGCATGTTGTCAGCTTCACACAGTGCATTCCTCTTAGGTAGTTTCCAGTCAACATATACATCAGTCGCACCACAATGTTTCAAGATATAACACAATTGTGAACCAGGCAACACCTTTGCCCCCGAGCAATGCAGCATTGACAGTAATGCATACACTGTGGTGGTGCATGAAGGTGTGTCCCACACTGATATGTCTCTGATGTCACCCGCAGGTCATGAGTGGAAAGCACAGCACTGTTTCAGTCTACAGCTTGAATGCAAAGAGAAGGATAATGAGGATGATAGTGGAGGCTGCCATGACAAGGATGCACATCATTTTATGGTTCTTCTTCTGATAAGTGTCAGCCTTTTGTAGCTGTTGGAGGCCCTGCTGAACCCTTGTCTGCACTGTGTCCAGGTTATAGTCTATGCGATCCAGCACAGTTCCCTGTCAAAATTAAAGCATAAAAAGAAATATATTTCAGTAAGAAGACAATTTTGCTGTGTGTACATTTGAATAGAGTGATGTAAAATAACCAAAAGATGTGAGTGGACCATCTTATTTGGAATTTTGGCATTTCAGTTCTTGCAACAAAAAATAAAAAAAGGGGAAAAAGCTGTATATAGACACTTGCCTAGATATACTATAATATAAAACATTTTGTGCTGCAATAGAATAATTTGAAATTGCCTCAGCACACGTAATGTTGTGTTTTTGGAAACACCAGACATTTAACACATTTAAATGCCCTATAACTGAACGTACCAGTGTGGCAATGGTGGCATCAAAATGAAGTTTACATGCAGCACTTGTTTTTTTCCACAATGCAAAAAGATGTGCCCTGGTTTACTACCAGCATCCTTGAGGGGATAGTACTGTGCTGGCACTACATACGTTTCTCCAGCCACGACATATCACCTATTTCCTTTCTTAAAGACTGGACCACAACTTGGTGCCATATAAGCCCTCCATGCACCACTGCTAGCTAATCTCACTGAACTTGTCAACCATTGCTACATTTTCAGTCACTTCTCACCTTCCTATATCCAGCCTTGTGAATTACCAAGGAGCCCAGCTTCTCAGAAGAAATTCTATTTTCCACTCCCTTCCTCACATGCACTCACAAATACATATGAACAGACGACAACTGCAACAGATGATCTGCATCCTCAGGTGGAAGTGCACCATTGGTTTGAAGAAACATCTGCATTTGTTGCAGTTCTGTTTTTACAGGTATACAAATTACTATACATACATATACCATTAGAGAAAAAGATTAGCAGAGTAGCATATATGAAGTATGCGTGATGATGTCACATGAGAAACCAATGAGACTGCTCGCCCAAAAGGCATCACTTGCGTATTGTTTATAGAATGGACAGGGACGACATGAAACATGCAGAGAGGGGTGCGAGATCTTTAAAATCCATAAATAAATTACAAGGTTAAATTTGGTTCTTAATATTCACAAGGACTTCCCTTACCAAATGAATGTGTTCGTGGTTTCATTCCAGGTCATTTTGTTTGTATGTGCAATATAACAAAGGCGTTCAGGTGTGAAATGTTTACAGTGCTACAAGAAAACTAAGCACAATAGTGGGGTGTAAATTGCAGAAATTAATCATAAAGGTTTTGTGGGTAAATCGCAACTGTTAGTGGGGAGTGCTCAACACTCAAAAAGTCACAAAGCTGCCATTTAGTGAGTGCCAGAGTATTTCTACAATATGTAAAGGATTGCTGTAAGAGAGTGTAGTAGGCACATAGGAGTATGAAACTTTTCAAGGAGATATGGAACTCTTTATGGATGCTCATGGTAGATTCAAAGCATGTCTAGAATGACTAAGAGAAAATTTGAGGTGCTTTAGGTGAACCTATGCCATGCACCGAAGTCCATAGCTGTTGAAAAAGCATGCTTCA